>NC_079363.1:49039-349039 GCF_029582105.1 Oenanthe melanoleuca | reverse complement strand
TTTCAGGTCTACAACAGTAAACCACCCTAATTAATCTGTCAGTGTGGTCAAAAGGATGTAGGAATTGTCTAGCACTGGGTATAAGTCCTTTGTAATTTTGTTAATTGTTATTAAATCTTGTACTAATTGATAATTATCTTATTATCTGTTTTTTTAACAACTAATATGGGGGTGTCTTATTTGGACTCACATTGCGCTAGTAAGTCATGTTGGAGTAATTTTTCAATTAAAGATACCAATCCCTTACAGTCCTCTAATTTCAGAGGGTATTATTTTTGCCTTAACAGTGTAGCTCCTGGTTTGAGTCCAATACTTACTGGTTCTGCCCGTTTGGATCTTCCTGAGAAATCATTGGCCCACACTATTGGATTGACTGCATTTTCAACTTCAGTGGGAATCTCACCACTTTTTTCCTGTAAAAAAGTGCAACAACTTGGACAAATTTAGATTCAGATATTACAACTTGAACACCCTTTCCCTTCTTAAATTTAGTTTCTGCTTCCAATTTTCCTAGCAAATCCCTCCTCAGCAATGGCTTAGGGGACTTAGGCATATAGAGGAATTGATGGGTTACCCAGTAGCTCCCCAGTTTGAATTTTAAAGGTTGGAAGAAAGGCCGTGTTTTGCTTACCCTGATCGCCCCAACAAAATGTAAAGTATCTTGACTCCGTTTCCCTTCTAAGGTATTTAACACAGAATATGTTGCTCCAGTATCTAACAAAAATTCGATGTCATATTTCCCCAGTTTAGCTCTAACTGAGTGCTCTGCTGGGGGAGAAGCCTTCGGTATCCACCATTCTGAGATTGAGTTTTTTACTACTGGGAGCTGGGGAACTGGGAATTTTTGTTTCAATGTGGGACAGTCATTCTTCCAATGTCTCCATTTTTTAAAATAGGCACACTGATTTTTTTTTCATAGGGGAAGGTTTCTTGCATGAGTTTTCATGAGTTGACTTCTTACTGCATTGGGATCTAACTCCTTCATATGGGTCGGCCCCTGCCTCAAAATATGTTTCAGGCCACTTCTAGCAATTTATTTTAAAATCCTTCTCTCTCTTACAGCTTTCACCTTATATCATTTGGAGCTTGACCCATAAACAGAACTAGATGTGCTTTCCTTTCACATGATTCAAGATCTAGATCTGTAGATCTGACTGCAGTTCCTCTTCACCTATTTAAAAAATCAGTGGGTGGTTCATCCTAATTTTGCTGCACTTTGTAAAGCTTTGACCAATTTAGAGCTTTAGGGACACCATGTTTTAACCCGTATAACTGTCACAGGCAGCTAGTCTGCAGCTGCCCCCAAAACTCAATCAGCCTGGAAATAAACAAGTCCCTGCAAGGATTGGTTGGATTTAAACCAACACAGAGACCCTCAGCCAATCTTATTGAACCCCAAAATGCAGTTGTATCACTGGCCAGGGAGCTGGGCAGTGCTAAAACCCAGACCAATCAGCTATCTAGACCTGGGAGTGTTAAACCTCCTATAAAAGGTGTCTGGAAGAATAAACTGGGGTTGTTGTAACAAGGATCTCTGAGAGTTCTTGTCATTTGTATGTCTCTGACAAACAACCCCCACCGTAACACTATACCACAAGATCTGGGTATTGTTTTCACTTTGCCATACGTTCTGGTAAATTAGTGTCCCATCCCGGATTTTCTAGCAGGATTACCTCTGTAACCGTGCCTTGGGTCAACCCATTTGCTATTTTTGCTATACTTGCCTCTACCGAGGTTTTAACAGCTTTACTAACCATTCATCTCTTATTGGGATCAAGTAATGTGTCAAACATAGAGTTCAAATCAGCCCAATCAGGGTTTAGTGTGTTAATTGCCCTTTCCGTTAATTTTGCCACCTTATCTGGGTTTTCCTTATATTTCCCTGCAGTAGTGTTCCACTGTTCTAACTCAGTAAGAGAGTGTGGAATCTTTACCTATATTGGCCTCTGATTGCCAACTGCTTGGCCTAAAGGGGCTTCCAGAACCATTATTTTCCTTTATCTGTTTTTGACTTAGTTTGGCTGTAGGGCTGCATTTTTTTATGGCCTTTCTAGATATCTTTCTCTTCTTTTTCCTGCTTAGGGCAGCTGTGATCTGATCTTCCTTTTTGGAAGAGCTACCTGTGCAAAAGCTGTCTGACTCTGTTGAATCTGCTGTGGTAGATCTGCTTCGACCAATTCCAATATTAGAAATCGCCCAGCACGACTTGGAGGGCTGTGGGAGCCGGGCTGGAAGCCTCTCACTTTGATGGCATCATCTCCTGAGGCAGCTCCACAGGCAGGTGTTGCTGTGGAAACTCAGGGGACAGAAAGTGGGAGAGGCCCTACTCCCTCCATGGGAGTTTCCATCTGGGCCCTCTCGGTAGAAGGCTCTGGCCGCCGGCTCCACCTCTAGGGGTGATGCTGTTGGCTACACCCATCCTCCCAGACTGCTCTCCTCAATTAGCTGCTGTTCATATTTTTTTTGGGCCTGAAGCTACAACAGTGTCCTTTTTCCTTTGACTTTACAAAGCAAGAATTTCTCTCCCCATTTGAATCTGCCAACTTTAATGTTGATATCTCAGATTTCCCTGAAACAGGGCCATCATCTCCTCCTTCAGCATTCCCGACAGCTGGAGACAGATCTGTCTCTTCGCACTCATTCTCACCCGTGCTGCCCTGTCCTCTCCCCCCCCCATTTCCCCCTCCTCTTTCCTGACACCATCTCATTCATGGGTTGTGCGGAGGTGGGGGGAATTCCTTGAGCAGGTACAGAAGCTGCAGCAATGCAGTGGCGTGGGAGGGGAAGGGGGGGGCTCCACTTTGGGGATTACTTTGAATACATATCATGGAGCGGGCACGAGCGTCACCGGAAGCGCAGCAGCTTTGGCCAGGCTGCTGCACAGGGCAGGCTGTGGAGGTGCAGATATTGCCACCCCATGCTGGTCTGTGAGGGGATCGGTCCCGCAGGGATCGATGCTGCAGGGACTAACGCTGCGGAGCAGGGAGCCACAGAACGGGGGGCTGGTGACAGGAAAAATGGGGCCCCTGCGCTCGCAAAACACAGCTTGAGCGGCATCAAAGACGGTGTTGCCAGCCGGTCTCCAGAGCCATTCTCCCTGGCTACGGGGGACGGCAGTGGCGGGGTCCCCTGGATTTGTGCTTGAAAAAAAACATGGCAATTTACAATATATTGGGACACCAATCGAGAAGACAGCAAAGAAGTCTCTGTCTTTTCATAATTAGTAAGTGGCTCACTTAAAGATTCTCTGATCAGTCTCCAAGGTGGTAATAATAAAGGGGCTTTTCTATCTCCCAAACAAACATCATCAAAAAGTTTAAGACCAACTCGGACCCAGAGAGTTTCACTTAAAACACAATTAGGATCTACATTTGGAAAATTCTTTCTAACATATATTAAGAGTTCTCCTAACTTTTTATCTGGAACACTAAAACCATTTCTCCTTAATAAAGATTCTAAATAATCATAAATATAATTCTGCTCCTCACATACACCTTCCCCCATCTCTGTGGATTTACCTAAACACTGAGCTCATCTTAAATACACCATTATAAGGTCTGGATCTTTTCCTATACTCTTATTTCTGTTTTTAAAATATATATTTCCCCCTTCTCTATGAATTTACTTCAATACTCAGCTAATCTTAAATTTATCATTATAAGTTCTGGATTTTTTTCTAATTTTTGCTCTTTGGACATAATATTCGCATGCTCCTAGATTACCCCACAGTTGCTCACCTCAAGATAAGATGGGCGATGAGAAATCCCAGTCTCTTCCCCAGTCCTGCTTGCTTCTCCCAGCAGTCAGTAGGGGCTTTCTTTGGGCTTTCTCCTTACCACACTTATTTGAGGCGTTTGAGGAGGCCCAACAGTAATTTAAAATCTTTAGTAAAGCGAGCAAAGCAAGGTACCACTCACGGGGCACCAGAGCTTATAGACCTCTGGTGCTCCTAGGCACCTACTCAGAGCTCTTGGCTCCAACTTCCTTGGGTTATCTTAAATAAGCAAAGCAGCCAATAGTTGCTAAAAGGTTGTTTATTGCAGAAGAACATCAGTCTCAAGGGCAAGCAGAAAAACAATGGCAAAAGCAGTAGGAAAAGCAAAAGGCAAGAGCAAATGGCTAAATGTCCTGGCAAAAACCAATGGCTAAAAGCCCTAACTGTCCCCAGTACATAGTCTTATATAGGATTTTCCCAACAAGCTAAGACACAAACTCAGACAACCACTCCTTAACCTATTAGAATTCTAGTTTATTAACATGCTAGGTTGTGTATAAGCTACGCATACAACCTATCTTGTTCTATCTGAAAAATGTAAGCAATACTCTTACTAAAGCTCTATTATGTCTAAGTCCTGTCTACAACCGTGGTCCTGGAGCCGCCACTGAAAACATCAGCATGTTTGCAATCTTCACTAGAACTCACACTGCTACTGTGGAATCTAAACCTTTTACTTACTAAAAGCATTAGAGCTCACCCTAAAACTTACTGATGTACTTCTACTTAAACATCTCCTCTATGTGTGAATGGCTTAATATAATTCAATGCATCCAAAGGCTTTAATTCAATCCCTGCACTTTGATTGCACTATGAATAATTCAGAGAGACCACTGACTGTTGCGTAGCGACCTGGTTCAAGTCCAGCACGGCAGCCTCAACCCTGGGCCACTCGGTCCATATGCTCCTGGACACCAATGTGGTGGACAGCAAATGGTGTTTATTGAGGGGTCACAAGGGTCTTTATAGCTTGGGCAGTCAGTATCATTTCCTCTAGCTCACGTCTGGCTGCGTGCGCCCAGGTCCGGAGTAGAGTTCTGACTGTGAGGTGGAGGGGGCTCTATCTAACCTTCTTTTTCTGGGTGGTGATGAAGGTGGTGGTCTCTCACCCCAGTACAGCGGTTTTTATTGCAAATCATTCAATGAGCTAAAAACATGAACCTCAAACATTCCTTCTAAACCTACCAGAATCTTCGTTCTAGGGTACAAAAGTAGGTTCATAATTTACGCATGTAGTTCTGATTATTCCTACGAATTGTTTTATCTGTTCTATCTAGAATATGTATGCAATGTGCTTACTATGTTTTCATTATGTCTGTGTACTGGTTTGAAAGCAAAATCATTGAGGGACTCCAAGTCAGAAATACAATTTAAAAAGGAAAAGAAAAAAAATAAAATACAGGCAACAGTACAAAAGAAAACTGACAGAGTCAGAATACAACCTGAAATCCTGCTAGTTAGGGTGGTGGTAGCAGCCCAGATGAAGTGGTCTTGTTGAAGCAGTGATCCTGCAGAACCGTCTGGTAGCCCTTGTTCTCTGGAAACCAGTGGGTAAAGGCTGCCTTGGTGTTCCAAATCTTAGTTTTTATCTAGGTAGGAAATGCTTGGCTCCTCCTTTTGGGTGAATCATCTCCCAATGGGATGATGTAATTTTATCAGTCAAGCAGTAGGACTGACAGATGATATCTCCTCCAGAGATAAGGATCACTGCCCCACCAGGTTTCAACAGATGGTGATAGAATACATACTTTTGGGCACATCTTTACATTGTAACCTAAGACAGTCTGGGGCTATGTTTCTGAACTTTTAACTAGATTTTAGGGCTTTTAACTCACTTAAGGCACTTATAGCATATTCTTACTTAAAACTAAAACCTCTGCCTCATATCTACGTGAAATAATAATATTCCTACTTACTTAAAACTAAAACTTACACTTGTACTTCATGTCTGCCTTACTTAATATATTGTCATTTCTCTAAAGGCTTTAATTAAATCCCTCTCTCTCTGAGGGACTCAGAGAGGCTTTTCTTTTACACACTCCAACAGGCTGTGATGTTGGAGTGGGGCCCCACAGGGAAGGACGTGGGGAGCCCATATTAGGGAAGATCCTGCAGCTTTCTTCCAGTTTTAGGGGGTTATAAACTTTGTGGGGGGGCTTTGGGGGATTTCCTGGTTAGTTTATGGGCAGAGGTGGCCTCTTTTTTGGGAGAATCTTTATACTTTCCACCAATTTTGAATGCTCTAAGCGGCTTGTGACAGAACCACTTCCACGGGTTCTGGTGCCGCCTGTGTATGCTTTGAACAGGTCCAGACTGGTGCTCCCAGTGCCGCATGAGGTGGGGCCACAGAGACCCCCCCTCCATGGCACAGCGCAGCTTCTTTGGGGCTGCAGTCACCACCCAATGCTGGGGTGGGGCGTGTCAGGTGAGCTGAGGCTGTACTGGTGGTACTAGTGGTGCTGGGAGCTCATCTGCCTGGGGAAAAGCAGGACTTAGATGAGCATGTGCGCTCCCCCTGGGGACCCCCAGCCCGGTGTCACTCTGCCCCCAAACGGCTGCTCCCAGTATTCCAAATAAAGCTTCCCAGTTCACCTGGTCCTGTTTATTGGGGCAGTGGGAAAGAAGTTGGAGGGACTCCGTTGGGAGAGCCATGACTGGGGAAGAGGGGTGCAGAACAGGCCCTGGCATGGATTGGGAATGGGAACCCCCAGGAAAGGTCGTATCCCCCCATTCTCACCCCACTCAGGGAGGCCTTCAGAGGAACCTGAACCCCAGCATAGCACCACACCAACCTCAAATGTGCGGGAAACTGTCTAAGATGCCAGGGGAATTTGGAGAGGGGGTGCATGAGGGACACTCAGGGTAGGCCAAGAGCCCAGCGCAGCCCTAGCCTGACCTGTCTGGCTAAATACCAGCTCCTCCTGCGGGATGCAACATTGCTGGGAAAACAGGGAGGCCAAAGGTGGGCGCCGGGCCCAAGCAGAGCAGCAGAAGGGATGAAGGAGGAGGGCAAAGGAAGAAGAATCAGAAAGAAAAAAAGAGGAGGCAAGACTAGAAAGGAGGAGGAGTGGGACCCCTACCAATGCAATTTGAGGGTCCCAGCCCCCTTCCCCACTCTGGGAGGGTCCCAGCTTTTGCCATGTTCTTCCACCCTTCCTCACTGACCCCCATTCCACCACCCCCATCCCACATGCTTGGTTTTGGGGGTTCCACACGCCTCCTCCTTACCCTGGAGGTCCCATACACAGTATCTCACAAATCAGGCACCTCATTGCTGCTTTTTCCTGGGAGGAGTGCCTGAGGATTGGGATTTTTGGGGTGCAGTTTTGGAGTGGGACAGCTCTGTCTGGCTTTCCCCTCCCTCTTGCGGACTCTCAGCTGCCCCAAACACCCTGGAGGTGCTGGCATTTCCCTCCAGGGGACAAGGACGTTCATTCCCTCCCAAGAGGCCAATGCCTGGCTGGGACTCCAGGGCAGGGGGTCCTTGATCAGCTGCCCCAGAACCTCCGCCAGGGTCTCCCAGCTGGAGCCGCTCGGCCTGGGGTCCCCCAAAGCCCTCAGCAAGCCCCAAGTGCCTCCCAGGAACCCTCAACTCCCTCAAACCCAGCATCCCCCACAGCCCCTGCAAGTTCCCCCCATGGCAATGTCCGTAGCCATGTCCCCACATGTCACTGGCCATGTCCCACCATGTCCTCACCCATGGCTGTGTCCGCACCATGCTTCCATCCCTGTCATTGTCCCCCACATCTCCATCCATGCCCATGTCCCCTCATAACCCCATGAATGGCCATGTCCCCTTCCATGTCCATATGATCCCGCTCTCTGTGTCTGTGTTCAGCCATCTATGTGCCCTCATGTCCCCACCCATGTCTCAGTTCAGTGTCTTTATTTTTAGTGTTGGATGTTTTAAAGGGATGAAGAGAAATCAAAAGCAAATCAAATCAAGAAGAAAAGCATTTCCTTGTCTATGCCAGCCGAGGATCCATGAGCTTGGGTGGGAGGGAATAAACTTTTCTGGAAGAGTTTCCACCACACTGTCTTCAAAATCTTGGTCTTTGCCCCAGTCTGGCCCCATTTTGCAGAAGACACCCTTTAGTAATAGAAAATCAAAACTGAGCGATTACTAAGGCTGGAAAAGACCTCCAAGACCATTCAGAATTCCTGGAGGCCACCAGAAGATCGGATTGAACCCAAAAGACTTTTTGGGGTTGAAAGTCAACAAATGCACTCTCCCCAAGGAATTCCCAATGTCGGTTTGTTTCCTGATGGACTTCCCTGCCCCTGCATTCATCCAAGTACCTACAGAGAGACAGGATAATGCAGAGCCCACCCCCCAGCCAGGTGTCTTCCCAATACGGATCAGCTGGACCACAGATCATGAGGGCTCTGCCCAACAGGGGATCATCAAAACCGATCCTCCCATGGAGGATGGAGCTGGAGCAGAACACAAGGGCTCTTCTCACACTCGGGGCACTCACAGGGCTTCCCATAGTGGTGCTTCCACTGGTGTTGGGTCAAGTTACCGCTCTGTGAGAAGCTCTTCCCACACTCAGGACACTCGTAGGGCCTCTCCTCGGTGTGGATGTGTTGGTGGACAGTGAGGGTGGAGTTCTGCTTGAATCCTTTCCCACAGTCGGGGCACCGGAAGGGCCTCTCCTCTGTGTGAATCCGCTCATGTAGGAGGAGATTGGAGCTGGCCTGAAACCCCTTCCCACACCCAGGACACTCGTAGGGCTTCTACCTGCTGTGGATGTGCTGGTGTTTTCTGAGGTTGGACGTGCACCCAAAGCTCTTCCCACATTCCAAGCGGAAGGGCTGTTCCCCTGCGTGGATTACCTGGTGCTGCAACAGATTGGAGATGCTGGCGAAGCTCTTCCCACATTTCCCACACTCACAGGGATTTTCCCCAGTGTGGAAAATATGGTACTGGAGCAGGACAGAGTTGTCTCTTAATCCCTTTCCACATTCCCCACACCCATAGGGCTGTTCAGCAGTGTGGATCATCTGGTGCCGGATCAGGTGGGAGATGTCTCTAAAGCCCTTCCCACATTCCCCACTCTCATGGGGCTTTTCACCAGTGTGGGCCATGTGGTGCTGGATCAGCCTGTACCTGTAGCTGAAACCCTTCCCACATCCCAAGCACTTGTGGGGCTTTTCCCCTGCATGAGGCTTCTTCACCAGCTCTGAGCTGTGCCTGGATCTCCGGCCGCCTTCCCGGCACAGGGAGGGTCTTTCCTCCTCACGGCTCCCTGGGCTGGGTTTGCAGCCTGTTCCTGTGAGGGATCTCTGGGACTTTTCGTCATTCTCCATCCCCTTATGTCTTAGGAATGAAGAAGCTGGTTCTGGAGGAAAAAACAAGAAGAGAGCTCCATGGACCAGGAATTCCGCCTTGCCGAAGTTCATCTCAGGAAATCACTGAAAATCTTGTATCTGTAAGAACCTGTAAAACACCAAGATCCCAACTGAAAAATCTTCAAATATTCAAGACACAAAAAAAACCCCAGCGCAAATAGCAAAATTCAGCAAAAATACCCCTACAAAATACAAAGATTCAGGCCCTGCAAAAAAAATCAAAGCACAAACCTTTCATCCAATAAACTGCCGAAACATAAAGATTCACCTCTGGGAAAATCGTGGATCCCCCTCTCCGGTCACCTGCTACATATGGGGGGGGGCAACACTCCTGGGTGCTGGGGAGAGGCTGCAGATACAGGGAGAGGTGGAACCTTGCGCTGCTTCCTGTTTCTGCTCCTCCTTCTTCTGTATCCCTACTCTCCCTCACACTCCTCTTCCTCCTACTATTCCTACTCTTCCTGCACAATCCCACCTTCTCCTCCCACGTGCATCATTTGACCAATTTGTTCTTCAACCCTGCTTCTCCTTCCCTTCTCCTGCTGCTCCCAGGCCCAGCACCCACTGCCGGCTCCCTCTTCCCCCCAAACCCACAGCATCCCAGCGCAGGGGCAGGGATGGAGCTGGGGCAGCTCGGGCTGGGGCAGGGCTGGGCTCTCGGCCGCTCCCGCCCGCACTCGGTCCCCACTGCAGCCGCTCCCGCCACGACAGCGCTGGGGGGCCCGGCCTTGGCGCTGCTGCCCTCCCAAATTCCCCTCATGGGGGGCGCTGGGGCCCAGGTGGGGCACAGGTGAGGAACACTGGGAGCTGTGGCTCCCAGCACAACAGATGATGATCCCAAAATACCTCTTAAGCGTCCCTTGGGAGTGTGCTGAGGGAGTTTGCACATTCTCCCAGAGGTAATCAAGGACATGGACAACTAAGGGGGCAATAAGGGAAGTCCAGAAGGGATTTAGACAACAAGAGATGGATGCTGTTGCTGTGCTGGGAAGGGAATGGGTGGCAGGAATATGGCTCAGGAAAGAAGCAGCAGCAGAAATCTATGTGGTAAGAAAAGGGATGATGGAAAAGAGGAGGAAGAGAAAAAGAATGAAAATGGGAATGTTTTTCAGCAGGCTCTTCTCCTCAGAAGTTGCCAGCTGCTCCAGATCCTTTGTATCCCTGGTTGCCAGGACAGGCAGAGAAGGAGGTCAGGATTTCAGGGGGTTTCTCTGTGCTGGGGAGGGGCAGGAGCGGGCGCAGAGGGGCGGCACCAGGAGCACAGGCTGGGGGCCTGTGGGGAGCTGCGGGGCCGGGCCGGGGCTGTGGGGCAGCCGGGGCTCAGCGCCGGGCACTGCCTGAGCCCAGCACCCCCCGGGCAGGGCCGGCAGTGGCCCCCGGCCCCCAGGAGGCTGCGGGACGCCCCGGCCGCTGCCCGGCCCCGTGGAGCTGCCGGCCCTGCCCGCCGGGGGGGCCGCGTTTGGACACTGCGGCAGGACAGGGACCGGCTCTGGGATACGGGCTGGGGAGGGCAGGGGAGCACAAGGACCAGGAGCAAGGAACAGCTGGGAAATGTGGATTGGAAGTGGAAGGATCAAGATTAGCTTTTAAGCATTTTCTTTGAGTCACTGCAGAAAGGAATGATTTTGCAGGAAGCTCAGCAGCTGTCAGAGGATGAGCACCCCCAGGCACTGAGGGGGGCTGCAGGAGGGGCAGAAAAAGCCCCTGGAGCAGCTGTCAGAAAGGCACAGCAGGTGAATGCAAGAAGGGATGAGGAAAAGGCTGAGGTGAAGGCAAAGCCATGGCTGAGTTTCTACAGCCCCTGAGGGATGAACTCCAGGGCCTTAGGAGGCCCCAGCACCCAGGGGGACTCAGATCCTTACACGATCTTGAACCAGGTTCCCTCCTCACACTGCCACCATTCAGTACTTGATGTCAAAAATGCTTTCTGGGGATGCCCTCTCACACAGGATGGTAAACTGTATTTTGCCTTTGAGTGGGAACAAGAGGCAGAAGGGAAAATGGTAAAGACATGGACGGTCTTTCTGCAGGGATGCACGGAAGCACCAGCCTTATTGGGGCAAGCCTTGCAGAAAATATCACAAGAATTTATCCCACCCCCAGGGATTGAGTTAATGCAGGATGTGGATGACTTGCTCCAATCAGGACAACAAGAAAAAGTGATAGAAGAAGCCTCTGTGAAATGTCTGAATGTTCAGGCTAAAAAGCATCTTTGAGTATTTGAAAAAATAGCACAAATGATGGAGAAAAAGGTTAAATATTTGGGACATATTTTAAGTGAATATTCTGGGGTATTGACCCAGAGGAGAACCTGAGAATCACAGAAGTAATCGTACCCAGAACTGAAATGGAGCTGAAGATTAACAGGGAATTACAGGACCTGGAGACTGAGAATTCTGTTATAGCCAGAGCATTGTATGACTTTTTAAATCCAAATAGGCTAAATGTTGTGGTAGGGACACAAAAAAACAACAAAACTTGAGAAAAAGAAAAAACAAAGTAATTGATGTCTCAGCCATGGCTCTTCCAGACTCTGAAAATAAATTTGAATTGGATGCAGATGTTAAACAGGGCCATGCAAAAGGAATTCTTGTACTAAAATGTTTAACCCAGTGGCCAGAGTGGCATCATTGTCTACAAAACTGTGCAGACACAGCTTTAATGGGACCTGAGGCCCAAAAACTGATGGCAAGAGGATCCCCTGTTGTTCAAGTCTGGCATCAAATTCAAGCTTTGATAACCAAAAGAGCCTCTACATGGATGAGCTGTGCTTGGTGATTACAGAACGAAACTTGTTCAGTGGCACAGGAGGATTTAAATTTGAGGACAGGGGAAGGGTTTAACACAGCCTCCTGTTTGAACAGCCTGCACAGGGGCTGGGAACAAACCCATGGCTGCATTCAAGTGACAGAATTCCAGAGCCAGGCTGGGAGAGATTGAGGAGACTTCTTTATGCATGGGTCTTCTAGGAGGAGCTTTAGAAATGCAGATTAACACTGGTGGGGCAAAGTACACATTTATCATTTGAATTACAGGATTAGTTTAGAAGATGTCCTCCAAATAATAACCAAGGAGACAGATGCAGCTCCTCAGCTTCTTACAAACCAAATCACCAAGGAAGAAAGCAACACTGGTGGAAAACTAAATGACTCAAACTGCTGTTTGCACATAGATGATAACTGAGAGTGGTAAAACAGAAAACAAAGGAAATACCAAAGTAGATCATATTCCAGTCCAATGTAGAAGGGATGGGAATGGGACACGTTTTCGTGGTTCCCCAGCAGACCATGACTTAAACGAATGTTCCTCCTCTGATGTGCTGCAGCAACTCTCACCTTTTTCCTATGCACGACACCTTGCTGAGTGCAGCTCATTCAGCAGCTGAGCAAGGGGATGCAGGTGGCAGCCAGGCCTCCTGATCCAGAAACGGCTACAAAAGGACAGGGAGTGAGGGCACTGAGAATAATCCCAAAACCAAAGAGGAATCTGGAACAAAAAAACCAGAATCAATGAGTAAATGTGTTTGGAGATGGGACAAGGAACTTGAACATGAGAAAGCAATGGGAGAAATCTTCAGTTTCAGAAAATGTTACTAACTGACACGGACTGCTGCTCGGCCAAGATCCTGATCAATTCCTGAACTTGGAGAATCACTTAACAGAGCCGGAAATATCGGATTAAGAGAGACATACAGCAGGCAGTTCGGGAAATCTGAACCTTTCAAGTGCCTCACCCAGTGGGGAAAGGGAGAGGGAGATGCATCCAGGAAAATGAGGATAAAAACGACGCTGCGTTTTAGAGACCCCATGGCAAATGCCCATAGACTCTCCCTTTGTTCATCAATAAAGTCACTTTTACAGGACTCCTCTGTCTCCTTTGGGCATACAAAACTCTGGCAACGTGAATTTTCCCGCACAGCCCCGGGGCCTCTCTCAAATATCCCTTGCCCGGCTCCGGCTCCTGACGGGGCTCCACGTGGCTCCCGGCTCCATCCCGGACTGACCACCAGCTCCCACCGCCCTCAGCTCCTGCTCACCCCGAGCTCCCGGCGGTTCAGGGCAGCAGCGGTTCCTTGGCCCGATGCCCGGGCCGAGCCCAGCGCGGGAGCCGCTCCTCAGGTGAGGTTTCCGAGAAATGGCGGAGCTCGGAGAAAGGGAGAGGAGTCCGTGCCGCGTGCAAAGCCCGCCCCTGGCTCCGATTGGCTGATTCTGCCGTCACTCCTCGTTCTAGCATGCTGATTGGGCAGAGCAGGGACAAGCCCGGCCCCAGGGCCAAAGGCGCCATTTTTGGAGCTGCTGTGTGGGCCCAGGAGCGGCGGCAGCGGCCGGAGGCCGGTGAGGCGGCGGCGGCAGCGGCCGGAGGCCGGAGGAGCCTCAGCGCAGGTGGGAGCCGCGTTCGATTCTGCTGGGGCTCGGGGCTCGCTGGGGGCAGAGGGGGGCTCTGGCGGGGTCGTTGTACCGTGCCCGGCCCGTGTTCCCCCTGGGCTGAGGGCGCTGCGGAAGCGGCTGCCCGCGGTCTCGTTCTCTCTGGGACCTCCTCAGGAGCCGCTACCGGAGCATCGACTCACCGGCCTCCGGCCGCTGCCGCTCCTGGGCACGTACAGGCGTTCCGGAAATGGCGGTACCGGGGCCGGGCTTGTCCCCGCTCTGCCCAATCAGCGCGGGAGAACGAGGAGTGACGGCAGAATCAGCCAATGGCAGCGAGGGGCGGGTCCTGCACACGGCACGGACTCCCCTCCCTTTCCCCGAGCTCCGCCATTTCTCGGAAACCTCGCCTGAGTTGCGGCTCCTGCGCTGGGCTCGGCCCGGGCATCGGGCCAAGGAACCGCTGCTGCCCTGAACCGCCAGGAGCTCGGGGTGAGCAGGAGCTGAGGGCGGTGGGAGCTGGTGGTCAGTCCGGGATGGAGCCGGGAGCCACGTGGAGCCCCGTCAGGAGCCGGAGCCGGGCAAGGGATGTTTGAGAGAAGCCCCGGGGCTGTGCGGGAAAATTCACGTTGCCAGAGTTTTGTATGCCCAAAGGAGACAGAGGAGTCCTGTAAAAGTGACTTTATTGGTGAACAAAGGCAGAATCTATGGGCATTTGCCATGGGGTCTCTAAAACGCAGCGTCGTTTTTATCCTCATTTTCCTGGATGCATCTCCCTCTCCCTTTCCCGAAAAAAAAGGAAAACTACTTGGAAGGTTCAGACTTCCCAATCTGCCTGCGGCATGCCCTCTTTAATATGCACCCCTCCTTTAGTACAGCATCCGATTTTCACAGCTCTGTTAAGTATTTCTCCTTTTCGATGTTCAGGACCTGAACAGGATCTTGGCTTGGCAGCAGTCTGTGTCAACTAGTAACATTTTCTGAAACTAAAGATTTATCTCATTGCTTTCTCATGTACAAATCCCTCGCCCTATCTCCAAGCAGATTCACGTGTTGACCCTGTTCTTCCTGATTCCTCTTTGATTTTGGGATTATTCTCAGTGCCCTCATTCCTGTCCTTTTGTAGCCATTTCTGGATTAGGAGGCCTGGCTGCCACCTGCATCCCTTTGCTCAGCTGCAGAATGAGCTGCACTCAGCAAGGTGTTGTGCATGGGAAAAAGGTGAGAGTTGCTGCAGCACATCAGAGGAGGAACAGCATTCGTTTAACCCGTGGTCTGCCTGGGAACCACCATTCCCATCGTTTCTACATTTGGACTGGATTATGATCTACTTTCTTACTTCCTTTTTTATCTGTTTTACCACTTCTTAGTTATCATCTATTTGCATTCTGCACCTAGAGTCATTTAATTTTCCACAATTCCCGCCTTCTTGCTTGGTGTGGTTGGGTTGGCAGAAAGGTCAGGAGCTGGATTTGGTTGGTTATTATTTCGAGGACATCCTGTAATCTAATCCTGTAATTCAAATGATAAATGGGTACTTTGCCTCAGCAGTGTTAGTTTGCATTTGTATAGTTTCTCTCCTGACTGCCTGGAAGCAATGCTTCCCTGGATGACTCACACCTGGCCCTTCACAATCTGCTTTTAAGTTTATATTTTTAGTGTTAGAGAGTCAAGGCATTATTTCATTCTGGCCAAGATGTTTGACAGAAATAATTTCATCCACACATCGCCCCTGTGTGCATAGACAATCATTCAATGGCATGTGGGTTTTACTAGATTTTTCCTCAACCTTAAAATGTCTGAACCCATTGAAATCCCTTACTTTATTGTTCATTACTTCCAAGTAGTGTAGTTCCTAATATTTGCTTTCCTATCGGACCCGGATTTCTCCTCCTCTGATGTTAATTAGGTCCCACTCCTGGATTTCCTTCTCAGCCTTTTCCAGACCAGGTGTGTCCAATTGTTCCCAGGAATGGTGTCGGGGATGGGTGTTGCTTGATGTTTGCTTATAGTCAGTGATGTTGTGCTGATGGTCGTTATCTTTATGGGAATCTTTTGGGCCATTCCCAGTCTGTTAAACTCATCTCTGTTGAGTGGTATAATATCCCATAAAAAAACCCTTTAAAATTTCTTTTCCCAAGGCAAAGACAAACCAAAGCCTGAGTAGAAAAATAAATTTTTAAAACAATTAAACTGGGTATATTTTCCAATAATCAAATTCCAGGCAGCCCAGTGTGTGAGTGTGATTGAGAGCCAGAGTGGAATTGTGCCATTGTGTTCCCCAGCAGCTGTGGGAGTGCAGGCACAGAAATCAGCAAAGCTGCAGCAGTGGCAGCAAGGATTGGCCCCAGTGGTTGGAGATTCCAAAGGAGGGTGCCCAGGCAGAGGATTTGAGCAGAGGATGTGTGGGCAGGCCCAGGGGCTTCCCCCGCTGTGGAGCCCTGGCTGCTGCTGCGTTGCCTTCAGTGCAGGCTCAGTGGGGGCCTCCCATGCTGGTGCTGCAGCCGGGAAGTGCAAATCTGCAGGGCTTGAGAGCCCCTGAGCCCAGGGTGAGGGGTCCCCCCGTGCTGAGCTGTGCTGGGGCTGTTTCTGTGCTCAGGGACACTTGGGATGGGCCACGGCACATGGCCACCAGTGGTGCTTCTCTGCAGTCCTCAGGAAGAGTGTAAGTCTTGGTCTAAATTCCTTTCCTGAATCAGTGCGTGTCTTGGAACCCTTTTCCCTCCTCCTGCCCTTGCAGACGTATCCATGAACACATTTTGTCCCTCAGGCCAGGGAATGTCTCCTCAATCTCTCCTGTCCTGGCTCTGGAGCTCTGTCACTTGAATGCAGCCATGGGTTTGTTCCCAGCCCCTGTGCAGGCTGTTCAAACAGGAGGCTGGGTTAAACCCTTCCCCTGTCCTCAAATCTAAATCCTCCTGTGCCACTGAACAAGTTTCATTCTGTAATCACCAAGCACTGATCATCCATGTAGAGGCTCTTTTGGCTATCAAAGCTTTATCTTGGTGCCAGACTTGAACAACAGGAGATCCTTCTGCCATCAGTTTTTGGTCCTTAGGTCCCATTAAATCTGTGTCTGCACAATTCTGCAGACAGTGAGGCCACTTTGGCCACTGGGTTAAACATTTTAGTACATGAATTCCTTTGGCATGGCCCTGTGTAACATCCACATTTTAAAAAATGAGGTTCCATTTCCTGGTACATATTTAAAGGTTTAATAAAAGACAATAAGAGTCAAACAATAAAGCAAAAGGTTGTAACAGCAGGGTGCTTGTTCTTCAGCTAAGAGCACACCTTAACTCAGAAAACACTTCCTTAAATGCATCCATCTGTTGCATATTTTTAAGTCTTCATGCATTATTCAAAATCATTCCCCCCCAACCTGTAAATCAACATTTTTTCCTTTTCTGAGGGTCTGGAGTCTCATAGTCCTAGAATGTGAAGAATTTCCTGATTATTTTCTTTTCTACCATTCTCTGAGTTAGTTACATGAACAAAAGCTTTTTATGTTATCATGGTATACTCCAAGAAAAATATATTTATCACCGTACTATTTTTAAGTTTTGTTTATAGCGAAACAAAAAGAAACTATATTCATACAGCAAAATTTTTCGACATTATATGTGTAGCATTCATTGCAATATTTGCTAAAAGCCAATAATATAATATGTACTCAAACACACATACAATTCTAATTTCTGAGTCTGGAAGAGCCATGGCTGGGGCACTAATCTTTTTGGTTTTATTTCATTTTCTGGAGTTTTTCTGTTTCGCGTTTCCATGCCACAATACTGAGGCTATTTGGGGTTAAAAAGTCATACAATGGTCTCGTTAGAGCAGGGAATCCTCAGTCCAGATCCTGCAATTCCCTATTAATCCTTAGAATTGTCCCAACTCCATTTTAGTGCAGATGCTGGGAATCTGCTTGGAGATAGGACGTGTACATAAGGAAGAGACAGCAGAACCCATGAGGTTCAGAAAATGCTATTAACTTACTACAGAGACTGCTGCTCAGCCAAACTCCTGCTAAATTCGTGAACTTCCAGAAGAAGAATGAAGTTTCATTTCTCCAGTGACCACACAAAATGCTTACAAGATGATTCTTCCATGTCCAATCCACATTTCCCAGCTGTTCCTTGCTCCTGGTCCTTGTGCTCCCCTGCCCTCCCCAGCCCGTATCCCAGAGCCGGTCCCTGTCCTGCCGCAGTGTCCAAACGCGGCCCCCCCGGCGGGCAGGGCCGGCAGCTCCACGGGGCCGGGCAGCGGCCGGGGCGTCCCGCAGCCTCCTGGGGGCCGGGGGCCACTGCCGGCCCTGCCCGGGGGGTGCTGGGCTCAGGCAGCGCCCGGCGCTGAGCCCCGGCTGCCCCACAGCCCCGGCCCGGCCCCGCAGCTCCCCACAGGCCCCCAGCCCGTACTCCCGGTGCCGCCCCTCTGCGCCCGCTCCTGCTGCTCCCCAGCACAGAGAAACCCCCTGAAATCCTGACCTCCTTGTCTGCCTGTCCTGGCAACCAGGGATACAAAGGATCTGGAGCAGCTGGCAACTTCTGAGGAGAAGAGCCTGCTGAAAAACATTCCATTTTCATTCTTTTTCTCTTCCTCTTCTTTTCCATCATCCCTTTTCTTACCACATAGATTTCTGCTGCTGCTTTTTTCCTGAGCCATATTCGTGCACACTCCCCGCCACCCGTTCCCTTCCCAGCACAGCAACAGCATCCATCTCTTGTTGTCTAAATCCCTTCTGGACTTCCCTTATTGTCCCCCTGGTTGTCCATGTCCTTGATCACCTCTGGGAGAATGTGCAAACTCCCTCAGCACACTCCCAAGGGACTCTTAGGACGTATTTTGGGATCATCATCTGTTGTGCTGGGAGCCACAGCTCCCAGCGTTCCTCACCTGCACCTCACCTGTGCCCTCCCCCCTAGCCCCAGCACCCCCCGTGAGGGGAATTTGGGGAGATTGGAGGGTGGCAGCGCCAAAGCCGGGCCCCCCAGCGCTGTCGTGGCGGGAGCGGCTGCAGTGGGGACCGAGTGCGGGCGGGAGCGGCCGAGAGCCCAGCGCTGCCCCAGCCCGAGCTGCCCCAGCTCCATCCCTGCCCCTGTGCTGGGATGCTGTGGGTTTGGGGGGAAGAGGGAGCCGGCAGTGGGTGCAGGGCCTGGGGGCAGCAGGAGAAGGGAAGGAGAAGCAGGGTTGAAAAAATGATCAAATGATGCGCCTGGGAGAAGAAGGTAGGATTGTGCAGGAGGAGTAGGAATAGTAGGAGGAAGAGAAATGTGGGAAGAGCAGGGACACAAGAAGAGGAGGAGCAGAAACAGGAAGCAGCACAAGGTTCCACCCCTCTCTGTATCTGCAGCCTCTCCCCCAGCCCGCGGAGCCTTGTCCCCCCCACATGCAGCAGGTTACAGGGGAGGGGGATCTACGATTTTCACAGGGGTAAATCTTGGTGTTTCTGAGCTTTATTGGACTAAAAGTTGTTTCTTTGGTTTTTTGCGGGGAATCAATCTTTATGTTTTGGAGGGGATCCTGGCTAAATCTTGCAGTTTGTGGGTTTTTTTTTTTCTGTGTATTGATGTTTGGAAGATGTTTGGGCTGAATCTTGGTGTATTGGTGGTTCTTAATGATACAAGATGCCCAATGTCTTCCTGAGTTTCACTTGGGCAAACAAAACCCCCCAGCCGAAGGCCATCTCCTGTTGTTTTTTCCCTATACCAGGAGTTTCCATTCCCAAGGTGTGGGTGCATGGCGAAGGAGGAAAAGCCCCAGAGTTCCCTCATGAGGAGGGACTGCAAATCCAGCTGTGAGAGCTGCAACATGGAAAGACCCTTCCTGTTCCAGGAAGGTGATCAGAGATCCAGGTAGAGCTCAGAGCTGGTGGAGAAGCCTCATGGAGGGGAGAAGCCCCACAAGTGCTTGGAATGTGGGAACCGTTTCAACTACAGCTCCAAGCTCATCTGGCACCAGAGGATCCACACTGGGAAGAAGCCCTATGAGTGTGGGGAATGGGGGAAGGGATTCAGAGACCGCTCTAGCCAGATCCACCACCAGAGGATCCACACTGGGGAACGGCCCTATGAGTTTGAGGAATGTGGGAAGAGCTTCTGCCAGAGCTCCAACCTGATCCAGCACCAGAGGATCCAAACAGGGGAATGGCCCTATGAGTGTGGGAAATGTGGGAAGAGTTTCTGCACAATATCTCATCTGATGCTGCACCAGGTGATCCACACAGGGGAATGACCCTACATCTGCTTGGAATTTGGGAAGAGTTTTGCGTGGATGTCCTGCCTGAGAAGGCATCCTGAGTTTGGGAAGAGGTTTGGGAAGACCAGCACCGATTGCCTCAAAGGTGAGCAGATTCACAAAGAGGAGAGGCCCTTCTGGTGCTCCAACTGTGGGAAGGGCTTCAAGCAAAACTCCCATCTCATCAGACACCAGCGCATCCACACCACGGAGAGGCCCTACAAGTGTCCTGAGTGTGGGAAGAGCTTCTCACACAGCTCAGCCATTACCTGACACCAATTGAGCCACCACTATGGGAAGCTCTGTGAGTGCCCCGAGTATGGGAAGAGCTTCATGCTCTGCTCCAGCTCCATCCCCCATGGGAGGATCAGTTTTGGATGATCCCCAGTGGCCCCCGTTGGGCCCTGGTGATCTGTGGTCCTGGTGATCCTACTTATCCTACTTATCCTACTTATCATACTGTGATTTGGTTGGTAATAAATTCCCTCCCTGTGCCCAGGCTAGGTCTGTTGTTCCTGTTTTGCTCTTTGGTGAGAATATTTCCCTGGTCTTATCACAACCCAGGATCTCTTGGTTAAATTTTCTCTCCCGTGCTTCAGCTGGAGAGGCACAGGGTCAGCGTGGCTTTGGTGGGTGCCTGGCATTAGGCCAGCATCACCCAGGCCATGGGCACCCTTGAGATCCCAGTGTGGTGATGCATTCCCCCACTTATACAGCAAGTGCCGACCCAAACTGTGGCTGGGATGAGACATCATTATGACTGGAGCCCTCTGTCTTGTGACCCCATCAACAGAAATCCCAAAGAAGACATTTGAGCTCCCCTGGGCCACCGTTTGCTGTGAGCAGCAATGTCCCTCAGAGGGGGCCTCTCGGAGCCAGCAAACCCTCGGCTTTGCTGTGCTTGGAGGATCATGGAAACACGACGTGTCCTGGGCTGATCCCCTCACTCCTCAAGGCCTGATCCTTTGGCCAGCAGGAGATGCAAAAACATCTGAAGTGAGGATTTCACTGAGCTCTGAGGGGAATTTTTCACAGATAACTTGCTTGCACTGACTGTTCCTGTATGTGTGTGCGTGCCTCTCTATATATACTATAGCATATCTGGGAGAAATATTGCTTTCCTAGATGTGGAAGTACTTTGGATATCTAAGTTACTCTTGTAATCAAGGTTCAGTTATAGTTCTGAACTTACTTAAAATGCTGCTAATTGTTGTTCTTTTCCTAAGCTGTTAAATGTAATTCATAAATTAGGAGTTGTTTTTCTCTTAAGTTCCTGAGTAGAACTTGGATTTTATAAGATAGGTTAAATGCTGTTAAGTGTTATTCCTCTATTGAACTTCTAGGCCTAAGGTATAAGTTAAGTTACAAATTAAAATAGACGTTTAAGTGATGCTCAGTGTTGTTACGTTTTTAGGCCATGTTCCTTCTAAACCCTGCTAGAACTGTCTTTTGTCCCATGCACCTAAACACAGCACACAATCACCAAACTCCCCTAGAGAGTTCTCAGTTCATTTCTGTTTTGGTTGCCTGGATTTTGTTTGTTTTGTTGTTGCTTCTTTTCCCTTGTTGTGCCTGAGCTGTCCTGTAGGCAGTAGAGTGAATCTTGCCAAGGAACCTGTTGTGCTTTGTTCCTTAATATTAAAACTGGCTTTTATTCATGCCCTTGCCAGCAATTTTTAAGTGATCTCAAACATTCTCATTCATGACAGCACCACAATGTCCCACATCACGGAGGGCCGTGACACACACCCGTGTCACAAAGGGCCACACCCAGCACCCAACAGCAGAGGGACAGCCTGGAAGCAGCACGGAGCAGCCCCGGACTCGTGGCCTTGTAGCCGCTGCTGTGCCCAGAGCCCCGGGAGGCTTTGGCCACGGTGCCAGGCGACAGCCCCAGCCCCGCCCTGCAGAGCCCTGGGGCTGCAGCCCGGGCTGGCCGGGGCAGGAGGAATTGGCCGGCCGGACATACCAGGGCCTTGTGGGCAGTGGCTCCGTGTCCCACGGGAGGCCGGGGACGAGGGGTGTCCCTCAGGGCTCTGCCTGGGCCCCGGGGCTCGTCACTGCCTCGCTCAGTGACACCCAGGGGCACCGAGAGCAGCCTGGGCGCCTTTGCAGGGCACAGGGAGCTGAGCGGGGCAGGGGCACCACGGAAACACCGAGTGCCTGCCCGGGGCACAGCCGGGGAAAGCTGGGCTGGAAAGCCGGGAGAGGCTGCTCAGAGCTGGCCCGGGGACTTGGGCACCTGGGAGACAGAGCCCGGCTCTGAGCTGACACTGAGCCATTTACCTGGAAAATTACAGCTGGTTTTACTAAACACACTTCATTATTTTGTATTTTCTCAACGTGACTTTTTATCAAGGAACATTTTCAATGTTCATTTTACTTTAGTTTTTACCCTTTTGAAAGAGATCTGTTGTGTTTTCTAATGTGAGGTAGGATGGGCTGAGAAAGGTTGTGGGTCATGAAGTTTTTTATTCGATATATTTTTGAATCTGAGATGTGACAAGTCCAGACTTTGACTCCAGCAGCAGTGCCTGGTTCCACACTGCTGTGCTTTTCACAGTGAGATCTCAGTTCATTCAAATCCAGCAGTCAAAGCCCTTGAAACACGAAAAAGCTGGGAATCATGTTAAAGCTCTTGGAGTGTTTGCTCTGTCCGTACATTCCACATCTCCCCTGGTGTCCGTTCAGCCTCTCCACTCCTGTCCTACATGCACATTGCTGGATCCAGAGTTCAGTACCTGATGTTAGAGATAGATAGATAGATAGATAGATAGATAGATAGATAGATAGATAGATAGATACGTGTGATTATTGTATATGCGATTATCTTGGTGTCAATTACTGTGATGGCACATTCCATGATCCTCTGCTTTGTGCCCAAGGAATGTTTTTTTTATCTAAACCCCTGGAGCCCAGGACAGGATTTGTGTGGGGCCAGGCAGGGAGAGGCTCCTTGTTCGCTGCTCGGGCGTTTTGAAGCCTCGCTGCTCGGGTTTTCCACGGCTCTCTCTGTGCACCGTGGGGTTTTGTTCAGATCGAAAACAGTCTGACCAGTGGATTCCGCAGGAAAGAGCTCTGGCGACTTTTATGGAGATAGACATTTTTGAACTGATTGTTAAGAAAAAGAACTTTAATGAGGTGAAATGAAAAAAGCAGGAAGGCGTACACTGTACTAGGAATGCACCTGAAGAAAGCAGGGTCCAGGGAAGAGCAGGGATATTTATACACTTGGGTGCAGGGAGGGATTAAGGCAGGGTCTGAGGGAGAGATCTAATGGGAAAGAGCAATTAACAATATTAAAATTTATGCAGCGAAAAGTAACCAATAGTAATAAAGAGAACCGAGACCTTTCTAGTAACAATCTCCATAACTGAACAGGGGGATCTTGGGAGTGAGCCTTTTGCTCCCCGTGACTTCAAAGGGTTTTCCCTCGACCTTAAGATGAGATTTTCGATTCATGCTGAACTAACCTCAACAGTGGCTGAAAATCAGTTTTTGCCTAGGCAAAGGAAAGATTTTTTTTTTTGTTCCCTTAGCTCAGCGAGGCTGCAATGCTGAGCCTTGGCGTGTCTAGAGGCGAACTGAGCAGCTGCTCTGTTGGAGCTCGGGGGCTCCGTGCCGGCAGGAGCAGAGCGGTGCTGCTGCCCCCCAAAGCCGCTGTGACCCGGGCTGAGCCAGGAGAGAAAACAGCCCGAGGCTTCAGCCCCGCTGCTTTGGCTGCCGGGACCATGCCCGCAGAGCCCAGCTGGGGAGGAGTTCAGGGCCGGGCAAGCCCCGCGCTTTCATCTCCTTCAGGATCGCCCCTGCCTGGCTTTTAAACCTGGGGGAGAAACCGGTGCCACCTGTACCGTGTGTCTTGAGCGGGGATTTCACTTTTCTCTGGGATTTTGTGTCGTCTGTCCCAGGTGTGTGGGGGGTAAGGTCTGACAATTTAATATCTAGATGTTATTTCCTTTTTTTTTTTTTCTTGCCTTGTGGGCTTACTGTTTTTTAATAAAATGCTGGGAGTTCTTTTTCACTTTCATCTATTAATATTAATTTCCTATTGGTGGAAAGGGATTATGGGAACTGTGCAGAGGAGACAACACTCACTCCAGAGTGCCCTTTTTAAAATCCTTTCTCAAACTAAGATACCCATCCCTGTGGCCTCCTGCCCCTCACCCCAAGTGACTCCGGTGGCTCTCCCACTCTCTACCAATGTCCTCACAGTCCCTCCCAGACTGTGGCACCAGAGTCCCCACAATTCCTCTCAGTCCACAGCCATTCCATTCCCCATCCAGTCCCAGACCTTCACCCTCTCTCCCAGTGCCCCAACCCATTCTACTCTCTCTCAGTATTCCCTCACTCTCTCCAAATTTCCAGTCCCTATCAGTGCCACACCAGCCCTCTCCCATCTCTCCCAGTTCCCCGCAGCTGATCCCATGGTGTCTCCACTCCCTCCCAGTGATCCCCCAGTTTGTCCATCTCACTGTGGCTCTCGAGCTCCAAGCCCAGCCCTGGCTGCCTGCTCTGCTCTGTGCTGGATTTCTACCCTGCCAATATCCAGCTGAGGTGGTTCCAGGGCCAGCAGGAGCTCTCAGGGCACGTGATGGCCACTGACCTGGTCCCCAATGGGGACTGGATGCAACAGCTCCTGGTGCTGCTGGAAACCCTCCCCAAGTGCGGGGTCACCTTCAGCTGCCAGGTGGAGCATGTTCCTCCTGCTGGGTTTGCAGCCTCTCGTTGTGACGAGTCTCCAGTACTTGTCCTCCTCCTCGACTCGCCCATGCCTTGGGAATGAAAAATCCTGGTATAGGGAAAAAAGAAAGGGAGAACCCCTTGGGTTGAGAGTTCTTCCTTGCCCAAGTTCATCTTAGGAAATCATTGGGCATGTAGTATCTATAAGAACCTCCAAAACACCAAGGTTCAGCCCAAACATCCTCCAAACATCAAGACACAGAAAAAAACCCCCACAAACAGCAAGATTTAGGCAGAATCTCCTCAAAAACAAAAAGATCCAGCCCCCACAAAAAAACAAGCAACAACATTTAGCCCAATAAAACTCAAAAACACCAAGATTCACCCATACGAAAATCGTGGATTCCCTTCCTCTGTCGCCTGCTGCATGAGGGGGGGGCCTCTCCCCCTTCCTCCTTGAATGAAATTACTTTCACAGGACTCCTCTCTCTTCTTTGTGGAAAGCAACCTCTGGTAAAGTCTTCCACACACCCCTGGGTTCGGCCGGAATTCCTTCCCCCATCCGGGGTGGGGGCAGCGAGTGGAGCTGAAGGTGCCTCACCCAGTTTGGGTGATCGGCTCCCTCGGGTGGCAGCGGCACCGGGCATGGATTGGGTACCCGAGAGTGACCAGGAGACAGACGAGTGACAGATCAGGGGGGCTGTGAAGAGTTGGCAGCAAGAGAGCACTGAAAATCTCATCAGTGAGCACAGTGGGATCTTTGGGGACTAAACATGGCAGGGCACCCTTGGAGGGGAGAAAGGGAAAGCCAGGAAGGGGTCCCTGTAAAAGGGATGAAGATCCCAAAATGTCTCTGAAGGGTCCCTTGGGAGCATGTTGAGGGAGTTTGCACATTCTCCCAGAGGTAACCAAGGACACGGACACCCAGGGGGGCAATAAGGGAAGTCTAGAAGGGATTTAGACAACAGCATTCAGGGGATAAGTGGGAAAGAGGAGCTGGTGTGTTTTATTCCACCACTGTTGGAAGATGTCGGGGATGTGTTTGAAATGCTGGAGCTTTTATTTGCTCCTAATTCTGATTGTAATTTACTGAAAAGAGATTTGATGGCTAATTTAGGAATGCAAATTAATATTGTAAAGGTAATAAAGGTAATAATCTGTCTGGCAGAACTCTGGCAACCCTAACTCTCCACACAAGGCCTAAGCTGAAGTGAACCCAGAAGTGTGGGCAGCTCCAGGAAAATAGCAGAAATTAGATATGGAGCCTCTCCAAAGTACTTTGAAGCAAACAGGACAAGAGGTGTCTAAAAGCAATACCCTATTCCAAGGGAGGGAAGGAAGGGCTCACAGCCTGAGATTGAGTCCCTGATAAAGGCAGGGCTTTTGGAGCCAGGGATCTCTCCCTATAATTCTCGTATCCTGCCAGCCAACAAGTCAGATGGAATCGACACAATGGTGCAGTACCTAAGAATAATAAATAAGATTATTAAACCCAGGCACCCCACAGTCTCAGATCCTTACACCACCCTGAACCAGATTCCCTCCTCACACTGCCACTATTCAGTACTTGATGTCAAAAATGCTTTCTGGGGATGCCCTCTCACACAGGATGGTAAGCTGTATTTTGCCTTTGAGTGGGAACAAGAGGTAGAAGGGGAAATGGTAAAGACATGGACAGTCCTTCTGCAGGGATGCATGGAAGCACCAGCCTTATTGGGGCAAGCCTTGCAGAAAATATCACAAGAATTTACCCCATCCCCAGGGATTGGGTTAGAGCAGGATGTGGATGACTTGCTCAAATTGGCTGGTCAAGAAGTGTTAGAAGAAGCTTCTGAGAAATGGCTGAATGTTCAGGCTAAAAAGCATCTTCGAGTATTTGGGAATAAAGCACATATGCTGCAGAAAGGAGTTAAATATTTGGGACATATTTTAACTGGATTTTGGGGTGTATTGACACAGAGAAGGACCAGGGAATCCCAGAAGTAACCTTACAGAGCACTAAACTGGAGCTGGGACAATTGTGAGGATTAACAGGGAATTACAGGACCTGGATTGAGGATTCTCTGTTCTAGCCAGAATATTTTATGACTTTTTAAACCCAGATAGCCTCAAGGTTGAGGTACAGAGATGACAAACAGCAAAACTTCAGAAAAGTTAAATAAAACCAAAATAATTGGTGCCCTAGCTATGACTCAGAATAGAAATTTGAATTGCATTGTGTTATACTACATATTATATTATTGCTTTTGGAAAATATTAAAATGAATGCTCTATGTATAATGTTGGAAAACTTTGCTATATGAATATAGTTTATTTTAGTTTTGCTATTAACAAAACCTAAAATAGTGGGGTGATGACTATATTTTTCTAGGACTATATCTTGTTGATGTAAAAATCTTTTGTCCATGTAACTAACTCAGAGAATGGTAGAAAAGAAAATATAATCAGGAAATTCTTCACATTATTGGATTATGGGACACCAGGACCCCAGAGAACGAAAAAATGCTGATTTACAGGTTGGGGGGAAATGATTTTGAAGACTTAAAAATATGCAACAGACTGATGCATTTAAGGAAGTGCTTTCTGAATTAGGGTGTGTTCTTGGCTGAAGGCAAAGCACCCTGGTGTTACAACTGTTTACTGTTTGTCTCCTATTGTCTTTTATTAAAATTTTAAATATTTACCAGGAAAGTCAACCTCACTTTTTACAAAGTGGATGTTACACAGGGCCATGCCAAAGGAATTCTTGTACTAAAATGTTTAACCCAGTGGCCAGAGTGGCTTCATTGTCTGCAGAATTGTGCAGCCACACCTTTAATGGGACCTGAGGCCCAAAAACTGATGGCAGGAGGATCTCCTGATGTTCAAGCCTGGCACCAAGTTAAAGCTTTGATAGCCAAAAGAGCCTCTACATGGATGAGCAGTGCTCGGTGATTACAGAATGAAACTTGTTCAGTGGCACAGGAGGATTTCGAATTGAGGACAGGGAAAGGTTTTAACCAGCCTCCTTTTTGAACAGCCTGCACAGGGGCTGGGAACAAACCCATGGCTGCATTTAAGTAACAGAGCTCCAGAGCCAGGACAGGAGAGATTGAGGAGACATTCCCTGGCCAGATGGGAAAAAATGTGTTTCTGGATATACGTCTGCAAGGGCAGAAGAAGGGAAATGAGTTGGAAGACATGCTCGGATTAAGGAAAGGGAATTAGACCAGGACTGCAGAGAAGCACCACTGGTGGCCATGTGCTGTGGCCCATCCCAAGTGTCCCTGAGCACAGAAACAGCCCCAGCACAGCTCAGCACGGGGGGACCCCTCACCCTGGGCTCAGGGGCTCTCAAGCCCCGCAGATTTGCACTTCCCGGCTGCAGCACCAGCATGGGAGGCCCCACTGAGCCTTCACTGAAGGCAATGCAGCAGCAGCCAGGGCTCCACAGCAGGGGAAGCCCCTGGGCCTGCCCACACATCCTCTGCTCAAATCCTCTGCCTGGGCACCCTTCTTTGGCACCTCCAGCCACTGGGGCCAATCCTTGCTGCCACAGCTGCAGCTTCGCTGCTTTCTGTGCCTGCACTCCCACAGCTGCTGGGGAACACAACGGCACAATTCCACTCTGGCTCTCAATTACATTCACACACTGGGCTGCCTGGGATTCCATTGTTGCAAAATATACAAAATCTAAATTTTTATAAAAATCTTAATTCTGAACTCGGGCTTCGTTTGCCTTTGCCTTGAGAAAAGGAATTTTAAAGGCTTGTTTTTAAGGAATGTTACACCGTTCGACAGAGTCCAAACAGACTGCGAATATCCCAAAAGACACACAGAAATATAACGACCATTAACCAAACGTCAACGGCCATCAGCAAACATCCGGGAACACCCACCTCAGGCACTGCCCCAGGCAGTGCTGGAGACACCTGGTCTGGAAAGGGCTGAGAAGGAAATCCAGGAGTGCGGACCTAATTAACATCAGAAGGACAGAATCAGAGGCAAAGAAATCCGGGTCCAATAGTAAACTCGATACTAAGAACTACACGACTTGGAAGGAATGAACATCAAACCAATGTATTTCAATGGGTTCAGACTGTATGAAATTTAGGAAAAATCTGGTGCAATTCACGTGTCATGGAATGATTTTCTCTGTACACCCGGGCTATGTGTGGACGAAATGATTTCTGTTGCACATCTTCACAAGAATCAAATAATGTCTTGACACTCTAACACTAAAGGTGTCAAGTAAAAAGCAGATTGTGGGGGACCACATGTGAGTCATGCAATGGCTGATCTGCAAAAGAAACATCAGTTCCAGGCAGCCAGGAGAGGAGCTTTAGAAATGTAAATTAACACTGCTGGGGCAAAGCACCCATTTATCATTGGAATTACAGAATTAGGTTGCCAGGACAGGCAGTGAGGTCACTGAGAATGTCAGGAAAATTAATCCACAAACACCAGAGTTTTACGCCTAAAAATGAGACTGTGGAGTCCTTCTTTGCTTTATTCGAATAAAGGGACAGGCCATGGGCCGTTCCTCTGTGATCTCTCCGATTTTTGGAGGACGCAGGCTCCTTTTTACCCTGTTTTCCTGGCCATATTTCCCTATCTAGTTTTCCATTCAATGAGGTACTTGAGAGGTACAGACTTCCCAGAACACCTCACACCTGTGATTCCCCTCTAATGTATAACCCTCCCTTTTAATTCTTAATTCTTCTAGAAGTCATAGTTTTTCCCCATTGCTTTTTTCTTCTTTCAATATCCTGTTTCACTTATCAGCAAACCTACATTTTGTTTGTAAAGGCGATTATCTTTTTCCATTCATCAATCAATGGAATCTATCCCATTGTTTCTTTTATCTCTCAATACTGGTCTTACCTACCAGCAGCTCCACAGCTCGTTTGTAAAGACAAATCCAACATTCAATTTCAATTTCAAGAATAATCCCAAAACCAAAGAGGACCCAGGAAAAGAGATTGAGTCAATAGTAATTAAAGTATTGTAAACAAAATTCTTGAGAAAATGAGAAGAGGAGGGAGTGAAAGCAGTAAGATTAATATCGTAGTAGGGGTGCACATTAAGGGGGACATGCTGTAGGTGGATCAGGAAGTCTGAACATTCCAGGTACCTTAGCCAGGGCAAAGGGAGAGGCAGATGCAGATGGGACAATGAGGACAAAAAGGAGGCTGTATTTTACAGACATATTTCTTGCCTGGTGACCTGGTCCAAGTCCAGCACGGTGGCTCTAACCCAGGGTCACTCAGTCCATCAGCTCCAGCACACCAATGTGGTGGACAGCAAATGGCGTTTATTGAGGGGTTGCAAGGGTCTTTATAGCTTAGGCAGTAGGGGTCATTTCCTCTAGCTCACGTCTGGCTGTGAGCTCAGGTCCGGAGCAGATCTCTGAGGGAGAGGGGGTTTCCTATCTAACCGTACATCCCGATTTCTTCCACATGCTTTTCCGCAACTCTCCACAGTTCCCCCCTCTCTCATGATTAGTAAAATTTATATAAAATTATAAAGTGTAGACATTACAGAATTTTCGTGGGTTAGTAAAGTTAGTATAAAATTGTAAATTTGTTAGTAACAGGTATACTTCATAGCATTTGTCGGCGGTCGACAAACCCAATGTTAACAGTTTCTAAACGCTTTTTAACAAATAGCACCAATTTATTTAATATGCAATGCCCAAAGATTAGTGTTAGTAAGATTATGGTGAGTGGGCCTATTAGGGTAGAAATTAGGGTGGTGAACCATGGGGACCGGTTGAACCAGGATTCAAACCAGCCCTTCTGAACTTCTCTGTCCATTTTTCTAAGGTTTAGTTGGTCTCTCAGTTCGGCCATGGAGTCTCTAATGACTCTGGTGTGGTCCACATAAAAGCAGCATTCTTTCAAGGCGGCACACAGGCCTCCTCGCTGCATGAGCAGAAGGTCCAGTCCTCACCTGTTTTGGAGGACAACTTCTGAGAGTGAGGAAAGGGATTTTTCCAGGGAAGAAATGGATTTCTCAATCCTCTGCAAATCCTCGTCCACTGTCATCTGCAGTTGGGCCAGGCCTTGATGTTGTATTGTGAGTGCCGAGACGCCTGTGGCAGCGCCAGTAGCTCCTAAGCCGAGGAGCATTGCAATGGTGATGCCTGTTATCACTTCTCGCTTGTGGAGCCGGCCTGGTTCCTCAAGCAAGCGGTACACTTCTTCTTCCTGGCGATATAGAACTCTGGGGACAATTGAGACTTGGACACAGAAGTCGGTAGAATGATTGAATTTGTCAAGGAGTACACATGGGCTCACCCCGAATTGTTGACAGACCCACATCCCCGATGCAGCTGGGATCACCCACTGGAACTTCCCCCCTTTAAGTTTGACGAATTCCCAGCAGATGTTGCCCACCTGCATTGCCAGGGTTGCATTGCCAAAGCATTTGCCTCGGCCTGTGATTTGGCTTAGGGTAATGCTTCTCCGGGGGGTGTCCCATCTGCATTGGCGTGGACTGTCTGACTTGGAAAAGATGAGTGGGAGATCGAAGGCAACACCTTCGTAAAAAGGGGGTTGTGCATCATAGCATAACCAGCATGATTCTGTGAGGTTTGGATTGGACTGATTTAATAATATAAAGGTTGCATTTAACACACTTAGGAATGGATTGGAGAGGGTTGGTTTGGTTAAGAGATTGGATAGGGAGGAGGTAGATTTTTGCATTTGTGTTTTGTGACTGGAGCTGTGGTTAGCTGTGATCTCCTTCCTGAGTCTACTCAGTGCAAGAATCAGATTGGGTCTGGCTGATCGGGATATTGAAGGTGGCAGTCTGATAATTTTCATGTTTGCCCAGATGCGGCGAGCAACGTGAACAAACACTGTCTACACTTTGCCCGTGGTCCAGCCATCATGGGTTGGTTGCAGGATTGTCATTATGTAGCCTGTGCAGGTATGCTGCTTTCTGCCTTGGGGCAAGATCACACGCCCATCCATATCAAATTTTGGTTCAAGACAGCCGTGGGGAGCAAACTTAACTTGCAAGAACTTATCAGGCTGTTGTGGTTTCCACCTATTGCCCGTTACAATTGTTTCACACCCCCAATATCCACAATATTCATACCCTGGGTAATTACAGTAACTTTTTCCTGGCTTGGAAGCAGGGCACTAATAAGTCTGAAACAGTGTTGTCTCCTGAAATTTGGGGAACCCCGTATGTGAGGGAAAAATGTCCTTTAGTCTGAAATGAAAAACTGGAGTGTCAGCTGTAACCATTTCTTTGATGACCCTCTCACCTGAGAGATGGCGTAGAACCCACCTGAATGGCTGGTGAGGGTAATGCTTTGTGTCTGCCTGTCCTCCGCCCACTAACCCTAGGAACAAGATAACACAGAGATACCGTTGCTGCTTTGATTTTGACGGTGTGAGCTTTTCAGGTGATGCCGGGTTGCTCGGTGGTTCCTCTCTCTTTTCTGGTAGTGGGGTGTACGGGTTGCGGGGGCGTCCGATGATCCAGTCCTGCAAACAAAGTCTCACAATTCTCATTATTTCCACTCTGAAGGTCTGGTTTGATAGATTTGAGTGGACACCATTTAATGTCCCTATCTTTTTTAACTGCCGCGTACCCCCGCCCCGTGAGTACTAGCCTCCAACCTTGTTCCCACTCCCCTAGTTCATTTCTGATTACAACCCGTGGGCCTTTCTCTAGTGCTCGAGTGGCCCAGTGTCTCTGGGCAGGACTGTTTGTCTTATCCCCCCTAGGGAATTGATTCAACGCTAGCAGCGCTGTTGCTAGTAAACGCGCCTGGTCGCTTGAGGGAATGGCATTGGTGAAGCCTTCTGTCTTTGCTAGTACTTCCAGTTTAGTTTTTAGAGTCTGATTTGCCCTTTCGACGATGGCTTCTCCGGTGCTGTTGTACGGGATGCCATGTACCAAGGTGATGTTCTATTTCGAGACGAATGCTTGGACTGTCTTCGAGGTGAAATTTGTGCCATTGTCTGTCTTGATCTGTTTTGGGATTCCAAGCCATGCTATGGCTGTCAGCCAATGTTGGATGGTGGCTTTGGAATCTGTCTTGGAATGCTGTGTGGCCACGATCATACCGCTGTATGTGTCCACGGTAACTGCGAGCCACACTCGGGGTTTTAATAGCTGGCATTGCGTAAAGTCTGTTTGCCATATTTTCGAGGCTTTGAGGCCTCTGGGGTTGACGCCGCTGGACCACAGCGGTGATTTTTGACAGTGAGGGCACGTGGCAACTACGTGCTTTGCATCTGCAACCGAAATCCCGCACTTCTCCGCGAGTGCTTTTTCTCCGATGTGAAGGGATTCATGCAACTGACGAGCTTCTCTCAGCGTCCATACGCCTTTTGCGGCTGCGTCAGCCTTGTCATTGCCGATTTGGTAGAACCCTTTGGTCGGGTTGTGGCTGTTGACGTGGATGACTGATATGGTGCCTTTCCGTGAATAGAGCGCTTCTTCTAGCATCATTGCTACCGGGGACACTGATACACCTGGTCCGGACATGGCTAGGCAGAGCTTGGCCACAAATATGGAGTCAGTCACAATATTAAGGTGTTCTTCTGGGAACAGTCCACACGCTAGCACTACGGCAGCCGCTTCGAGTTGCTGGACTGAAAGCGTGGGGTCAGTTGTCTTGACACATTGCCATTGCTCTCCTGACTGCCGCACTGCCGCTGCGGTGGAGGTCAGCGACGATGCGTCCGTGAAGACGGTCGGTCCTACCAGTGGTCGGTCGATTATCTTTGGTGGGAGATCGATGTCGACGACGGTGAGCAGCTGAGTCCAAGGGGGTTTTGCGGCGTAGCGAATCTCTCCTCCGAAGCCTGCAAGGGCCACAGCTAGGTATTCGGATACTGTTGTTGACTGCGCAGAGAGTTGTTTGCGGAAAGGCAAGTAAATCTTGGCAGGTTCGATGCCCAGGTGTTTTAGGGCGAGCTTTCTGCCCTTCATGATGAAGCTGCCGAGACATTCGACTCCCGGGGAAAAGGCACGCTATGGTTTCCCCAAGACCACCCACAGTATCGGTTGGGCTTTGTCGGGGGGTCCTTGGGCTAAGGCTCCCACTCCCCCCTTTCTTGTAAAGTGGACATACAGATCGACCGGCGTACTTGAGTCCCATCTGGCGAGCGTGCTTGCTGATACTTGGTGTTCGATAAAGTCGAGTAAACTTATCGCTTCTGGTGTCAGGGTTTTCTCCTCCCATGGGTTTTTTCCTTTCAAGAGGTCGTTCAGAGGGTCCATGACCTCGGGAGGAATCAGGATGATGTTGCGGAGCCACTGTAAGGACCCTACCAGTTGCTGCACACCATAGAGCGTCTTGATATCTCGGCAGATTTTCATCTGGGGAGGAGTTACGTAGGAGCTTGTGATTCCCACCCCTAAGAAGGTTACGCACGGTCCCGTTTTTATTTTTGTGCTAGCTATTTCAAAGCCATTTGTCTTTAAGGTCTTGGAGATGGCTGATATCAGCTGGTCTACTTGGCTTGCCGATGGTGCGACGATCAGGATGTCATCCATGTACTGCATGATGGTCATAGTCGGATTGCTCTGCCGGACTGGTGCCAGCGCTCGGTCTACTGTGATCTGGCAGATGGTAGGGGAGTTGATCATTCCTTGGGGCAGCATTTTCCAATGAAAGCGTAGGTTAGGCTGCTGGCTGTTTGGAAAGATGATGGAAAAAGCGAACCGTTCCTTGTCACCCTCGTGCAGGGGAATAGAAAAGAAGCAGTCTTTGATGTCAAGCACTGCACAGGGTTGTCCTCTCGGTATCATCGGGTTCATGGGCAGCAAGGTTTGTACCGGGCCCATTGGCTGGATTTTCTTGTTCACTTCCCACAGTTCATGCAGGAGACGAAAGCTTTCACCGGACCGTTTAGGTACTACGAAGATCGGGGTGTTCCATGGGCTTGTGGAGGGTTCTATATGATTTTTGTGTAGCTCACGGCTAACAAGCTCAAGGAGAGCAGTCATTCGAGGCTTGGACAAGGGCTACTGTTCAATATACACCAGATTGATTGATTTCCAAGTTAGTTTGATGGGCAGTGATGGGTACATGACAGTGGCCCTTAGAATAAATAAATCTGTTATTGCTATTGGCTGGGTGCTTTTGCGGGCTCGGGACTGCCCTCCAACTCCGCTCACCATGGGGGCTTCTTTTAGCTTCCATGGTAGAGGCCAGTGTATCTCTGGGATGACGGTGACGTCTGATCCTGTGTCCACACAAAAGGGGAGGCAGATGGCCGTGCCGTCAGAGCTGTTGCGGAGACGACACTCTGCCCACACGATCAGCAGGTGCCTACCCACCTTCACTGCAAAGACCACACATGGGTCTCACTCGTATGCTTTCATGTCCAAGGCCACCCAGGGGCCTCATCCCCAAGGTGCTGTTCTTGGTATTCCTGAGGTGCAGGTGGGTTTGGCTGAGTTGTTGGTTGGGCGCCAAAGTTGGTAATTTCTTGAGTGGGTAATGGGCGTGGAAGCCCTGTGCCCCATTGAGGGTTGCTGTAGCTGGGCCGCTTCGTGTTCCAGGAGGGAGAGGGCTGAGTGCGGCCCGGCTGCCCCTCCCCTTCCTGTTTCCCTGAGGCTTGGATCTGCATTCCTTAGCTAGATGCCCCTTCTTTCCACAAGCCCAGCATGGTCCTCTGATTTTCCCCTGGCGTGGTGAAGCAGCTGCTGGTGGGTGTCCTGACAGGGGGCAGTTTACTGCCACGTGTCCTGTCTGGCCACACTTGAAGCATGCCATCATGCTATTGCAGTGCAAACAGCTGCTTGAATGGGAGCGAGGTATTCTTCCTTTGCTACATGTCTGATCATGGTTGCGATATTAGACCCAGGTGGCAGTGATCTTAAAATGTCTCTGGTGGCTGAATTGCACTGCTGGCGTAGGCAGTCTGCTAGCACAGGTCCTTTTGCTTCTGAGGACAGTGCTGAGCAGTCTAATGCTGCCTGGAGGCGATCTACAAACTGAGTGAAGCTTTCACTCTCGCTCTGCTTTTTAGTGGACCATGGTGATGGTCTGGCTATTGTTTTAGAGGCTGTACGGATGGCTTCTTGGGCAGCACGAGTGGTAGTGATAACCTCATGGGCTCGCAGGCCCTCTGCCTGTGCTTGTGGGGTGATCATAGCTGGATCTCTGCCCATCAGCTTCTGTATGCTGGAGCCATGCAAAGGATGGTTTTCCCCAGTTACTAGGGCTAGCTGCTTTGCACAATTGTCCTCCCATTCTTGTTTAGAAATGATCATCCCTGCCCCATCAAAGATTAATCTGCAAGTTTGTTTAATATCAAAGGGGAGCATATCATCGCCTCCAAAAATGCTATCAATAAGTGTAGAGACCATGGCAGAATTAAGCCCTTTGTCAGTGACTGCCTTAACAATTGCCTGCACATCTTTTGGATTTACTGGTGAATATGTTCTCTGGTTTCCGTCTGCACCCCCCACTCTAACGGGGAATACTAACTTGGCAGATGGAGCCCACTCTGTGCATGCTATTTTTATCTTACGCCAGTCTGTAAGGGAGGTTTGATTTGTGTCTGATGTCCCCCTAACCCACGCCGGAGGGTTATAGCTAGTGGTATTATATTTTGCGGCTCCCTTCTTATGAAAGCTGCAACTGATGTCAGGTTCCTCTTCTGACCACCCCTCCGACCGGCTGTCCCAGCTCCGGTCAGAGTCAGAGCCGGAAGTCGACTGACTGGGCTTCTCAGCCTTTTTCTCAGGCTCCGCCCCCGCCTCTTCCCCTGGGGGCCGGGCAATCCCCACCCCCTGTGCTTCTCCTGCCTCCTGCTGGGGGAGGTTCTTGCCCTATAAGGTCCTGATTTAAAATGAGCTCTGTGATTGGTCTCACGCTCCGCCTCGGGGGCTGTCCCTCCTCCCTGCTCGTCTGCGCTTGCGCTGTTCAGCGAGCCCTCTGCATGTCCGCCCCCCGCGTCAGCGCCCCTCGCCCTGCCACGAGGCTCGGCGCCATTTTTAAACTCATATGGCGGAGGTGACCTTTTTTCTGCTGCTGCAAGCTCCATTACAGCAGCACTCTGTGCCTCCTCCGTTAGGCCCTGCCACAATGTCCGCGCATGTTCCCCCCCCTCCGGTGGCAGTGAGTCCGAACTGGGAGGGTGAGGAGGGGGCTCTGGGGACCGCGCATCCGTACGGTCAGCTGGGTCCGCGGTTTGAGTAGCCGCCCCGATCCCCTGCTGCGGCGTGGCTAATAAACAAGTTCGCACAGCTTTCCAGGTTTCCTGCTCCTGCCGGGCAGCCCGCAAGGCCTGGATAACTTTGCCCCACGATTTAAGGGGTTTCTCTGAGCTGGAGGACATGGTGTCCTCAGCCAGGGCAGTAGTGCATTTATTCCATACCTCCGGATGGAGAATTTCTAACGGGCTCTCTATAGCCCCCAGCTTAATTAATCTCGGCACTGCGAGAATAAAGTCCTTAAGCTTACAATCAATACCCCACTGCGCATGGATCTCACTTACGACCTTCACGACAGCGTCCATGCTCCTTGCGGGTCCAGGAGCATCCTCCTCGCCGTTCAAATCCAGCAGAACGGCCACAGGCACTTGGTCAGGTGAACCCCAATTCCCGGCAGTTCCCGATGGCCTTCCCGGGTTTCGGCACCAGATTGTTGCCTGGCGACCTGGTCCAAGTCCAGCACAGTGGCCCTAACCCAGGGCCACTTGGTCCATCAGCTCCAGGACTCCAATGTGGTGGACAGCAAATGGCGTTTATTGAGGGGTTGCAAGGGTCTTTATAGCTTAGGCAGTAGGGGTTGTTTCCTCTAGCTCACGTCCGGCTGTGAGCTCAGGTCCGGAGCAGATCTCTGAGGGGGAGGGGGTTCCCTACATAACCGTACATCCCGATTTCTTCCGCACGCTTTTCCCTAACTCTCCACACATATTCAAACATTTTAACATATTCCTCCCCCATCCCACCTTTTTCAAGTGTGCAGTTGTCCCAGTCCTGATCATTTGTTACTTTTCAATACATTGAACAGCTTTCCATTTCTTCATTGGTTAAATGTTAACATTAAAACAGCTCTTCAGCATTGGTATCACAACACAACATTCACTTTAAAAGATCTTTCAATTTTATCAAAACTTATTTTACAAAATTCAACTTTGTAAAACACATGGTATTGATTCTAACAATTGCTAAAGCCAACACTGTAATATATTTATCACAGTGGCCTTGAGCTTAGAGCCAGGCTTGGGCTAGGGAGTGCGACTGGGGCTGCCATTGGGCTTAGGTGTAAGGAAGGTGTTGGCCTTAGGGCAGGAATTGGGGCTGAGTTTGGAAGTTCAAGCTAAAGCTGGCATTGGAGTGTGGGCTGGCGCTCAAAGCTGCACCTAGGGCTTGAGACTGCCATTGGGGTTGGGCTTAGAGTTGCAATTGGGGCTGGCTTTGGACTTAGGGCCAAATGTGGCGTTTAGTTTAGGGCTGAGAATTTGCCAAGGGGCTGGAATTGAGGTGGACTTGGCAGTTAGGGCTGGGTTTTAGGTACGAGCTGGAATTGCGATTAAGGCGAAATGTGCCATTTGCCTTAGTTCTGGCCTTGAGGTTGGCTCTGGGGCTGAACCAGTCTGGCACTGGGATGAGATTAAATCCAGGAGCGTGAGTGTGTCTCACCATGGAGTGAGATTGAGCTCAGGATCAGGGTGAGATTTGGGACCGAGTGCACACCCAGACGGACAGGGGAGATGTCACTGCAGGATGTCCCTGGCATCATCACAGTTCTGCTCAGGCACCACCAAAAGGCAGCAGGAGCTGGCTGGTCCTACATCCAGGTGCTCCCAGCACCTAGAATATCTTTCTGTCCAGTGTGTTCAGCTGTCCTGGACATGCTCCCTCCAGGCTCTTTGTCACCTCCCCGATGGCAGAGCATGGGATATTGAGTGGCTGAACACAAGTGCCTCCAGGACACTTCCTGGTGGGACACTTGCCTCTGGGAATAGCTTCTTGGACATGGCTGGGCTCCCCTTTTTACTTCCAGGCTTTTCCTGCCCATCTGCTTCCTCTGGGATGAGGCTGTTTATCTCATAGCCGTGGCACTGAGGGAGCAGGGACGCCTGTCCAAAGGGCTGTCTCCCTCTGCACTCTGCCAGCTCTCACCGAGGCTCTGCCAGGGATGAAGGCTCTTGCAGAAATATCACAAGGCTGCAGATATCCCTCATCCTGCTCCTCCACTGCTGGTACCACAAAGTTCCTGCACATTGGAACACCACCTTTTCTTCTGGAAGAACCTGTTCCAGCACAGCACCACGGGTCTTCTGCTGTGGCACCACCACAGCATCCTTAAAACCGTGGGCTTGGAAGTGACAGCTCCTGGAAATTGCTGCTGTGTGTCTGGCTGCAGGAAAGCCCTTCTGCAATGGCCTTAGCCTGCACTTTTGCTTTCTGGATTTTCCTGGGCAATCTGCATGCTTAGGAAAGAGCAGGTTATGGTGATACATGTGGGGAAAGAAAAGAAAGAGGATTTGGAATAAGAGAAGAAGGAACACTATTGAGTTGAGGCAGGAGAAATATTAAAAAGTTTCTAAAATGGAGTAAGTAGCAGAAGTAAGGTGGTGTAGTGGTTTTGATTCGTCAATTTCAATACACTCATTTCCTGCTATGAGATAGGATTAGGAGCAAAAGCAAGGCAGGCTTAAAACTTAGAGAGTGTAAAGGAAGCTTTTATTATCAACCTAAAGGAATAATAAAATTCAGAAGAAAACCTTGTCTTAGGTCTCAATACAGGATGTGACCAAAAATATGCATTTTATCAGCATCTGTTGAATCCAGGTGGGGCAGTGTTCCTTATCTCTGTGGGAGATATTATCTGCTAATGGGCTATCTGTTAAAACTAGGTGGGGCAGTCATCTTTATCTTTTCCACCACCCTTCTTTCCTCCAGGGATATATCATCTGTTAATGGGCCATTGAGTCCCACTTCATGACTGGTAAAATTACATCATCCCACTGGGAGATGCTCCAGCCAGGGGAAGGAGCCAAACCTTTTCTACCTAGATAAAAACTGAGATTTGGAACATCAGGGCAGCCTTTTTCCCTGGATTCCAGAGGAAAACCAGACCATTCCACATCATCACTGGCGCTTCAGAGGAAAACTGCATCCTTCTACAGGAGCACTGCTTCAACAGAACCACATCTGTCACTCCAGGAGGACTGCAGCCACCATTTAATTGGACTGCTACCAACACCCTGACTGACAGAGTGTCAGGTTGTATTCTGACTCGGTGAGTGTTTTGGGTTTGTTCTTTGCTCTTTGTAATACCGTATTTGTATGTTAATTTTGCTTGTAAAGAACTGTTATTCCTATTCCTGTCTCTTTGCCTTAGAGCCCCTTAAATTCAAAATTATAATAATTTGGAGGAAGGGAGTTTTCATTCTCCTTTTAAAGAGACGCTCCTGCCTTTCTTAGCAAACACGTCTCTATCAAACCAAGACAGGAGGATATTGGGTCTGAATCTTGGTGTTTGGGAGTTCTTACAGACGCAAGTTGCCCAATGATTCCCTGAGATAAACTTGGCAAAGGAGGAACCTCAGTCCAAAGTGCTCTCTTCTTGTTTTTTCCCCAAACCAGGATTTTTCATTCCCAAAGTGTGGGGGAATGGAGAGGGCAGAAAAGCCCCAGAGATCCCTCACAAGGAGAGGGAAATTCAGCCCAGGGAGCTGTGAGGAGGAAAGACCCTCCCTGAGCCGGGAACGCAGCCGGAGATCCAGGCAGAGCTCAGAGCTGGTGGAGAAGCCTCAAGGAGGGGAGAAGCCCCACAAGTGCTTGGAATGTGGGAAGGGTTTCAGCTACATATCCAAGCTGCTCCGGCACCAGAGGATCCACACTGGGGAGAAGCCCTATGAGTGTGGGAAATGTGGGAAGAGCTTTACAAATATTTCTTATCTGCTGCAGCACCAGATGGTACACACTGGAGAACAGCCCTACACCTGCTTGGAATGTGGGAATAGCTTTAGGTGGATGTCTGGCCTGAGAAGACACCAGCGCATCCACACCGGGGAGAGGCCCTATGAGTGTCCTGTGTGTGGGAAGAGGTTTCAGACCAGCTCCGAATGCCTCAGACATGAGCGGATTCACACAGAGGAGAGGCCCTTCCGCTGCCCCGAATGCAGGAAGGGATTCAAGCACAACACCACCCTTACCAAACACCGGCGCATCCACACTGGGGAGAGGCCCTACAAGTGTCATGAGTGTGGAAAGAACTTCTCACATAGCTCAACCTTGACCCGACACCAACGGAGGCTCCACTAAAAGAAGCCCTGTGAGTACCCCAAGTGTAGGAAGAGCTGCACTGCTCTAGCTCCATCCGCCATGGGGGGTCATTATTGGATTATTCCCAGTGACCCTCGTTGGGCAGAGCCTTGGTGATCCCCTATTGGGTGGGAGGAAAAGTTGTAGAGATTTCTTTCCCTTCTCCTTTGATGTGATTTGGTTCATTCCCTGTGCCCAGGCTGGGTCTGTGATTCCTGTTTTGCTGTTTGGTGAGGATCTCTCTGTGTCAAACCCCAAGCCAGGAACTCCTGGTTAAATTTTCTCTCCCCTGTTGCCGATGGAGGGACAGAATGAGAGTGGCTGTAGTGGGTACCTGGCATTAGGCGAGCATCACCCAGGCCATGGGCACCCCTGAGATCCCAGTGTGGTGATGCATTCCCCCACTTCTACAGCAAGTTCCGACCCAAACTGTGGCTGGGATGAGACATCATTATGACTGGAGCCCTCTGTCTTGTGACCCCATCAACAGAAATCCCAAAGAAGACATTTGAGCTCCCCTGGGCCACCGTTTGCTGTGAGCAGCAATGTCCCTCTGAGGGGGCCTCTCGGAGCCAGCAAACCCTCGGCTTTGCTGTGCCTGGAGGATCACGGAAACACGACGTGTCCTGGGCTGATCCCCTCACTCCTCAAGACCTGATCCTTCAGCCAGCAGGAGATGCAAAAACATCTGAAGTGAGGATTTCACTGAGCTCTGAGGGGAATTTTTCACAGGTACCTTGCTTGCACTGACTGTTCCTGTCTGTGTGTGCCCCGGCACATATGCTATAGCAAATCTGGGAGAAATACTGCTTTCCTAGATGTGCAAGTACCTTGGATATCTGAGTTAGTCGTGTAAGCAAGGTTCAGTTATAGTTATGTATTTAAATGCTGATAATTGTTGTTCTCTTGTTAAGCTCTTATATGTAATTCATTACCTAGATGTTGTTTTTCTCTTAAGTTGCTAAGTAGAGCTTGGAAGTTATAAGTTAGGTTAAATAACGTTAAGTATTTTTGCTCTGTTGAATTGCTAGGCGTAAGGTATAAGTTGCAAATTCAGGTAGAAATTAAAGTGCTGCCCAGTGTTTTTAGGCCGTGTTCCTCTTAATCCCTGCCTGCACTGTCTTTTGTCCCATGCACCTGAACACAACACATAACCACAAAACTCCCCTAGAGAGTTCTCAGTTCATTTCTGTTTTATTCGCCTGGATTTTGTTTGTTTTGTTGTTGCTTCTTTTCTCTTGTTGTGCCTTAGCTGTCCTGTAGGCAGTAGAGTGAATCTTGCCAACGAACCTGTTGTGCTTCGTTGCTTAATATTAAATCTGACTTTTGTTCATGCCCTTGTCAGCAATTTTTAAGCGATCTCAGACATTCTCATTCATGACAGCACCACAATGTCCCACATCACCGAGGGCCCTGACACACACCCGTGTCACAAAGGGCCACAGCCGACACCCAACAGCAGAGGGACAGCCTGGACGCAGCACGGAGCAGCCCCGGACTCGTGGCCTTGTAGCCGCTGCCGTGCCCAGAGCCCCAGGAGGCTTTGGCCACAGTGCCAGGCGACAGCCCCAGCCCCGCCCTGCAGAACCCTGGGGCTGCAGCCCGGGCTGGCCAGGGCAGGACGAATTGGCCGGCCAGACATGCCAGGGCCTTGTGGGCAGTGGCTCCGTGTCCCGCGGGAGGCCGGGGACGAGGGGTGTCCCTCAGGGCTCTGCCTGGGCCCCGGGGCTCATCACTGCCTCGCTCAGTGACACCCAGGGGCACCGAGAGCAGCCTGGGCGCCTTTGCAGGGCACGGGGAGCTGAGCGGGGCAGGGGCACCACGGAAACACCGAGTGCCTGTCCGGGGCAGAGCCCAGGAAAGCTGGGCTGGAAAGCCGGGAGAGGCTGCTCAGAGCTGGACCCGTGAACTTGGGCACCTGGGAGACAGAGCCCAGCTCTGAGCTGACACTGAGCCAAGTACCTGGGAAATTACAGCCGGTTTTTCTAGAAACACTTCATTATTTTGTATTTTCTCAACATGACGTTTTATCAAGGAACATTTTCAATGTTCATTTTACTTTAGTTTTTACCCTTTTGAAAGTGATCTGTTGTGTTTTCTAATGTGAGGGAGGATGGGCTGGGAAAGGTTGTGGGTCATGAAGTTTTTGATTGGATATATTTTCAAATCTGAGATGTGACAAGTCCAGACTTTGACTCCAGCAGCAGTGCCTGGTTCCACACTGCTGTGCTTTTCACAGTGAGATCTCAGTTCATTTAAATCCAGCAGTCAAAGCCCTTGAAACACGAAAAAGCTGGGAATCATGTTAAAGCCCTTAGGGGGTTTGCTCTGTCTGTACATTCCACATCTTCCCTGGTGTCCGTTCAGCCTCTCCACTCCTATCCTACATGCACATTGCTCGATCCAGAGTTCAGTACCTGATGTTATAGATAGATAGATACATACGTGTGATTATTGTATATGCGATTATCTTGGTGTCAATTACTGTGATGGCTCATTCCATGATCCTCTGCTTTGTACCCAAGTGATGGTTGTAGTATCTAAACCCCTGGAGCCCAGGACAGAATGTGTGTGGGGCCGGGGCAGGATGAGGCTCCTTGTTCGCTGCTCAGGCATTTTGAAGCCTCGCTGCTCGGGTTTTCCACGGCTCTCTCTGTGCACCGTGGAGTTTTGTTTAGATCGAAATCCCCCGGTCCAAACCCGCACAGTCTGACTAGTGGTTTCCCCGGGAAACAGCTCTGGCAACTTTTATGGAAAGACAGCTTTGATCTTTTTGTTCAGAAAAAGAACTTTAATGAGGTCAAACAAACAAAAACAGGAAAGCGTGCACTGTACTAGGAATGAACCAGAAAAACGCAAGGTCCAGGGAAGAGCAGGGATATTTATACACTTGGGTGCAAGGAGGGATTAAGGCAGGGTCTCAGGGCGAGATCCAATGGGAAAGAGTGATTAACAATATTATAATTTATGCAGCGAAAAGTAACCAATAGTAACAAAGAGAACCGAGACCTTTCTAGTAACAATCTCCATAACTGAACAGGGGGATCTTGGGAGTGAGCCTTTTGCTCCCCGTGACTTCAAAGGGTTTTCCCACGGCCTTTGGCTGAGTTTTTCTTCTGCTGAGCTAGCCCCAACATTGGCTGAAAAGCGTCTTTATTCTGAGCAAAGAAAGGACTATTTTTTTTTTCCTATTCCCTGGTTCAGAGAGGCTGCAATGCTGAGCCTTGGGTGCCTAGAGGCGAACGGAGCAGCTGCTCTGTTGGAGCTCAGGGGCTCCGTGCCAGCAGGAGCAGAGCGGTGCTGCTGCCCCCCAAAGCCGCTGTGACCCGGGCTGAGCCAGGAGAGAAAACAGCCCGAGGCTTCAGCTCCACTGCTTTGGCTGCCAGGACCGTGCCCACAGAGCCCAGCTGGGGAGGAGTTCAGGGCCGGGCGAGCCCCGCGCTTTCATCTCCTTCGGGATCGTCCCTGCCTGGCTTTTAACGCTGGAGGAGAAACCGGTGCCACCTGTGTGATGAATAAGGAGCCTTTTGTTCGCCTGACAGACCTTGAGAGGATATCGCCAGGACTTGTTAATTGTTTGCTTTGCTTGCTTCCTTGCTTGATAAGACCTTGAGAGTGAGGCGTTCTGCTTTGCTTGCATAATCGCATATCGCTTTAAGTGCCAGTAAGCTTCCAAAGAACTGCCGGATCACCTTATAAGGAAAGGGGTCAGCGGCTGAGGAAGACTACTCACCTTCATCCCTTGATCACCAGAAGGCAGAAGAAGACCCCCTAGCAACTGGAGGAGCATGCGCAGAACTACTAGAGGAGGAGCACGTAACCTGGAAACAGAACAGCTTAAAAGGAACAAACTAAGGGGGGGTGGGGTGCGGCAGTTGGTGGAGCGGAGACTCCCCTGTTGCCCAGCGCTGAATTTTGCTTTTGCCTTCTGTAACCAATAAATTTTTTAAAATTTTTTTATTCGATCTTTTATGGCCCATTGCGCTCATTTATAACAATTTTGGTGCCATGACTCGGATCGAGATTTTGGGGGGGCTCTCCGCCTGCGGGAAGGCACGCCCCACCATTTTGGTGGTCCCGGGGACGGGGGTCCTATCCCAACCTCGACCGACGAACCTAAAGTTAAGAAAGCAAAAGCAAAGGTAGGAGGGCCCGGTTGACCCCTTAAATTTTGTGCACAAAGTCCGGACAAAGACGCAGGACGCGTAAGTATAAGGGATCCGTTCGGGCGGGGTCGGGATCCCGGAATACAATGTGTGGCGTGTGTGTGAGAGGGGGACTGGCAGCCAGATTCCCCAAGTGAGCGCGGACCCTTAGTAGTGCGGTTCCCATTGACCCACGAGGGCGTGGGCCACGAAACAGGGGAAGCGAAAGTGATTTTTGGTGCGAGTGAAAGTACTCCGGAAGAATGGGGCAGGGGAAGAGTAAACCTCCTGCAAACGTTAAACTCCCACCCATACCTAGAGATAGTCCCTTGGGATTTTTACTAGAAAATTGGGACCATTTCCCTGGAACGGAAGGAAAGGATAAGGCTAAAATGATATATTATTGTGTGGAAGTCTGGGGTGGGAAGGAGATTTCAAAAAACGTGTTTTGGCCAATATTTGGGTCAACAGAGGATTGGATAAAACAGAGATTAAATATTTGGGTAAACACAAAAAAAACCCTGTTTGTTTGGAGGAAAGTGAGCATGCAAAAATCTGGATAGCCCGTCCTGAGGTTTTTATCTTTAAATTGACCAAAAAAGAGAATAACAAAAATAAGAAAAAGGGAGGTAGGAAAGAAGAAATCCTGATGGTACCTCCTCCATACGTGCCCCCACCGCAGGTGCCTGCCCCTGCCCCCAGTGCACCTTCCCCAGAGGAGGATTCGGATTCAGATCATTCAAGCTACTCAGGACCAGTCACTAGAGGTAGATCTAGGAAACAACAGGAAAATTTATTCCCATTGAGAGAAATGCCTATGGGGGACCCTCAGGCAGGAATAGGATTTATATCTGTGCCCCTCAGTTCAGGGGATGTTAGGGAATTTAAGAAGGAAATGGGACATTTATTAGAAGACCCGCTGGGAGTTGCTGAAAGAGTGGACCAATTTTTGGGTCCTAATATGTACACCTGGGAGGAATTACAGTCCATTTTGAACATCCTGTTTACGGCCGAAGAGAAAAATATGATTAGGATGGAGGGGATGCGTATCTGGGACGCTCAACACGCTCAGGGTCCTGCAGCTAACACCAAATGGCCCCTTCAAAATCCTCAGTGGGATCATCAGAATCCTGCACATCGAACACACATGCAGGACTTGAGGACAATCATAGTTCAGGGAATTAGGGAATCAGTCCTGAGAGGCCAGAACATCAATAAAGCGTTTAATGAGAGACAAAGGAAGGATGAAACCCCCACAGAGTGGTTAGAGAGGTTGAGAAAGAATTTCCAGCTTTATTCAGGAATGGATCCAGATGGTCAAATGGGACAGGCAGTGTTGAAGGTACATTTTGTGTCTAAATCTTGGGAAGATATAAGGAAGAAGATACAAAAGCTGGAAGATTGGCAGGATAGAGGCTTAGATGAGCTATTGAGAGAGGCCCAAAAGGTGTATGTCTGAAGGGAAGAGGAGAGCCATAAACGACAAGTTAGAATGATGGTTGCTGCGGTACGAGAAAGTAGGGAACAAGGTCGGAGGGAGACACAGAGGCGGCCAGTAAGAGAGCCCAGGGAGTCTAGGGATTCAAAGGAGAGACAGGACATTAAGGTGTGTTTTTATTGTGGGAAAAAAGGACATTTCAAGAAAGAGTGTAGGGTTAGGATTCGGGATGAAAAGGAGTTTAAGACAGATTAGAGGGGTCAGGGGCTCTATCTCTTGGGGACCCGAAAACATCATAAAGAGCCCTTGATAAAACTAAAGGTGGGTCCCCATGGCCAGGAAATAATTTTCCTGGTCGATACAGGAGCTGAAAGGTCAACCATTCAGTTTTTGCCAAAAGGATGTAGCCTATCTAAAGAAACTGCTACGGTGGTGGGAGCGAAGGGAGAACCCTTTGAGGTAGGGGTCATTAAGAAAGTAACAGTTGAATCAGAATCAAAAATTGGGCTGGGAGACTTTTTACTAGTGTCAGAATCCGAGTATAATTTGCTGGGGAGAGATATGATTGTAGAATTAGGAATACGGATAGAGGTAGTGGAAAAGGAACTGCAAATTAAGCTTTGCCCCCTGAGGGTGGAGAACGAAGAGAAAATAAACCCTGAAGTATGGTATAACCCAGGGAATGTGGGACAACTGAAAATAGCTCCATTTTCAGTTGCTATTAGAAATCCAGAAATCCCGGTTAAAATAAAGCAATACCCTATATCCCTCGAGGGTCGGCGGGGATTAAAACCTGAGGTAAATAAATTGTTAAGCAAGAGACTGCTAAATACAGCAGTAAGAATAAGATGTAACGCTGAAAATTGCTGGGGAAATTGTAACCCTTTTGTATGCTTTATTTGTTTTGTCTGTAAGGAGGAGTGGTGGACCCATTGCCGCAACAGTTACCCTCCAAAAGGGGTGTGTAGTAGTTGTTATTCAGACCAAAGGCTACTTAACTCCCAAGCTTTAGCCACCAGGGTGGCTGCCAGAGAACTTCTGGTAGGGTCTGAAGAGTGGTGGAAGATTTTCACGAAAGGGATAAACCCCCAGTTTTATTGCTACCACCTAAACGAACCTGCCCCATTTGCGGCCGAAATAGTAGCTGCCCTGTGCAGACGGTGTGTACCTGAACTCAGTTGTTATACCCCTCAAATTAAAACTCGCAAGTGGTATAAGTACATAAAGCGTGTCAGAAAACATGGGACAAACCCAAACTCTTGCTGCCGAGAAGATGGAACTCCCCATAGCTCGTTGCAACCGAGTTGATGGGCAAGGCAGAGGAGATGAGAGCAGTGGAGGAGGGCGCCCGAGTAAAAGGGGAGAATGAGGAACAGGTACCCAGAGCCGTTGAGAGTCCAGGGGAAGGGAAAAGTCTGAGGTAAATTGGGAGAAGTATAAGAAGAGCAGTTGCGGAAAATGGGGAAGCTACCACCTCCAGTTAGGAATACTATATATAATGCTTTTGAAATCTGCGTTTGCAAGCCATGAACCTTTTAAATGGTCATTAAAAAGGTGGGAGGACCAAAAAGTATTTAGTACAGTGGTGACTTCAGGAGCCCCCTCGTTTAACTGCTACCTTTGTGACTTAACCCAAACGCACCCATGCTTGAACAAGGTGGGATTTTATTTTTGTCCGGCATCCAATCCAGGAAAATCTTATTGTAATTATCCTGGAGAATTTTATTGCGGATACTGGGGATGTGAGATGGTGGCTTTCGGATTTTCCCCGGGAGGAGGGAAGGACCAATATATATCTGTAGGGTGGTGGCCTGCAGGATGCATTCCCCCTGAGATAGGAAAGGATCAGGGAGTGGGGAACCCTGGCAACTGCCATGGCATACAAATCAATGTTACAAACAATAAGGTCAGAGACGGGGTATGGACAATTGGCAAGACCTGGGGAGCTAGAGCATGGGAACCAGGAAAAGATAGGGGAGGATATTTTCTAATCAAGAGGGAACCAATTCCACATGATCCGGTACCTGTAGGGCCAAATCCAGTGATAGGCACCCAGGAAATAGAGGAAAACTGGAATGAGGCTATGAGGGAAAACACAACAGTGGCCACTAACGGATCTATAATTATGCCTGCCACTGTGTTACCACCAAAGCATGGGACGCTCTGGAAAGTAATGCAAGCTACCTTTGGGGTCCTCAACAGTACGTATCCAAATCTAACCAAGGAATGCTGGCTACGTTATACCATTAACCCACCTTTTTATGAAGCTTTGGGGTCCGCAGCAAAATCCAAACGTGTCAATGGATCAAATCCGCGGGAGTGCCTTTGGAAAAAAGGGAAAGAAAGTACCCCAGGAATATCAATGGCACAAGTAAATGGAAAAGGAAGGTGCATAGGCAATATACCTCAAGATAAAGATCATCTTTGTCAGGTAAAAATGGCTGTAACCGACTCCCGCAAGCTGGCTCAATGGCTGATCCCTGCTGCGAACACCAAATGGGTCTGCAACACATTAGGAGTAACCCCATGTATATCAGTATCTAATTTTAATGAGACATCTGAATACTGCATTCAGGTTATGGTAGTTCCCCGAATTGTGTACCATCCAAAAGATTATGTATATGAACATCAAATCACTCCGGAACATCATTTGTCAAAAAGGGAACCCTTTACAGCCCTTACAGTAGCTGTATTGCTAGGCATAGGAGGTGCAGGAGTGGGAACGGGAGTGGACTCCCTAGTGAACCAACAAAAAGGAATGAGAGACTTAAGAGTTTCGGTAGATGAAGACTTAAGCAGGATAGGAAAAGCAATAGACGGATTGCTCAAGTCAGTAAGGTCTCTTTCAGAAGTTGTGTTACAAAACAGACGGGGGCTAGATTTGTTTTTCTTGCTGCAAGGAGGACTATGTGTGGCTTTACGAGAGGAGTGTTGCACTTATGCAGACCACACTGGAATAGTAATCATAACATGGCTGAGCTTCGGAAACAACTGGAGCAGCGCAAGAGAGAAAGGGAGGCCCAACAAAATTGGTATGAGTCTTGGTTTAATTATTCTCCCTGGAAACAACTCTCTTGTCGACCATGGCAGGACCGGTAATTTTAATGATTTTAGGGCTTACTTTCGGCCCCTGTATTTTTAACAAAATTATAAGCATTGTAAAAAGAAGGTTGGAGGCCGCTCACCTCATGCTGATACGAACAAAATATGAAACCTTAAATGGGAAGAGGCAGAAGATTATTTGGAGTTAAGTAGGAGAGAATTACAAAGATTTAGCAAACAAAAGTAATAATATAGAAAAAGGGGGGAGTTGTGATGAATAAGGAGCCTTTTGTTCGCCTGACAGACCTTGAAAGGATATCGCCAGGACTTGTGAGGCCAGGGTGTTAATGGTTTTGCTTTGATCGCCTGACAGACCTTGAGAGGATATCGCCAGGACTTGTTAATTGTTTTGCTTTGCTTGCTTCCTTGCTTGATAGACCTTGAGAGTGAGGCCAGGATGTGTTCTGCTTTGCTTGCATAATCACATATCGCTTTAAGTGCCAGTAAGCTTCCAAAGAACTGCCGGATCACCTTAAAAGGAAAGGGGTCAGCGGCTGAGGAAGACTACTCACCTTCATCCCTTGATCACCAGAAGGCAGAAGAAGACCCCCTAGCAACTGGAGAAGCATGCGCAGAACTACTAGAGGAGGAGCACGTAACCCGGAAACTGAACAGCTTAAAAGGAACAAACTAAGGGGGGTGGGGCGCGGCAGTTGGTGGAGCGGAGACTCCCCTGTTGCCCAGCGCTGAATTTTGCTTTTGCCTTCTGTACCCAATAAAATTTTTTAAATTTTTATTTGATCTTTTATGGCCCGTTGCGGTCATTCATAACAACCTGTACCGTGTGTCCTGAGCGGGGATTTCTCTTTTCTCTGGGATTTTGGGTCGTCTGTCCCAGGTGTGTGGGGGGTAAGGTCTGACAATTTAATATCTAGATGTTATTTCCTTTTTTTTTTTTTTTTCTTGCCTTGTGGGCTTACTGTTTTTTAATAAAATGCTGGGAGTTCTTTTTCACTTTCATCTATTAATATTAATTTCCTATTGGTGGAAAGGGATTATGGGAGCTGTGCAGAGGAGACAACACTCACTCCAGAGTGCCCTCTTTAAAATCCTTTCTCAAACTAAGATACCCATCCCTGTGGCCTCCTGCCCCTCACCCCAAGTGACTCCGGTGGCTCTCCCAGTCCATCCCACTCTCTACCAGTGTCCTCACAGTCCCTCCCAGTGGCACCAGAGTCCCTCCCACTTCCACTTAGACCACAGCCATTCCATTCCCCGTCCAGTCCCAGACCTCCACCCTCTCTCCCAGTGCCCCAACCCATTCTACTCTCTCTCAATGTTTCCCCACTCTCTCCAAATTCCCAGTCCCTATCAGTGCCACACCAGCCCTCTCCCATCTCTCCCAGTTCCCCGCAGCTGATCCCAGTGTGTCTCTACTCTCTCCCAGTGATCTCCCAGTTTGTCCATCTCACTGTGGCTCTCGAGCTCCAAGCCCAGCCCTGGCTTGCTGCTCTGCTCTGTGCTGGATTTCTACCCTGCCAATATCCAGCTGAGGTGGTTCCAGGGCCAGTAGGAGCTCTCAGGGCATGTGATGGCCACTGACCTGGTCCCCAATGGGGACTGGACGCAACAGCTCCTGGTGCTGCTGGAAACCCTCCTCAAGTGCGGAGTCACCTTCAGCTGCCAAGTGGAGCATGTCAGCCTGGAGCACCCCCTGAGCCGGCACTGGGGCACAGCCTAGATCCCAAAGTGTGGAGGGAGTGGGGGAGGCACTGGGGGGGCGGGACTGGGAGAGGGATTGGGGTGTGCTGGGAGTAACTGGGAGGGAATTTGAGATAGGCTGGTTTAAACTGGGAGAGGGGTTTGAAGGTCTAGAAGATACTGGGAAGGGTGGGATGGGGTTCTGTGAGTCCTGGTAGACACTGGGAGGGAGTTTGGGGGTGCTGGGTGTAACTGGGAGGGATTTGACTGAGCCTGAAGGGGATGGGAAAAAGTCAAGGACTGCAAACCATGGTTTCCAATGAGGTTGGTTGTGCAGTGAAAAAAGACTGGGAGGGTTTTGGTGAGTCCACGTGGGCCCAGGAGGGGACTGGGAGATGGTTTGCGAGTCCTGGGACGGTGGGGGGAAACTGGAAGGGGGTTATAGGATGGAGAGAGGGACAGGAAGAGTTTTGGTGGGTCCTGCGGAAGCTGGGAAGAGATTGGGAGGAGCTTTTTTCGGGCTTAAGTGGGCTGGAGGCAATTGGAGGTGCTCAGAGGGGCTTGGGGTGTCTGTGAGGGGTTTTGGGGTGTCCTGACCCCTGCGGACCCCCAGAGATGCCGCCATACACCGCCCACAGCAAGGTGTTGATGGGAATCAGGAGTTTCGTGTTAGGTGTCGTCGTCCTGGCGCTGGGGTTCGGTTTTTACCTGTGCAAGACGGTGAGCGGAGGTTCTCAGGGATTCCTGTTCCCCCTTCTCCAGAGTGTGTGTGTTCCCCCTGGGGACCCCTGCCTTGGTGTCACCACTTTTCATCTGCCCAAAGAGTTCCTGACCCAGCAGTTGCTGCTGCCCCTCCCCGTGGCCGCAAACCCAGCCAGGACCCCTCACTCTGTCTCCGTGCTGATTTTGGGGGAGGGTGGCGTATCCCCCCCAGCCCTGCTTTGCCCACGCCCGCTGCTCCCAGTGTTCCAAATAAAGCTTCCCAGTTAGACCCAGTCCCGTTTATTGTGGGTCGGGACTGGGGAGGGACTTTGGGGGACCCCGCGGAGGGATCGCGATTGAGCGGCGAGGGTGGGGTCCAGGTGAGGAACATTGGGTGCTGCGGCTCTGCCCGGCAACTGGTGAGTCATCAGAGATACTCATCCTGATTTGCTCAGTCTTCTTGATCACATTGTCTGATTGGCTGAGGAGAGGCCCGGGAGTTGAGAGAAGGAACAGGAGAGATCCCGCCCCGAGCACCGGCACAGGAACAACAGACCCAGTCTGGGCACAGGGAGGGAATTTATTACCAACCAAATCACAGCAAGACAAGGATAAAGGAGAGAAATCACGACAACCCCTTTCCCCCCACCCAACACGGATCGCCAGTACCACGGATCACCAGGGCTCTGCCCAACGGGGTCACTGGGGATCATCCAACACCGATCCTCCCATGGGGGATGGAGCTGGAGCACAGCACGAAGCTCTTCCCACACTCGGGACACTCATGGGGCTTCCCTTTCTGGTGGTTCCATTGGTGCGTGTCAAGTTTGAGCTGTCTCAGAAGCTCTTCCCACACTCAGGACACTCGTAGGGCCTCTCCCAGGTGTGGATGCGCCGGTGTCTTCTAAGATCGGATCTCACTCCGAAGCTCTTCCCACATTTCAAGCAGGTGTAGGGCCGTTCCCCTTTGTGGATCACCTGGTGCACCAGCAGGTGGGAGATGTATCTGAAGCTCTTCCCACTTTTCCCACACTCGTAGGGCTTTTCTCCTGTGTGGATCCTCTGGTGCTCGATCACCTTGGAGCTGTAGCTGAAACCCTTCCCACATTCCAAGCACCTGTGGGGCTCTTCCCCTCCATGCGGCTTCTCCACCAGCTCTGAGCTGTTCCATGGTCTTCGGCCGCCTTCCCGGCACAGGGAGGGTCTTTCCTCCTCGCAGCTCTCCGGGCTGGGTTTGCAGCCTCTCGTTGTGACGGGTCTCCAGTACTTGTCCTCCTCCTCGACTCGCCCATGCCTTGGGAATGAAAAATCCAGGTATAGGGAAAAAAGAAAGGGAGAACCCCTTGGGTTGAGAGTTCCTCCTTGCCCAAGTTCATCTTAGGAAATCATTGGGCATGTAGTATCTATAAGAACATCCAAAACAGCAAGATTCAGCCACAAAATCCTCAAAACATCAAGACACAGAAAAAAAACCCACGCAAACAGCAAGATTTAGGCAGAATCCCCTCCAAAACAAAAAGATTCAGCCCCCACAAAAAACCAAGCAACAACTTTTAGCCCAATAAAACTCAAAACCACCAAGATTCACCCATACGAAAATCGTGGATTCCCTTCCTCTGTCACCTGCTGCATGCGGGGGTGGGGGTGGGCTGGGGAAGAGGCTGCAGGTACAGGGAGAGCTAAAACCTTGTGGAGTTCCCTGTTTCTGTTCCTTTTCCTCCTCCTTTGTCCCTACTCTTCCTCACATTCCTCTTCCTACTATTCTTTGTTCTCGTACACAATCCCACCCTCTCTTCCCACGTGCATCGTTTGACCATTATGTTCTTAAACCCTGCTTCTCCTTCCCTTCTCCTGCTGCTCCCAGGCCCAGCACCCACTGCCAGCTCCCTCTTCCCCCCAAACCCACAGCATCCCATCGCAGGGGCAGGGATGGAGCTGGGGCAGCTCGGGCTGGGGCAGCGCTGGGCTCTCGGCCGCTCCCGCCCGCACTCGGTCCCCACTGCAGCCGCTCCCGCCACGACAGCGCGGGAGGGCCCGGCCTTGTAACTGCAGAGACCCCATGGGAAATGGCCTTTTTCTCTCAATGAAATTACTTTCACAGGACTCCTCTGTCTTCTTTGTGGAAAGAAACCTCTGGTAAAGTTTTCCACACACCTCTGGGTTCGGCCGGAATTCCTTCCCCCATCCGGGGCGGGGGCAGCGAGTGGAGCTGAAGGTGCCTCACCCAGTTTGGGGGATCGGCTCCCTCGGGTGGCAGCGGCACCGGGCATGGATTGGGCACCCGAGAGTGACCAGGAGACAGACGAGTGACAGATCAGGGGGGCTGTGAAGAGTCGGCAGCAAGAGAGCACTGAAAATCTCATCAGTGAGCACAGTGGGATCTTTGGGGACTAAACATGGCAGGGCACCCTTGGAGGGGAGAAAGGGAAAGCCAGGATGGGGTCCCTGTAAAAGGGATGAAAATCCCAAAATATCTCTGAAGCGTCCCTTGGGAGCATGTTGAGGGAGTTTGCACATTCTCCCAGAGGTAATCAAAGACACGGACACCCAGGGGTGCAATAAGGGAAGTCTAGAAGGGATTTAGACAGCAGCATTCAAGAGATAAGTGGGAAAGATGAGCTAGTGTGTTTTATTCCACCACTGTTGGAAGATGTCGGGGATGTGTTTGAAAGGCTGGAGCTTTTATTTGCTCCTAATTCTGATTGTAATTTACTGAAAAGAGATTTGATGGCTAATTTAGGAATGCAAATTAATATTGTAAAGGTAATAAAGGTAATAATCTGTCTGGCAGATGTCTGGCAACCCTAACTCTCCACACAAGGCCTAAGCTGAAGTGAACCCAGAAGTGTGGGCAGCTCCAGGAAAATAGCGGAAATTAGATATGGAGCCTCTCCAAAGTACTTTGAAGCAAACAGGACAAGAGGTGTCTAAAGCAATACCCTATTCCAAGGCAGGCAAGGAAGGGCTCACAGCCTGTTATCGAGTCCCTGATAAAGGCAGGAGCCAAGGATCTCTCCCTATAATGCTCCTATCCTGCCGGCCAAGAAATCAGATGGAATCGACACAATGGTACAGGACCTAAGAATAATAAATAAGATTATTAAACCCAGGCACCCCACAGTCTCAGATCCTTACACCACCCTGAACCAGATTCCCTCCTCACACTGCCACTATTCAGTACTTGATGTCAAAAATGCTTTCTGGGGATGCCCTCTCACACAGGATGGTAAACTGTATTTTGCCTTTGAGTGGGAACAGGAGGTAGAAGGGGAAATGGTAAAGACGTGGACAGTCCTTCTGCAGGGATGCACAGAAGCACCAGCCTTATTGGGGCAAGCCTTGCAGAAAATATCACAAGAATTTACCCCATCCCCAGGGATTGGGTTAGAGCAGGATGTGGATGACTTGCTCAAATTGGCTGGTCAAGAAGTGTTAGAAGAAGCTTCTGAGAAATGGCTGAATGTTCAGGCTAAAAAGCATCTTTGAGTATTTGGGAATAAAGCACAAATGCTGGAGAAAAGGGTTAAATATTTGGGACATATTTTAACTGGATTTTGGGGTGTATTTACACAGAGAAGGACCAGGGAATCCCAGAAGTAACCTTACAGAGCACTAAACTGGAGCTGGGACAATTGTGAGGATTAACAGGGAATTACAGGACCTGGATTGAGGATTCTCTGTTCTAGCCAGAATATTTTATGACTTTTTAAACCCAGATAGCCTCAAGGTTGAGGTACAGAGACGACAAACAGCAAAACTTCAGAAAAGTTAAATAAAACCAAAATAATTGGTGCCCTAGCTATGACTCGGAATAGAAATTTGAATTGCATGTGTGTTATACTACATATTTTATTATTGCTTTTGGAAAATATTAAAATGAGTGCTCTATGTATAATGTTGGAAATCTTTGCTTTATAAATATAGTTTATTTTAGTTTTGCTATTAACAAAACCTAAAATAGTGGGGAGATTAATATATTTTCTAGTACTATAGGTTATTGATGTAAAAATCTTTGGTCCATGTAACTGACTCAGAGAATGGTAGAAAAGAAAATATAATCAGGAAATTCTTCACATTCTTGGATTATGGGACACCAGGTCCCCAGAGAATGAAAAAATGCTGATTTACAGGTTGGGGGGAAATGATTTTGAATAATGAATGAAGACTTAAAAATATGCAACAGACTGATGCATTTAAGGAAGTGCTTTCTGAATTAGGGTGTGTTCTTGGCTGAAGGCAAAGCACCCTGGTGTTACAACTGTTTACTGTTTGTCTCCTATTGTCTTTTATTAAAATTTTAAATATTTACCAGGAAAGTCAACCTCGCTTTTTACAAAGTGGATGTTACACAGGGACATGCCAAAGGAATTCTTGTACTAAAATGTTTGACCCCATGGCGAGAGTAGCCTCATTGTCTGCAGAATTGTGCAGCCACAGCTTTAATGGGACCTGAGGCCCAAAAACTGATGGCAAGAGGATCCCCTGTTGTTCAAGTCTGGCACCAAGATAAAGCTTTGATAGCCAAAATAGCCTCTACATGGATGAGCAGTGCTCGGTGATTACAGAATGAAACTTGTTCAGTGGCACAGGAGGATTTAGATTTGCGGACAGGGGAAGGGTTTAACCCAGCCTCCTGTTTGAACAGCCTGCACAGGGGCTGGGAACAAACCCATGGCTGCATTCAAGGGACAGAGCTCCAGAGCCAGGACAGGAGAGATTGATGAGACATTCCCTGGCCTGAGGGACAAAATGTGTTCATGGATGGGTCTCCAAGGGCAGGAGAAGGGAAAAGGGTTCCAAGACATGCTTTGATTAAGCAAAGGGAATTAGACCAAGACTTACACTCTGCCTGAGGAGTGCAGAGAAGCACCACTGGTGGCCAAGTGCCGTGGCCCATTCAAGTGTCCCTGAGCACAGAAACAGCCCCAGCACAGCTCAGCACGGGGGGACCCCTCACCCTGGGCTCAGGGGCTCTCAAGCCACGCAGATTTGCACTTCCCAGCTGCAGCACCAGCATGGGGGCCCCACTGGGCCTGCACTGAAGGCAACGCAGCAGCAGCCAGGGCTCCACAGCGGGGGAAGCCCCTGGGCCTGCCCACACATCCTCTGCTCAAATCCTCTGCCTGGGCACCCTCCTTTGGCATCTCCAGCCACTGGGGCCAATCCTTGCTGCCACTGCTGCAGCTTCGCTGCTTTCTGTGCCTGCACTGCCATAGCTGCTGGGGAACACACCGGCACAATTCCACTCTGGCTCTCAATTACATCCACACACTGGGCTGCCTGGGATTCAATTCTTGCCAAATATACAAAATCTAAATTTTTATAAAAATCTTAATTCTGAACTCGGGCTTCGTTTGCGTTTGCCTTGAGGGAAAGGAATTTTAAAGGCTTGTTTTTAAGGAATGTTACACCGTTAAACAGAGATGAGTTTAACACCTCAACAGACTGAGAATGGCCCAAAAGACACGCAGAAATATAACGACCATTAACAAACGTCAACGGCCATCAGCAAACATCAGGGAACACCCACCACAGGCACTGCCCCGGGCTGTGCTGGAGACACCTGGTCTGGAAAAGGCTGAGAAGGAAATCCAGGAGTGCGGACCTAATTAACATCAGAAGGACAGAATCAGAGGCAAAGAAATCCGGGTCCAATAGTAAACTAGATACTAAGAACTACACGACTTGGAAGGAATGAACATCAAACCAATGTATTTCAATGGGTTCAGACTCTATGAAATTTAGGAAAAATCTGGTACAATTCACATGTCATGGAATGATTTTCTCCGTACACCCGGGCTATGTGTGGACGAAATTATTTCTGTTGCACATCTTCACAAGAATCAAATAATGTCTTGACACTCTAACACTAAAGGTGTCAAGTAAAAAGCAGATTGTGGGGGACCACATGTGAGTCATGCAATGGCTGATCTGCAAAAGAAACATCGGTTCCAGGCAGCCAGGAGAGGAGCTTTAGAAATGTAAATTAACACTGCTGGGGCAAAGCACCCATTTATCATTGGAATTACAGAATTAGGTTGCCAGGACAGGCAGTGAGGTCACTGAGAATGTCAGGAAAATTAATCCACAAACACCAGAGTTTTATGCCTAAAAATGAGACTGTGGAGTCCTTCTTTGCTTTATTTGAATAAAGGGACAGGCCATGGGCCATTCCTCTGTGATCTCTCCGATTTTTGGAGGACGCAGGCTCCTTTTTACCCTGTTTTCCCGGCCATATTTCCCTATCTAATTTTCCATTCAATGAGGTACTTGAGAGGTACAGACTTCCCAGAACACCTCACACCTGTGATTCCCCTCTAATGTATAACCCTCCCTTTTAATTCTTAATTCTTCTAGAAGTCATAGTTTTTCCCCATTGCTTTTTTCTTCTTTCAATATCCTGTTTCACTTATCAGCAAACCTACATTTTGTTTGTAAAGGCGATTATCTTTTTCCATTCATCAATCAATGGAATCCATCCCATTGTTTCTTTTATCTCTCAATGCTGGTCTTACCTACCAGCAGATCCACGGCTCGTTTGTAAAGACAAATCCAACATTCCTTTCAAGAATAATCCCAAAACCAAAGAGGACCCAGGAAAAGAGATTGAGTCAATAGTAATTAAAGTATTGTAAACAAAATTCTTGAGAAAATGAGAAGAGGAGGGAGTGAAAGCAGTAAGATTAATATCGTAGTAGGGGAGCACATTAAGGGGGACATGCAGTAGGTGGATCGGGAAGTCTGAACATTCCAGGTACCTCAGCTAGGGCAAAGGGAGAGGCAGATGCAGATGGGACAATGAGGACAAAAAGGAGGCTGTGTTTTAGAGACATATTCAAACATTTTAACACAGTTCCTCCCCCATCCCACCTTTTTCAACTGTGTGCAGTTGTCCCAGTCCTGATCATTTGTTACTTTTCAATACCTTGAACAGCTTTCCATTCCTTCATTGGTTAAATGTTAACATTAAAAAAGCTCTTCAGCATTGGTATCACAACACAACATTCACTTTAAAAGATCTTTCAATTTTAGCAAAACTTATTTTACAAAATTCAACTTTGTAAAACACATGGTATTGATTCTAACAATTGCTAAAGCCAACACTGTAATATATTTATCACAGTGGCCTTGAGCTTAGAGCCAGGCTTGGGCTAGGAAGTGCGACTGGGGCTGCCATTGGGCTTAGGTGCAAGAATGGTGTTGGCCTTAGGGCAGGAATTGGGGCTGAGTTTGGGAGTTCAAGCTAAAGCTGGCATTGGAGTGTGGGCTGGCGCTCAAAGCTGCACCTAGGGCTTGAGACTGCCATTGGGGTTGGGCTTAGAGTTGCAATTGGGGCTGGCTTTGGGCTTAGGGCTAAATGTGGCATTTAGTTTAGGGCTTAGAATTTGCTAAGCGGCTGGAATTGAGGTGGACTTGGCAGTTAGGGTTGGGTTTTAGATCCAAGCTGGAATTGCGATTAAGGCTAAATGTGCCATTTGCCTTAGTTCTGGCCTTGAGGTTGGCTCTGGGGCTGAACCAGTCTGGCACTGGGATGAGATTAAATCCAGGAGCGTGAGTGTGTCTCACCATGGAGTGAGATTGAGCTCAGGATCAGGGTGAGATTTGGGACTGAGTGCACACCCAGACGGACAGGGGAGATGTCGCTGCAGGATGTCCCTGGCATCATCACAGACCTGCTCAGGCACCACCAAAAGGCAGCAGGAGCTGGCTGGTCCCACATCCAGGTGCTCCCAGCACCCAGAATGTCCCTCTGTCCAGTGTGTTCAGCTGTCCTGGACATGATCCCTCCAGGCTCTTTGTCACCTCCCCGATGGCAGAGCATGGGATATTGAGTGGCTGAACACAAGTGGCTCCAGGACACTTCCTGGTGGGACACTCACCTCTGGGAACAGCTTCTTGGACACGGCTGGGCTCCCCTTTTTACTTCCAGGCTTTTCCTGCCCATCTGCATCCTCTGGGATGAGGCTGTTTATCTCATAGCTGTGGCTCTGAGGGAGCAGGGACGCCTATCCAAGGGGCTGCCTCCCTCTGCACTCTGCCAGCTCTCATCGAGGCTCTGCCAGGGGTGAAGGCTCTTGCAGAAATATCCCAAGGCTGGAGATCTCCCTCATCCTGCTCCTCCACTGCTGGTACCACAAAGTTCCTGCACATTGGAAGACCACCTTTTCTTCTGGAAGAACCTGTTCCAGCACAGCACCATGGGTCTTCTGCTGTGGCACCACCACAGCATCCTTAAAGCCGTGGGCTTGGAAGTGACAGCTCCTGGAAATTGCTGCTGTGTGTCTGGCTGCAGGAAAGCCCTTCTGCAATGGCCTTAGCCTGCACTTTTGCTTTCTGGATTTTCCTGGACAATCTGCATGCTTAGGAAAGAGCAGGTTATGGTGATACGGGAAAGAAAAGAAAGAGGATTTGGAATAAGAGAAGAAGGAACACTATTGAGTCGAGGCAGGAGAAATATTAAAAAGTTTCTAAAATGGAGTAAGTAGCAGAAGTAAGGTGGTGTAGTGGTTTTGATTCGTCAATTTCAATACACTCATTTCCTGCTATGAGATAGGATTAGGAGCAAAAGCAAGGCAGGCTTAAAACTTAGAGAGTGTAAAGGAAGCTTTTATTATCAACCTAAAGGAATAATAAAATTCAGAAGAAAACCTTGTCTTAGGTCTCAATACAGGATGTGACCAAAAATATGCATTTTATCAGCATCTGTTGAATCCAGGTGGGGCAGTGTTCCTTATCTCTGTGGGAGATATTATCTGCTAATGGGCTATCTGTTAAAACTAGGTGAGGCAGTCATCTTTCTTTATCTTTTCCACCACCCATCTTTCCTCCAGGGATATATCATCTGTTAATGGGCCATTGAGTCCCACTTCATGACTGATAAAATTACATCATCCCATTGGGAGATGCTCCAGCCAGGGGAAGGAGCCAAACCTTTCCTACCTAGATAAAAACTGAGATTTGGAACATCAGGGCAGCCTTTTTCCCCTGGATTCCAGAGGAAAACCAGACCATTCCACATCATCTCTGGAGCCTCAGAGGAAAACTGCATCCTTCTACAGGAGCACTGCTTCAACAGAACCACATCTGTCACTCCAGGAGGACTGCAGCCACCATTTAATTGGACTGCTACCAACACCCTGACTGACAGTGTCAGGTTGTATTCCGACTCGGTGAGTGTTTTGGGTTTGTTCTTTGCTCTTTGTAATACCGTATTTGTATGTTAATTTTGCTTGTAAAGAACTGTTATTCCTATTCCTGTCTCTTTGCCTTAGAGCCCCTTAAATTCAAAATTATAGTAATTTGGAGGAAGGGGGTTTTCATTCTCCCTTTTAAAGAGACGCTCCTGCCTTTCTTAGCAAACACGTCTCTATCAAACCAAGACAGGAGGATTTTGGGTCTGAATCTTGGTGTTTGGGAGTTCTTACAGACGCAAGTTGCCCAATGATTCCCTGAGATAAACTTGGCAAAGGAGGAACCCCAGTCCAAAGCGCTCTCTTCTTGTTTTTTCCCCAAACCAGGATTTTTCATTCCCAAAGTGTGGGGGAATGGAGAAGGCAGAAAAGCCCCAGAGATCCCTCACAAGGAGAGGGAAACCCAGCCCGGGGACCTGTGAAGAGGAAAGACCCTCCCTGAGCCGGGAACGCAGCCGGAGATCCAGGCAGAGCTCAGAGCTGGTGGAGAAGCCTCATGGAGGGGAGAAGCCCCACAAGTGCTTGGAATGTGGGAAGGGTTTCAGCTGCATATCCAAGCTGCTCCGGCACCAGAGGATCCACACTGGGGAGAGGCCCTATGAGTGTGGGAAATGTGGGAAGAGCTTTACAAATATTTCTTATCTGCTGCAGCACCAGGTAGTACACACTGGAGAACGGCCCTACACCTGCTTGGAATGTAGGAATAGCTTTAGGTGGATGAATGATCTGAGAAGACACCAGCGCATCCACACCGGGGAGAGGCCCTATGAGTGTCCTGTGTGTGGGAAGAGGTTTCAGACCAGCTCCAAATGCCTCAGACATGAGCGGATTCACACAGAGGAGAGGCCCTTCCGCTGCCCCGAATGCAGGAAGGGATTCAAGCACAACTCCACCCTTACCAACCACCGGCGCATCCACACTGGGGAGAGGCCCTACAAGTGTCATGAGTGTGGGAAGAGCTTCTCACAGAGCTCATCCTTCACCCAACACCAACGGAGGCTCCACTAAGAGAAGCCCTGTGAGTGCCCCAAGTGTGGGAAGAGCTTCGTGCTGTGCTCCAGCTCCATCCGCCATGGGGGGGTCATTATTGGATGATTCCCAGTGACCCTCGTTGGGCAGAGCCCTGGTGATCCCCTATTGGGTGGGAGGAAAAGTTGTAGAGATTTCTTTCCCTTCTCCTTTGATGTGATTTGGTTCATTCCCTGTGCCCAGGCTGGGTCTGTGATTCCTGTTTTGCTGTCTGGTGAGGATCTCTCTGTGTCATACCCCAAGCCAGTGTTTTTGCTCTGTTGAATTGCTTGGCATAATTTAGGAATAAATTAGAGTGCTGCCCAGTGTTTTTAGGCCATGCTTCTTTTAATCCCTGCCTGCACTGTCTTTTGTCCCATGCACCTGAACACAGCACACACTCACCCACACTTCCCCAGAGAGTTCTCAGTTCATTTCTGTTTTGGTTGCCTGGATTTTGTTGATGCTTGTTTTCCCTTGTACCTTAGCTCTCCTGTAGACAGTGGAGTGAATCTTGCCAATGAACCGGTTGTGCTTTGTTGCTTAATATTAAATCTGACTTTTGTTCATGCCCTTGCCAGCAATTTTTAAGTGATCTCAAACACTCTCATTCATGACAGCACCACAATGTCCCGCATCACCGAGGGCCCTGACACACACCCGTGTCACAAAGGGCCACACCCAGCACCCAACAGCAGAGGGACAGCCTGGAAGCAGCACGGAGCAGCCCCGGACTCGTGGCCTTGTAGCCGCTGCCGTGCCCAGAGCCCCGGGAGGCTTTGGCCACGGTGCCAGGCGACAGCCCCAGCCCCGCCCTGCAGAGCCCTGGGGCTGCAGCCCGGGCTGGCCGGGGCAGGAGGAATTGGCCGGCCGGACATACCAGGGCCTTGTGGGCAGTGGCTCCGTGTCCCACGGGAGGCCGGGGACGAGGGGTGTCCCTCAGGGCTCTGCCTGGGCCCCGGGGCTCGTCACTGCCTCGCTCAGTGACACCCAGGGGCACCGAGAGCAGCCTGGGCGCCTTTGCAGGGCACAGGGAGCTGAGCGGGGCAGGGGCACCACGGAAACACCGAGTGCCTGCCCGGGGCAGAGCTGGGGAAAGCCGGGCTGGAAAGCCGGGAGAGGCTGCTCAGAGCTGGCCCGGGGACTTGGGCACCTGGGAGACAGAGCCCGGCTCTGAGCTGACACTGAGCCAAATACCTGAAAAATTACAGCTGGTTTTACTAGAAACACTTCATTATTTTCTATTTTCTCAATGTGGCTTTATCAGGGAACACTTTGAATGTTCATTTTACTTTATTTTTTACCCTTTTGAAAGAGTTCCATTGTATTTTGTTTTGTGTGAGGAGGGATGGGCTGGGAAAGGTTGTGGGTCATGAAGCATTTTATTCGGTATATTTTCAAATCTGAGATGTGACAAGTCCAGACTTTGACTCCAGCAGCAGTGCCTGGTTCCACACTGCTGTGCTTTTCACAGTGAGATCTCAGTTCATTGAAATCCAGCAGTCTAAGCCCTTGAAACACGAAAAAGCTGGGAATCAGGTTCAAGCTCTTGGAGTGTTTGCTCTGTCCGTACATGCCACATCTTCCCTGGTGTCCGTTCAGCCTATCCACTCCTGTCCTACATGCACATTGCTGGATCCAGAGTTCAGTGATTGATGTTATAGATGGATAGATACGTGTGATTATTGTATATGCGATTATCTTGGAGTCAATTACTGTGATGGCACATTCCATGATCCTCTGCTTTGTGCCCAAGGAATGGTTTTTTTATCTAAACTCCTGGAGCCCAGGAAGGATTTGTGTGGGGCCGGGGCAGGATGAGGCTCCTTGTTCGCTGCTCGGGCGTTTTGAAGCCTCGCTGCTCGGGTTTTCCACGGCTCTCTCTGTGCACCGTGGAATTTTGTTCAGATCGAAATCCCCCGGTCCAAACCCAGACAGCCTGACCAGTGGTTTCCCCGGGAAACAGCTCTGGCGACTTTTATGGAAAGACAGCTTTGATCTGTTTGTTCAGAAAAAGAACTTAAATGAGGTGAAACAAACAAAAACAGGAACGCGTGCACTGTACTAGAAATGAACCGGAAAAAAGCAGGGTCCAGGTAGAGCAGGGATATTTATACACTTGGGTGCAGGGAGGGATTAAGGCAGGGTCTGAGGGAGAGATTCAATGGGAAAGAGCGATTAACAATATTATAATTTATGCAGCGAAAAGTAACCAATAGTAATAAAGAGAACCGAGACCTTTCTAGTAACAATCTCCATAACTGAACAGGGGGATCTTGGGAGTGAGCTTTTTGCTCCCCGTGCCTTCAAAGGGTTTTCCCACGGCCTTAGGCTGAGTTTTTGGGCGGTTGAGCTAGCCCCAATAGTGGCTGAAAAGCGTCTTTATTCTGAGCAAAGAAAGGACTATTTTTCTTTTTCCTATTCCCTGGTTCAGAGAGGTTGCAATGCTGAGCCTTGGAGTGTCTAGAGGCGAACGGAGCAGCTGCTCTGTTGGAGCCCGGGGGCTCCGTGCCAGCAGGAGCAGAGCGGTGCTGCTGCCCCCCAAAGCCGCTGTGACCCGGGCTGAGCCAGGAGAGAAAACAGCCCGAGGCTTCAGCCCCGCTGCTTTGGCTGCCGGGACCGTGCCCACAGAGCCCAGCTGGGGAGGAGTTCAGGGCCGGGCAAGCCCCGCGCTTTCATCTCCTTCGGGATCGCCCCTGCCTGGCTTTTAAACCTGAGGGAGAAACCGGTGCCACCTGTACCGTGTGTCCTGAGCGGGAATTTCTCTTTTCTCTGGGATTTTGTGTCGTCTGTCCCAGGTGTGTGGGGGGTAAGGTCTGACAATTTAATATCTAGATGTTATTTCCTTTTTTGTTTTTTTTTTTTTTTTCTTGCCTTGTGGGCTTACTGTTTTTTAATAAAATGCTGGGAGTTCTTTTTCACTTTCATCTATTAATATTAATTTCCTATTGGTGGAAAGGGATTATGGGAGCTGTGCAGAGGAGACAACACTCACTCCAGAGTGCCCTCTTTAAAATCCTTTCTCAAACTAAGATACCCATCCCTGTGGCCTCCTGCCCCTCACCCCAAGTGACTCCGGTGGCTCTCCCAGTCCATCCCACTCTCTACCAGTGTCCTCACAGTCCCTCCCAGACTGTGGCACCAGAGTCCCTCCCACTTCCAGTTAGACCACAGCCATTCCATTCCCCGTCCAGTCCCAGACCTCCACCCTCTCTCCCAGTGCCCCAACCCATTCTACTCTCTCTCAATGTTTCCCCACTCTCTCCAAATTCCCAGTCCCTATCAGTGCCACACCAGCCCTCTCCCATCTCTCCCAGTTCCCCGCAGCTGATCCCAGTGTGTCTCTACTCTCTCCCAGTGATCCCCCAGTTTGTCCATCTCACTGTGGCTCTCGAGCTCCAAGCCCAGCCCTGGCTTGCTGCTCTGCTCTGTGCTGGATTTCTACCCTGCCAATATCCAGCTGAGATGGTTCAGGGCCAGCAGGAGCTCTCAGGGCTGTGATGGCCACCAACCTGGTCACCAATGGGGACTGGACGCAACAGCTCCTGGTGCTGCTGGAAACCCTCCCCAAGTGCGGGGTCACCTTCAGCTGCCAGGTGGAGCATGTCAGCCTGGAGCACCCCCTGAGCCGGCACTGGGGCACAGCCTAGATCCCAAAGTGTGGGGGGAGTGGGGGAGGCACTGGGGGGGGGGGGGCCACTGGGAGAGGGATTGGGGTGTCCTGGGAGTAACTGGGAGGGAATTTGAGATAGGTTGGTTTAAACTGGGAGAGGGGTTTGAAGGTCTAGAAGGGCAGAGAAGGGGTTTGGAGGATGCTGTAGAGGGTGGGATGGGGTTCTGTGAGTCCTGGTAGACACTGGGAGGGAGTTTGGGGGTGCTGGGTGTTACTGGGAGGGATTTGACTGAGCCTGAAGGGGATGGGAAAAGTCAAGGACTGCAAACCATGGTTTCCAATGAGGTTGGTTGTGCAGTGAAAAAGACTGGGAGGGTTTTGGTGAGTCCACGTGGGCCCAGGAGGGGACTGGGAGATGGTTTGCGAGTCCTGGGACGGTGGGGGGAAACTGGAAGGGGGTTATAGGATGGAGAGAGGGACAGGAAGAGTTTTGGTGGGTCCTGCGGAAGCTGGGAAGAGATTGGGAGGAGCTTTTTTCGGGCTTAAGTGGGCTGGAGGCAATTGGAGGTGCTCAGAGGGGCTTGGGGTGTCTGTGAGGGGTTTTGGGGTGTCCTGACCCCTGCGGACCCCCAGAGATGCCGCCATACACCGCCCACAGCAAGGTGTTGATGGGGATCAGGAGTTTCGTGTTAGGTGTTGTCGTCCTGGCGCTGGGGTTCGGTTTTTACCTGTGCAAGACGGTGAGCGGAGGTTCTCAGGGATTCCTGTTCCCCCTTCTCCAGAGTGTGTGTGTACCCCTTGGGGTCCCCTGCCTTCGTGTCACCACTTTTCATCTGCCCAAAGAGTTCCTGACCCAGCAGTTGCTGCTGCCCCTCCCCGTGGCCTCAAACCCAGCCAGGACCCCTCACTCTGTCTCCGTGCTGATTTTGGGGGAGGGTGGCGTGTCCCCCACAGCCCTGCTTTGCCCACGCCCGCTGCTCCCAGTGTTCCAAATAAAGCTTCCCAGTTAGACCCAGTCCCGTTTATTGTGGGTCGGGAATGGGGAGGGACTTGGGGGGACCCCGCGGAGGGATCGCGATTGAGCGGCGAGGGTGGGGTCCAGGTGAGGAACATTGGGTGCTGCGGCTCTGCCCGGCAACTGGTGAGTCATCAGAGATACTCATCCTGATTTGCTCAGTCTTCTTGATCACATTGTCTGATTGGCTAAGGAGAGGCCCGAGAGTTGAGAGAAGGAACAGGAGAGATCCTGCCCCGAGCACCGGCACAGGAACAACAGACCCAGTCTGGGCACAGGGAGGGAATTTATTACCAACCAAATCACAGCAGGACAAGGATAAAGGAGAGAAATCTCGACAACCCCTTTCCCTCCACCCAACACGGATCGCCAGGATCACGGATCACCAGGGCTCTGCCCAACGGGGTCACTGGGGATCATCCAACACCGATCCTCCCATGGGGGATGGAGCTGGAGCACAGCACGAAGCTCTTCCCACACTCGGGGCACTCACAGAGCATCCCTTTCTGGTGGTTCCATTGGTGCGTGTCAAGTTTGAGCTGTCTCAGAAGCTCTTCCCACACTCAGGACACTCGTAGGGCCTCTCCCAGGTGTGGATGCGCCGGTGTCTTCTAAGATCGGATCTGACCCCGGAGCTCTTCCCACATTCCAAGCAGGTGTAGGGCCGTTCCCCTTTGTGGATCACCTGGTGCACCAGCAGGTGGGAGATGTATCTGAAGCTCTTCCCACTTTTCCCACACTCGTAGGGCTTTTCTCCTGTGTGGATCCTCTGGTGCTCGATCACCTTGGAGCTGTAGCTGAAACCCTTCCCACATTCCAAGCACTTGTGGGGCTTCTCCCCTCCTTCTCCACCAGCTCTGAGCTGTTCCTGCATCTTCGGCCGCCTTCCCGGCACAGGGAGGGTCTTTCCTCCTCGCAGCTCCCTGGGCTGGGTTTGCAGCCTCTTGTTGTGACGGGTCTCCAGTACTTGTCCTCCTCCTCGACTCGCCCATGCCTTGGGAATGAAAAATCCAGGTATAGGGAAAAAGCAAGAGGAGAACCCCTTGGGTTGAGAGTTCCTCCTTGCCCAAGTTCATCTTAGGAAATCATAGGGCATGTAGTATCTATAAGAACCTCCAAAACAGCAAGATTCAGCCCCAAACATCCTCCAAACATCAAGACACAGAAAAAAACCCACACAAACAGCAAGATTTAGGAAGAATCTCCTCCAAAACAAAAAGATTCAGCCCCCACAAAAAAACCAAGCAACAACTTTTAGCCCAATAAAACTCAAAAATACCAAGATTCACCCATACGAAAATCGTGGATTCCCTTCCTCTGTCACCTGCTGCATGCGAGGGGGGCTGGGGAAGAGGCTGCAGGGAGAGCTAAAACCTTGTGGTGTTCCCTGTTTGTGTTCCTCTTCCTCCTCCTTTGTCCCTACTCTTCCTCACATTCCTCTTCCTACTATTCTTTGTTCTCGTACACAATCCCACCTTCTCTTCCCACGTGCATCGTTTGACCATGTTAGAAATTGATCAGGGCCGAAGCCTTTATTTAGAAACAGCTCTTTTATTAAAGGGGAGCTCGGAGGGAAGGCCGCCACCTGCCGCTGTAAGGGGGTCAGGATCCGAGGTCGGGTTTTTGGGGTGGAGAGTCCCAGCCTCGCGTGCACGCACAGATCCTCGCTTTGGCTCACTCGGTCTAGGGGTGTCTATGCTGTCCGTCACCTCTCAAGTGGTGGTTACTGCAGGGAGGCTTTCCTCCAGTCGCTTAGGATGTTTCTCGTACTTGGAGGTCAGCTGTTCTGCAGTCCATGACTTGGTTTTCTTAATTATTCGATGTTTATTCTTGGCCGGGACTCCTACTCTCACGATGTCCTTCTGGAAGTGTCACTGTTTTGCATAGGGGGCAGGGCCTTCTCAGCAGCAGCAGGCGGGCGGAAGTGACAAGGGAGAGGGGCGGAAGTAGGAACCATGGAGTACAAAACCATAAGGGAACTGAGAGTTACAAACATTGGGTACAGAACATGGGTTTCAATACAACAATGTAAGTCAACAATTTTCAGAACATTAACTTAGCGGCTATAATAACCAACAGCTTCCTTCTTTATGAACTTTAGCTAACTATTTTCAACAATATCCCCCCTCTTAATTTTTGATCGGGACATAGTCCCGCATCAAGATGCTGCCTCAGACTCTTCTGGGTAGAGCCTTCGAAGCTTTTGAAATTGTTGGTATAGGCTTCTTGCAGTTTGTACCTCTCTAGGGCTTACTATGGTTGTTTTGCTAGGCTCTTCTTCTGGGGTCTCTAACTTTAACATAGTTACTTGTTTGGGGCTTCCGGCAGGGTCTATCTGGAGGGTAGACTGGACAGTTGATGTAATTAGCTTGATTAGGCAGGGGAGTAGGCACGGGAGGACCAGGAAACCGGCGAGGGACGTTAAGATTATAAACACTATTTTCTTCCACCAGGCTCCTTTGAATGACCAAAAATTATCCCACCAGTCGGTGTTTACAAGTGGGTTCCATTTTTGTTCTCCTACATAAGCAATTTTTCTGATTTCTTTCGAAATATTTTGGATTACCTGGCTTTTGTCATCGATCTCAAGACAGCATTCCGAAGTGTTAAATTTACCACAAATGCCACCTTCATTTGCTAGGAGGTAGTCTACCGCTAGCCGAATTTGGTAGACTGCCGTTCTGGTCTGAGCCAATTGTTCACTGATATAATCCAGTGCCAAAGCCGTTTTGTTAGATATCACTTCTAGTACTGCCTGGAGCCGAATTATTCTATTTAACATGTATATGGGGGTGCGGTAACCCCAGGATCCATCTTGGGCCCAGGTGGCTGGCCCATAGGTTTTTATGATCCTTTCTGGTGTCCAAAGGTTACCTTTCCACTTCTGAGTGCTTCCAAGATCGATGATATGCCTTCGCTTCTTTTTCATGTGGTCATATAAGGGAACTCCTAAATGATGTCCCGACTCCTTTTCTAGGAGGAAAAAGGCCGGTTTGATGATTCCTACTGTACATATTCCTGTCCAGTCATCTGGGAGGAGGGTGTAGGCTTGGTCGCCGCATATCCAGAATAGATATGACGGGGCTTTCCAGTAACCTACCTGGGTTTCTAAGGGGTTTTCCCAGTATTTGGATATGGTTGGTATTCCTCGAAAGGGATTCCACCCTTTATTGGGACACTCGTATAGACCGTATTCATCATGATACAAACAACTACTTTCCTTCTTTTCACTTGCCCAGTATGTTTCTGCTTCTTTGGGTATCCATCCCTTTTTTCCCCCTTTCATAAACATAGTTTGTTTGCATGGCATGGCCCCTACAAAGGTTTTGTATTTTCTTCCTTTCCTTTGTATGCATACCTCTCCAATAGCTTTTGTTTTTAATTTCCATTTTTCGGCCCTACGCCCACCTTCCTGTGGAAGGTCTGGGTTCATTTGTAACCATCTTAAGATTTCTAAGGGGGTTAGGCTCATGCCTTCCCAGGGCCATACGTCTGCCATTTGGGTACTGCCACAGACGAAGCAATTTGTTATATTTAATTCATGACTTATCTTTTCCATTAATTCTATAAACAGATTTTCACTATGAGCCTCGTTTAATTCAATATCTCTTGGAGGTATGAACTTTTCTTTAATTAGATCTTCAGCCCCTGGGATATTATTTAGATTTTCAACGCAGAACCACTCCCTGATAGGACATTCTCCTGTCAGGCGCTGCCCAAAAGGGGCAATGTTTTTGGCCAGCCAATATTTTTGTCCACTTTCTTCACATACAGCCAATTGTGCCTTATTAAAACAAGAAGGGTGTATTTGAGTATGGACCTGAAAGAGAGCTCGCAAGTCTTCTCCTTCATAGACCGGACTATAGCACCGTGGGCATCCTCCTTCCGCCAGGCTCGCGGCAATTAGGACTACCAGTAACTTGACCAAGAGTCCGGTGTGGATCCCTTTTCCTGATACCACCCGGGCTTGCCTCTTGGTAACCGGTCCTGTTCTTGGAGGGTTTGCACTTTTCTCTCTTTTTACTTTCCCTTCTCTTTTATTTAATAATTTAGTTGGCGCCTTACTGGGAAAATGTTCCATGAGGGGACGAATTAATTTTGGGTTTCATATGAATGGTACTATGGGAGGAGTATTGCTTTTTGGCACCATTTTTTTTACAAATTACTTTAACACAACAACTTACTCGTTCTATAGAGCTATACAACTGTAACTTTATAACTTAGTGATATAACTGTAACTTTTAACTTACTTATACTATAAAGCACTACAACGGCAAACTGAACTTGCAACTTTGATCAGCTTCTCAGGCTTTCCAGTCTTCAGTCTTTTTTTGGTTCTTTCCTCAATGTTACTTTCAGGGTCTTAGGGTCACGTCTAGAAGTCCACTGGTGGGGAGTAGTTGCAGAGCCAGAAGGGGTGCACGGTGGGGGTAGGGGTCCTTTTATTCGAGATATGTGCGTCCACCCTTTTTCCTGGGTTTTGATGGCCGCGTGGGAGGTTAGGAGAACTTGATACGGTCCTTCGAATCTGGGAGACAGAGAGGTGTTGGCCCAGGTCTTTACTAGTACCCAATTCCCAGGTTTTATGTCATGAATGTTAGCATCTAAGGGAGAGGCTTGAGGGAGATACCCTTTCTTTCTCAACTCTTCTAAAGTATTGCCAATTGTCTCTAGATATTTTTGAGCAGCTGCCTCTCCTTCCAAATATCCTCCGGAACTAAAGGGGGATAAGAGGAAGGGGAGCCCAAACAACATTTCGTAGGGTGATGCTCCAATGTCTGATCTAGGTTTTGTTCTGATTCTTAACAATGCCAATGGGAGACATTTTAGCCAATTTAATCCTGTTTCTTGAATTAATTTTGTCAGTATATTCTTAAGGGATTTATTCGCCCTTTCAACTCTCCCTGAGCTCTGGGGGTGCCAGGGGGTATGTAATCTCCACTTGATGCCTAAGGCCTTTATTATATCTTGCAAGATTTTAGCAGTGAAGTGGGAGCCTCGATCTGAATCGATCGTGTTTATAATTCCATATCGAGGGATTATTTGCTCGAGTAAGACTTTAGTCACCACATCTGCTGTTTCACGCTTAGTGGGGAAGGCCTCTACCCAATGTGTTAGATGGTCTATTATTACTAAAAGATATTTATACCCTTGGACTGAGGGCATTTCTGTGAAATCAATTTGTATGTTTTGAAAGGGCCGGAGGGCCAATTCCCTTCCTCCTAATACGGGCTTTTTCATTTGTTTTTGGTTTGTCTTTTGGCATATGAGGCATCCATCTGTTACTGCCTTAGCCATTGCATGTATCCCTATGCAGAAATATTCCCTCAGAAAGTGATTAGCGATCGCGGGTGCTCCCCAATGAGTTAGCTCATGGATGTCTTTTAGCATTTTGTGCGCTAAAGCTCTGTTCAGGTATTTTCTTCCATCAGGTGTTAACCATTCGCCCTTATCCCCTTGATGTAATCCTATCTTTTTCATCTCCTCCCATTCTTGTTTACTATGAGCTTGCTCGAGTCCTTTTTCTGGGATGGGCGTAATGTTCCCTATTTTTAAGATTTTGGTAGGTTCTCCTGCTGTTCTTGCCGCTAGTTTTGCTGCCTGGTCTGCCGCCTGGTTTCCTCTTTGTTCTACTGTATCGCCTTTTTGGTGCCCTTTAATATGCACAATAGCTATTCCTTTTGGTTTCATCAGGGACTTTAATACCATTTTAATTAGATCTTTATGTATTAGTTCTTTTCCTTTCGAGTTAAGAAAACCTCTTTCTTCCCAAATTTTACCAAAGGTGTGGGCTATTCCATATGCATATTTTGAATCGGTATAAATTGTCCCTTCTTCTTTTTCTAATAGATCTAATCCCCGTTTCAAAGCATAAACCTCACAGCATTGTGCAGACCAATGCTTAGGTAATTTTCCCTGTTCAATTACTTCTAGCTGATGTTCTCCTTTTTGTTCCACCACCGCATACCCTGACATTCGCATCCCCTCAACTACCCTCGAGGAGCCATCGGTGTACAGTATTCGACCGTATGACAGAGGCCAGTCCTCAAGATCATCTCTTACTTTGGTCTGTAGGCTAATGGTTTCTAAACATTCATGCTCCAATTCCCCTGGGGCTTCCCCCATTAGAAATTGGGCTGGATTGATGTTGGCTGTCTTTTTCCACTCTAGGTCATTATTCACTATTAATGTAGCCTCATACTTTAACATTCGAGAATCCGATAACCATTGCTGAGCTTTTTGACTGAGGATGGTTCTGAGGTCGTGCGGTGTATGTATTTTGATTTTTCCATGGAAAGTTAATTTTTGGGTCTCTTCTAACAAAGTTGCTGCAGCGGCTACCGACTGGAGGCAGGTAGGCCACCCCCGGGCAACTGGATCAAGCAACTTGGAAAGGAACGCAATGGGTTTTCGATGTTCTCCCCATTTTTGAGTGATGACACCATAGGCCATTCCTTCATTTGCATTGACAAATAGATCGAACTCCTTTCTTAGGTTGGGTAGGCCTAAAACTGGCGCAGATTTCAATTTAGATTTCAAATTGTCTAGGTGTTGGTCATCTTCATTTGTCCATTTAATTGGTTCAGGCTGAATTAATTTTTCATACAGGAACTTTACATTTTTTGTATATTCATCTATCCAGAATTTACAGTAGCCAAATAGTCCTAACAGTTTCCGAACATCTCTTTTTGTTTTAGGGGCTGGCAGAGCCAATATGCCAGACACCCTTTCTGGGCTTAACTTTTTGCATCCTTTTTCTAATATATGTCCTAAATATGTAACTTTTGGTTCAACAAATTGTAATTTATGTTTTGAAACTTTTAGACCTTTCCTGCCTAAGAAATTTAGAAGTTCGATACTGGTTTTTTTGACTTGCTCTTGATCTTCCCCTGACACTAATAAATCGTCAACATACTGCAAGATTTGTGTATTGGTCTCCGGTTGAAATGTTTGTAGTAATTTTTCTAACTCTTGCCCAAATAGGTTTGGTGATTCTGTAAAACCTTGAGGGAGCCGGGTCCATCTTAGTTGTTGTTTCCTCTTATTCTCTGGGTCTTCCCACTCAAATGCGAACCAGTCCCGGCTCTCCTCGGCTAGTGGACAGGCCCAAAAGGCATCTTTTAAGTCAATTACCGAGAACCATGCATGCTCCCTAGGCACCTTGCTTAGCAATGTATACGGATCGGTTACCACCGGGTGCCTGGCTCGGGTTCTTTTGTTGACCTCTCGGAGATCTTGGACTAATCGGTATTTGTTCTCTGTCTTCCTTATTGCCAAGATTGGCGTATTGTGGGGGGACATGCATGGTTCTAATATTCCTGCGGTCAAGAGTTGGTTTATTATTGGGGCTAATCCTGTCTTGCTTTCTACTGACATTGGATATTGTCGTACTCTTACTGGGGGGCCTTCTTCTTGCATCTCTATTCGGATTGGAGGTATTTCTAGGTGTCCGTATTTTCCTTCCTCCGCCCATACCTCCGGTCTTATTTCCTCCAGATCCCGGGAGGATAAGACCATCATTTGGGCTACCATTCTGCCTTCTTTGGGGATTACTGCAATTCCCAATTCTACCTGTAGGTCCCTTCCTAGAAGGTTTCCTCCCAGCCAGGGTAAGTAAATAAAATCGGCTGTTCGTTGCCTGAAATTGCCCCTGACGTTCACTTTTTCCACAATACTGGCTTTAAACGGTTTTCCACCAGCTCCTACTACTTCACAGGTTTTATCGCTTAAAGACGTTCCTGGTGGGAGTTTATAAAAACTGGATCGGTCTGCTCCAGTATCAACAACGAAGGTTACTTCAATATTATGGGGACCCACTGTTAATTTTACTATGGGCTCCTCTAGGTGTTTCATGGGGTCCCCCATTGTGAAGAGCCCGTGACACCCCTAGTCGTCAGGATCTTCTCCCCTCAAGATTTTCTCTAGTGTATCCTGCTCTTTTAACATTGCCTCATCAAAGGCCATTTGTTGACAGTTTCGTTTGAGATGCCCCTCCTTTTTACAATAATAGCACTTCGGTGGTTCTTTATTTCCCCAAGGACGGCCCCCAGCTGGCATACCTCCCTGTCTTTTTTCACTCACATCTACCCCCGATTGCTCCCTTTTCGGTGGTCTCAGTGCATCCGGTTTTATCATCCCTCTCACGCCTTCCCTTGCTACTGCTACCATCACTTTCGCTTTTGACCTATTCTTTTCCTCTTCTCTCCTTAGATAGACTTTCAAGGCTTCCCTTAATAACTCATTGACATCTTTATTCTGCCAGTCCTCAATTTTTTCCAGCTTTTTCCTGATATCTGGCCAAGACTTTGTTACAAATTGCATTTTCAGAAACGACTGCCCGTCAGGGGTGTCGGGGTCAATGCTAGAGTATTGTTGTAGATTTCTTCGTAACCGATTTAACCAAGTTGCTGGAGTTTCGTCTTTTTCTTGGGAATTGTCAAATGCTAGTTTTGCATTACTACACCTTGGCACTGATTCTTTTATGCCTTTCACTATTAAACTTCGATAATCCTCCATACTCCTCCGGTCTCTCTCACAATTAGGTTGCCACCCAGGGTCAATTATCGGTAATTTATAGTCACCGGGTGGTCCTGTCCTATTTTCCCGTTCCCAAATCCTTATTCCGGCCGTCCTGATTAATCGTACCTCCTCTGGGGTGAATAGTATGTTTAGAATAGAATTTAGCTCCCTCCACGTATATATGCTGGCCCCTAAGAATTGATCTACCTGGTTTGCCACCCCGATCGGATTTTCCACAAGGTGGCCTAATTCTTTTTTGAAACTTCTCACCTCAGAGGCTGTGAGGGGAGCTTCTACAAAACCGATTCCTCCGCTTATCCCACCCATAGGGACCTCCCGTAATGGAAAAAGTTTTGCTTTGGACCTGGTGTAATAAGGATGGTTCGGGGGAGGTGAGTCTATTTTAGTATTTCCGAGCTCTGATTCCCAATGGGTAGGAGGTGGGGGAACTACCGATGGTGCGGGAGAATAAGCTTCTGATGGTGTTGAGGGAGGTACTACTAAAGTAGCGGGTGAATGCAGTAGCGGAGCCTGTGGTGTAGTAGGGTGTAAGCTCTGCGGGCCTGTAGGGGGGAGCAGAGGGGGTCCAGGCTTGTGTCCCAAAGCAGTATAGCTAGATAAACCAGGGGAGACCTGGGAGTGAGGTTGGGAGAGACCTGCTGCTGAAGAATCAGGCGAGGTTACTTGCGAAAGGGGAGGTCGGGCTGCATCAGCGACTTGGGAAACAGGAGGAGGGATTTGAGCGATTTGAGGGGGAAGAGCAGAGGGCTGGGGCACCGGAAGAGCACTATGGGCCTGGGGTGCCAAGAGAGGGGTGGGGGCCTGAGGTGTTGGGAGAGGAGTAGAGGTTTGGGGTACCGGGAGAGGAGTAGGGGCCTGGGGTACCGGGAGAGGAGTAGAGGTTTGGGGTACCGGGAGAGGAGTAGAGGTTTGGGGTACCGGGAGAGGAGTAGGGGCCTGGGGTACCGGGAGAGGAGTAGGGGCCTGGGGTACCGGGAGAGGAGTAGAGGGAGAAAATGGTGAAGAAGGGGTAGTGGACACTACTGGATACTCCGGTGGGAGAGGAGGGGGTAAATGTTCTAAGGGGTCCCATCTATGCGCGCTACGTTCCTCATTTCCTCCTTCAATTTTCTCCTCTTTCTTTTCCAATTTACACACTTTAACTCTTTCAGTTTTCAACCCCTGTCTCTCCCAATAAGTGGCATATCGGAGCTGTTTCGAGTCTGAGCTTCCACTGGCCCGTAGATGTTGCACTAATTGTGTGCACATCCATGGGTCACTGGTTCCCCATCTCGGCCACTTTTCAGAGAAATTTAAGGTGGGCCACACTTCCACACAATAGTGGATCATCATAATTTTATCTAACCCCTTCAGATCTTCTTCTAGATCCCATCTTTGTAGCAGTTGCCCTAACGGGCTATCTAGGGGAATAGGGCCATCTTCCCCTTGGGTCTCCTTAACTTTTCCCATGCACTGTCCCATGCTTACACCTGGAGCGTTTTAAGGCTTACGCCTAAGGCTAACCCCACACCTGGAGCGTTTTAAGGCTTACGCCTAAGGCTAACCCCACACCTGGAGCGTTTTAAGGCTTACGCCTAAGGCTAACCCCACACCTCGTGGATTTACAGGCTACCACGACACCCAGGAGGTTTGTGGGCCACTCCCACACCCCGTAGATTTAGGGCCACTACGACACCCACGGAGGTTTCCTACCACACTCTCTAGGTACCAGCGGGGCCCTCCGCTACCTGGCCTAACCTAGGGTGTGGGGAGTGTGCTGTGCTGCGCGGGAGGGGGAGGGGCTTGGTTCACCCCGGGGGTGCCTCAATCACACAGGCTTCTTTCGCTTCCCCCTGTTCCCGGCCAGCCCCCTCGCGGGGGTGTGGAACCGCGGTACTAAGGGGCGCTCACTCGCTTCGGTTAGGCCGGCTACCAGCCCCCGTCTCACTCACTCTCTCACTCGCTCACCCCCGTGCCCGCCACCGGCTTTACCTTCCTCCAAGCGTTGTCCTGGTCCCGTGCTGCTCCGGGTCCGGGGTGGCCAGCTGACCCAGAGGGCGTCTTCGGGGTGGCGCCTTCCCTTCCGACGTCCTCTTCTGGGCGTGGCCGTATCCCGGACGAGCCCCCAAAATTGTTAGAAATTGATCAGGGCCGAAGCCTTTATTTAGAAACAGCTCTTTTATTAAAGGGGAGCTCGGAGGGAAGGCCGCCACCTGCCGCTGTAAGGGGGTCAGGATCCGAGGTCGGGTTTTTGGGGTGGAGAGTCCCAGCCTCGCGTGCACGCACAGATCCTCGCTTTGGCTCACTCGGTCTAGGGGTGTCTATGCTGTCCGTCACCTCTCAAGTGGTGGTTACTGCAGGGAGGCTTTCCTCCAGTCGCTTAGGATGTTTCTCGTACTTGGAGGTCAGCTGTTCTGCAGTCCATGACTTGGTTTTCTTAATTATTCGATGTTTATTCTTGGCCGGGACTCCTACTCTCACGATGTCCTTCTGGAAGTGTCACTGTTTTGCATAGGGGGCAGGGCCTTCTCAGCAGCAGCAGGCGGGCGGAAGTGACAAGAAAGAGGGGCGGAAGTAGGAACCATGGAGTACAAAACCATAAGGGAACTGAGGGTTACAAACATTGGGTACAGAACATGGGTTTCAATACAACAAGGTAAGTCAACAATTTTCAGAACATTAACTTAGCGGCTATAATAACCAACAGCTTCCTTCTTTATGAACTTTAGCTAACTATTTTCAACAACCATTATGTTCTTAAACCCTGCTTCTCCTTCCCTTCTCCTGCTGCTCCCAGGCCCAGCACCCACTGCCAGCTCCCTCTTCTCCCCAAACCCACAGCATCCCAGCGCAGGGGCAGGGATGGAGCCGGGGCAGCTCGGGCTGGGGCAGCGCTGGGCTCTCGGCCGCTCCCGCCCGCACTCGGTCCCCACTGCAGCCGCTCCCGCCACGACAGCGCGGGGGGGCCCGGCCTTGTAACTGCAGAGACCCCATGGGAAATGGCCTTTTTCTCTCAATGAAATTACTTTCACAGGACTCCTCTGTCTTCTTTGTGGAAAGAAACCTCTGGTAAAGTCTTCCACACACCTCTGGGTTCGGCCGGAATTCCTTCCCCCATCCGGGGCGGAGGCAGCGAGTGGAGCTGAAGGTGCCTCACCCAGTTTGGGTGATCGGCTCCCTCGGGGGGCGGCGGCACCGGGCATGGATTGGGTACCCGAGAGTGACCAGGAGACAGACGAGTGACAGATCAGGGGGGCCGGGAAGAGTTGGCAGCAAGAGAGCACTGAAAATCTCATCAGTGAGCACAGTGGGATCTTTGGGGACTAAACATGGCAGGGCACCCTTGGAGGGGAGAAAGGGAAAGCCAGGAAGGGGTCCCTGTAAAAGGGATGAAAATCCCAAAATATCTCTGAAGCGTCCCTTGGGAGCATGTTGAGGGAGTTTGCACATTCTCCCAGAGGTAATCAAAGACATGGACGCCCAGGGGTGCAATAAGGGAAATCTAGAAGGGATTTAGACAGCAGCATTCAAGAGATAAGTGGGAAAGATGAGCTGGTGTGTTTTATTCCACCACTGTTGGAAGATGTCGGGGATGTGTTTGAAAGGCTGGAGCTTTTATTTGCTCCTAATTCTGATTGTAATTTACTGAAAAGAGATTTGATGGCTAATTTAGGAATGCAAATTAATATTGTAAAGGTAATAAAGGTAATAATCTGTCTGGCAGATGTCTGGCAACCCTAACTCTCCACACAAGGCCTAAGCTGAAGTGAACCCAGAAGTGTGGGCAGCTCCAGGAAAATAGCGGAAATTAGATATGGAGCCTCTCCAAAGTACTTTGAAGCAAACAGGACAAGAGGTGTCTAAAAGCAATACCCTATTCCAAGGCAGGCAAGGAAGGGCTCACAGCCTGTTATCGAGTCCCTGCTAAAGGCAGGAGCCAAGGATCTCTCCCTATAATGCTCCTATCCTGCCGGCCAAGAAATCAGATGGAATCAGCGCAATGGTGCAGGACCTAAGAATAATAAATAAGATTATTAAACCCAGGCACCCCACAGTCTCAGATCCTTACACCACCCTGAACCAGATTCCCTCCTCACACTGCCACTATTCAGTACTTGATGTCAAAAATGCTTTCTGGGGATGCCCTCTCACACAGGATGGTAAACTGTATTTTGCCTTTGAGTGGGAACAAGAGGTAGAAGGGGAAATGGTAAAGACGTGGACAGTCCTTCTGCAGGGATGCACAGAAGCACCAGCCTTATTGGGGCAAGCCTTGCAGAAAATATCACAAGAATTTACCCCATCCCTAGGGATTGGGTTAGAGCAGGATGTGGATGACTTGCTCAAATTGGCTGGTCAAGAAGTGTTAGAAGAAGCTTCTGAGAAATGGCTGAATGTTCAGGCTAAAAAGCATCTTTGAGTATTTGGGAATAAAGCACAAATGCTGGAGAAAAGGGTTAAATATTTGGGACATATTTTAACTGGATTTTGGGGTGTATTTACACAGAGAAGGGCCAGGGAATCCCAGAAGTAACCTTACAGAGCACTAAACTGGAGCTGGGACAATTGTGAGGATTAACAGGGAATTACAGGACCTGGATTGAGGATTCTCTGTTCTAGCCAGAATATTTTATGACTTTTTAAACCCAGATAGCCTCAAGGTTGAGGTACAGAGACGACAAACAGCAAAACTTCAGAAAAGTTAAATAAAACCAAAATAATTGGTGCCCTAGCTATGACTCGGAATAGAAATTTGAATTGCATGTGTGTTATACTACATATTTTATTATTGCTTTTGGAAAATATTAAAATGAATGCTCTATGTATAATGTTGGAAATCTTTGCTTTATAAATATAGTTTATTTTAGTTTTGCTATTAACAAAACCTAAAATAGTGGGGAGATTAATATATTTTTCTAGTACTATAGGTTATTGATGTAAAAATCTTTTGTCCATGTAACTGACTCAGAGAATGGTAGAAAAGAAAATATAATCAGGAAATTCTTCACATTCTTGGATTATGGGACACCAGGTCCCCAGAGAATGAAAAAATGCTGATTTACAGGTTGGGGGGAAATGATTTTGAAGACTTAAAAATATGCAACAGACTGATGCATTTAAGGAAGTGCTTTCTGAATTAGGGTGTGTTCTTGGCTGAAGGCAAAGCACCCTGGTGTTACAACTGTTTACTGTTTGTCTCCTATTGTCTTTTATTAAAATTTTAAATATTTACCAGGAAAGTCAACCTCGCTTTTTACAAAGTGGATGTTACACAGGGCCATGCCAAAGGAATTCTTGTACTAAAATGTTTGACCCCATGGCGAGAGTAGCCTCATTGTCTGCAGAATTGTGCAGCCACACCTTTAATGGGACTTGAGGCCCAAAAACTGATGGCAGGAGATCTCCTGTTGTTCAAGTCTGGCACCAAGTTAAAGCTTTGATAGCCAAAAGAGGCTCTACATGGATGAGCAGTGCTCGGTGATTACAGAATGAAACTTGTTCAGTGGCACAGGAGGATTTAGAATTGAGGACAGGGGAAGGTTTTAACCCAGCTTCCTGTTTGAACAGCCTGCACAGAGGCTGGGAACAAACCCATGGCTGCATTCAAGGGACAGAGCTCCAGAGCCAGGACAGGAGAGATTGATGAGACATTCCCTGGCCTGAGGGACAAAATGTGTTCATGGATGGGTCTCCAAGGGCAGGAGAAGGGAAAAGAGTTCCAGGACACGCTCTGATTAAGCAAAGGGAATTAGACCAAGACTTACACTCTGCCTGAGGAGTGCAGAGAAGCACCACTGGTGGCCAAGTGCCGTGGCCCATCCCAAGTGTCCCTGAGCACAGAAACAGCCCCAGCACAGCTCAGCACGGGGGGACCCCTCACCCTGGGCTCAGGGGCTCTCAAGCCCCGCAGATTTGCACTTCCCAGCTGCAGCACCAGCATGGGAGGCCCCACTGAGCCTGCACTGAAGGCAACGCAGCAGCAGCCAGGGCTCCACAGCGGGGGAAGCCCCTGGGCCTGCCCACACATCCTCTGCTCAAATCCTCTGCCTGGGCACCCTCCTTTGGCATCTCCAGCCACTGGGGCCAATCCTTGCTGCCACTGCTGCAGCTTCGCTGCTTTCTGTGCCTGCACTGCCACAGCTGCTGGGGAACACACCGGCACAATTCCACTCTGGCTCTCAATTACATCCACACACTGGGCTGCCTGGGATTCAATTGTTGCCAAATTATACAAAATCTAAATTTTTATAAAAATCTTAATTCTGAACTCGGGCTTCGTTTGCGTTTGCCTTGAGGGAAAGGAATTTTAAAGGCTTGTTTTTAAGGAATGTTACACCGTTAAACAGAGATGAGTTTAACACCTCAGCAGACTGAGAATGGCCCAAAAGACACGCAGAAATATAACGACCATTAACAAACGTCAACGGCCATCAGCAAACATCAGGGAACACCCACCACAGGCACTGCCCCGGGCTGTGCTGGAGACACCTGGTCTGGAAAAGGCTGAGAAGGAAATCCAGGAGTGCGGACCTAATTAACATCAGAAGGACAGAATCAGAGGCAAAGAAATCCGGGTCCAATAGTAAACTCGATACTAAGAACTACACGACTTGGAAGGAATGAACATCAAACCAATGTATTTCAATGGGTTCAGACTCTATGAAATTTAGGAAAAATCTGGTACAATTCACATGTCATGGAATGATTTTCTCCGTACACCCGGGCTATGTGTGGACGAAATTATTTCTGTTGCACATCTTCACAAGAATCAAATAATGTCTTGACACTCTAACACTAAAGGTGTCAAGTAAAAAGCAGATTGGGGGGGACCACATGTGAGTCATGCAATGGCTGATCTGCAAAAGAAACATCGGTTCCAGGCAGCCAGGAGAGGAGCTTTAGAAATGTAAATTAACACTGCTGGGGCAAAGCACCCATTTATCATTGGAATTACAGAATTAGGTTGCCAGGACAGGCAGTGAGGTCACTGAGAATGTCAGGAAAATTAATCCACAAACACCAGAGTTTTATGCCTAAAAATGAGACTGTGGAGTCCTTCTTTGCTTTATTTGAATAAAGGGACAGGCCATGGGCCATTCCTCTGTGATCTCTCCGATTTTTGGAGGACGCAGGCTCCTTTTTACCCTGTTTTCCCGGCCATATTTCCCTATCTAATTTTCCATTCAATGAGGTACTTGAGAGGTACAGACTTCCCAGAACACATCACACCTGTGATTCCCCTCTAATGTATAACCCTCCCTTTTAATTCTTAATTCTTCTAGAAATCATAGTTTTTCCCCATTGCTTTTTTCTTCTTTCAATATCCTGTTTCACTTATCAGCAAACCTACATTTTGTTTGTAAAGGCGATTATCTTTTTCCGTTCATCAATCAATGGAATCCATCCCATTGTTTCTTTTACCTCTCAATACTGGTCTTACCTACCAGCAGATCCACAGCTCGTTTGTAAAGACAAATCCAACATTCCTTTCAAGAATAATCCCAAAACCAAAGAGGACCCAGGAAAAGAGATTGAGTCAATAGTAATTAAAGTATTGTAAACAAAATTCTTGAGAAAATGAGAAGAGGAGGGAGTGAAAGCAGTAAGATTAATATCGTAGTAGGGGAGCACATTAAGGGGGACATGCAGTAGGTGGATCGGGAAGTCTGAACATTCCAGGTACCTCAGCCACGGCAAAGGGAGAGGCAGATGCAGATGGGACAATGAGGACAAAAAGGAGGCTGTGTTTTAGAGACATATTCAAACATTTTAACACAGTTCCTCCCCCATCCCACCTTTTTCAACTGTGTGCAGTTGTCCCAGTCCTGATCATTTGTTACTTTTCAATACCTTGAACAGCTTTCCATTCCTTCATTGGTTAAATGTTAACATTAAAACAGCTCTTCAGCATTGGTATCACAACACAACATTCACTTTAAAAGATCTTTCGATTTTAGTAAAACTTATTTTACAAAATTCAACTTTGTAAAACACATGGTATTGATTCTAACAATTGCTAAAGCCAACAGTGTAATATATTTATCACAGTGGCCTTGAGCTTAGAGCCAGGCTTGGGCTAGGAAGTGCGACTGGGGCTGCCATTGGGCTTAGGTGCAAGAATGGTGTTGGCCTTAGGGCAGGAATTGGGGCTGAGTTTGGGAGTTCAAGCTAAAGCTGGCATTGGAATGTGGGCTGGCACTCAAAGCTGCACCTAGGGCTTGAGACTGCCATTGGGGTTGGGCTTAGAGTTGCAATTGGGGCTGGCTTTGGGCTTAGGGCCAAATGTGGCATTTAGTTTAGGGCTGAGAATTTGCCAAGGGGCTGGAATGGAGGTGGACTTGTCAGTTAGGGCTCCGTTTTAGATCCGAGCTGGAATTGGGATTAAGGCTAAATGTGCCATTTGCCTTAGTTCTGGCCTTGAGGTTGGCTCTGGGGCTGAACCAGTCTGGCACTGGGATGAGATTAAATCCAGGAGCGTGAGTGTGTCTCACCATGGAGTGAGATTGAGCTCAGGATCAGGGTGAGATTTGGGACCGAGCGCTCACCCAGACGGACAGGGGAGATGTCGCTTCAGGATGTCCCTGGCATCATCACAGACCTGCTCAGGCACCACCAAAAGGCAGCAGGAGCTGGTTGGTCCTACATCCAGGTGCTCCCAGCACCCAGAATGTCCCTCTGTCCAGTCTGTTTGGCTGTCCTGGACATGATCCCTCCAGGCTCTTTGTCACCTCCTCGATGGCAGAGCATGGGATATTGAGTGGCTGAACACAAGTGCCTCCAGGACACTTCCTGGTGGGACACTCACCTCTGGGAACAGCTTTTTGGACACGGCTGGGCTCCCCTTTTTACTTCCAGGCTTTTCCTGCCCATCTGCATCCTCTGGGATGAGGCTGTTTATCTCATAGCCATGGCTCTGAGGGAGCAGGGACGCCTGTCCAAAGGGCTGCCTCCCTCTGCACTCTGGCAGCTCTCATTGAGGCTCTGCCAGGGGTGAAGGCTCTTGCAGAAATATCCCAAGGCTGGAGATCTCCCTCATCCTGCTCCTCCACTGCTGGTACCACAAAGTTCCTGCACATTGGAACACCACCTTTTCTTCTGGAGGAACCTGTTCCAGCACAGCACCACGGGTCTTCTGCTGTGGCACCACCACAGCATCCTTAAAGCCGTGGGCTTGGAAGTGACAGCTCCTGGAAATTGCTGCTGTGTGTCTGGCTGCAGGAAAGCCCTTCTGCAATGGCCTTAGCCTGCACTTTTGCTTTCTGGATTTTCCTGGACAATCTGCATGCTTAGGAAAGAGCAGGTTATGGTGATACGGGAAAGAAAAGAAAGAGGATTTGGAATAAGAGAAGAAGGAACACTATTGAGTCGAGGCAGGAGAAATATTAAAAAGTTTCTAAAATGGAGTAAGTAGCAGAAGTAAGGTGGTGTAGTGGTTTTGATTCATCAATTTCAATACACTCATTTCCTGCTATGAGATAGGATTAGGATCAAAAGCAAGGCAGGCTTAAAACTTAGAGAGTGTAAAGGAAGCTTTTATTATCAACCTAAAGGAATAATAAAATTCAGAAGAAAACCTTGTCTTAGGTCTCAATACAGGATGTGACCAAAAATATGCATTTTATCAGCATCTGTTGAATCCAGGTGGGGCAGTGTTCCTTATCTCTGTGGGAGATATTATCTGCTAATGGGCTATCTGCTAAAACTAGCTGAGGCAGTCATCTTTCTTTATCTTTTCCACCACCCATCTTTCCTCCAGGGATATATCATCTGTTAATGGGCCATTGAGTCCCACTTCATGACTGATAAAATTACATCATCCCATTGGGAGATGCTCCAGCCAGGGGAAGGAGCCAAACCTTTCCTACCTAGATAAAAACTGAGATTTGGAACATCAGGGCAGCCTTTTTCCCCTGGATTCCAGAGGAAAACCAGACCATTCCACATCATCTCTGGAGCCTCAGAGGAAAACTGCATCCTTCTACAGGAGCACTGCTTCGACAGAACCACATCTGTCACTCCAGGAGGACTGTAGCCACAATTTAATTGGACTGCTACCAACACCCTGACTGACAGAGTGTCAGGTTGTATTCTGACTCGGTGAGTGTTTTGGGTTTGTTCTTTGCTCTTTGTAATACCGTATTTGTATTTTAATTTTCCTAGTAAAGAACTGTTATTCCTATTCCTGTCTCTTTGCCTTAGAGCCCCTTAAATTCAAAATTATAGTAATTTGGAGGAAGGGGGTTTTCATTCTCCCTTTTAAAGAGACGCTCCTGCCTTTCTTAGCAAACACGTCTCTATCAAACCAAGACAGGAGGATTTTGGGTCTGAATCTTGGTGTTTGGGAGTTCTTACAGACGCAAGTTGCCCAATGATTCCCTGAGATAAACTTGGCAAAGGAGGAACCCCAGTCCAAAGCGCTCTCTTCTTGTTTTTTCCCCAAACCAGGATTTTTCATTCCCAAAGTGTGGGGGAATGGAGAAGGCAGAAAAGCCCCAGAGATCCCTCACAAGGAGAGGGAAACCCAGCCCGGGGACCTGTGAGGAGGAAAGACCCTCCCTGAGCCGGGAACGCAGCCGGAGATCCAGGCAGAGCTCAGAGCTGGTGGAGAAGCCTCAAGGAGGGGAGAAGCCCCACAAGTGCTTGGAATGTGGGAAGGGTTTCAGCTACATATCCAAGCTGCTCCGGCACCAGAGGATCCACACTGGGGAGAAGCCCTATGAGTGTGGGAAATGTGGGAAGAGCTTTACAAATATTTCTTATCTGCTGGAGCACCAGGTAGTACACACTGGAGAACGGCCCTACACCTGCTTGGAATGTAGGAATAGCTTTAGGTGGATGAATGATCTGAGAAGACACCAGCGCATCCACACCGGGGAGAGGCCCTATGAGTGTCCTGTGTGTGGGAAGAGGTTTCAGACCAGCTCCGAATGCCTCAGACATGAGCGGATTCACACAGAGGAGAGGCCCTTCTGCTGTGCTGAATGTGGGAAGGGATTCAAGCACAACTCCACCCTCACCGACCACCGGCGCATCCACACTGGGGAGAGGCCCTACAAATGTCCTGAGTGTGGGAAGAGCTTCTCACAGAGCTCATCCTTGACCCGACACCAACGGAGACTCCACTAAGGGAAGCCCTGTGAGTGCCCCGAGTGTGGGAAGAGCTTCGTGCTCTGCTCCAGCTCCATCCCCCATGGGGGGATCATTATTGGATGATTCCCAGTGACCCTCGTTGGGCAGAGCCCTGGTGATCCCCTATTGGGTGGGAGGAAAAGTTGTAGAGATTTCTTTCCCTTCTCCTTTGATGTGATTTGGTTCATTCCCTGTGCCCAGGCTGGGTCTGTGATTCCTGTTTTGCTGTTTGGTGAGGATCTCTCTGTGTCAAACCCCAAGCCAGGAACTCCTGGTTAAATTTTCTCTCCCCTGTTGACGATGGAGGGACAGAATGAGAGTGGCTGTAGTGGGTGCCTGGCATCGGTCCAGCGTCACCCAGGCCATGGGCACCCCTGAGATCCCAGTGTGGTGATGCATTCCCCCACTTCTACAGCAAGTTCTGACCCAAACTGTGGCCGGGATGAAACATCATTATGACTGGAGCCCTCTGTCTTGTGACCCCATCAACAGAAATCCCAAAGGAGACATTTGAGCTCCCCTGGGCCACCGTTTGCTGTGAGCAGCAATGTCCCTCTGAGGGGGCCTCTCGGAGCCAGCAAACCCTCGGCTTTGCTGTGCCTGGAGGATCACGGAAACACGACGTGTCCTGGGCCGATCCCCTCACTTCTCAAGGCCCAATCCTTCGGCCAGTGGGAGATGCAAAAACATCTGAAGTGAGGATTTCACCTTGGCGTGTCTAGAGGCGAACTGAGCAGCTGCTCTGTTGGAGCTCGGGGGCTCCGTGCCGGCAGGAGCAGAGCGGTGCTGCTGCCCCCCAAAGCCGCTGTGAGCCGGGCTGAGCCAGGAGAGAAAACAGCCCGAGGCTTCAGCCCCGCTGTCTTCGGCTGCCGGGACCGTGCCCACAGAGCCCAGCTGGGGAGGAGTTCAGGGCCGGGCAAGCCCCGCGCTTTTATCTCCTTCGGGATCGCCCCTGCCTGGCTTTTAAACCTGGGGAAGAAACCGGTGCCACCTGTACCGTGTGTCCTGAGCGGGGATTTCTCTTTTCTCTGGGATTTTGTGTCGTCTGTCCCAGGTGTGTGGGGGGTAAGGTCTGACAATTTAATATCTAAATGTTATTTCCTTTTTTTTTTTTTTTCCTTGCCTTATGGGCTTACTGTTTTTTAATAAAATGCTGGGAGTTCTTTTTCACTTTCATCTATTAATATTAATTTCCTATTGGTGGAAAGGGATTATGGGAGCTGTGCAGAGGAGACAACACTCACTCCAGAGTGCCCTCTTTAAAATCCTTTCTCAAACTAAGATACCCATCCCTGTGGCCTCCTGCCCCTCACCCCAAGTGACTCCGGTGGCTCTCCCAGTCCATCCCACTCTCTACCAGTATCCTCACAGTCCCTCCCAGACTGTGGCAGCAGAGTCCCTCCCACTTCCACTTAGACCACAGCCATTCCATTCCCCGTCCAGTCCCAGACCTCCACCCTCTCTCCCAGTGCCCCAACCCATTCTACTCTCTCTCAATGTTTCCCCACTCTCTCCAAATTCCCAGTCCCTATCAGTGCCACACCAGCCCTCTCCCATCTCTCCCAGTTCCCCGCAGCTGATCCCAGTGTGTCTCTACTCTCTCCCAGTGATCCCCCAGTTTGTCCATCCCACTGTGGCTCTCGAGCTCCAAGCCCAGCCCTGGCTTGCTGCTCTGCTCTGTGCTGGATTTCTACCCTGCCAATATCCAGCTGAGGTGGTTCCAGGGCCAGCAGGAGCTCTCAGGGCTGTGATGGCCACTGACCTGGTCACCAATGGGGACTGGACGCAACAGCTCCTGGTGCTGCTGGAAACCCTCCCCAAGTGTGGGGTCACCTTCAGCTGCCAGGTGGAGCATGTCAGCCTGGAGCACCCCCTGAGCCGGCACTGGGGCACAGCCTGGACCCCAAAGTGTGGGGGGAGTGGGGGAGGCACTGGGGGGGCGGGACTGGGAGAGGGATTGGGGTGTGCTGGGAGTAACTGGGAGGGAATTTGAGATAGGTTGGTTTAAACTGGGAGAGGGGCTTGAAGGTCTAGAAGGGCAGAGAAGGGGTTTGGAGGATGCTGGGGAGGGTAGGATGGGGTTCTGTGGGTCCTGGTAGACACTGGGAGGGAGTTTGGGGGTGCTGGGTGTTACTGGGAGGGATTTGACTGAGCCTGAAGGGGATGGGAAAAGTCAAGGACTGCAAACCATGGTTTCCAATGAGGTTGGTTGTGCAGTGAAAAAGACTGGAAGGGTCTTGGTGAGTCCACGTGGGCCCAGGAGGGGACTGGGAGATGGTTTGCGAGTCCTGGGACAGTGGAGGGAAACTGGAAGGGGGTTATAGGATGGAGAGAGGGACAGGAAGAGTTTTGGTGGGTCCTGCGGAAGCTGGGAAGAGATTGGGAGGAGCTTTTGTCGGGCTTAAGTGGGCTGGAGGCAATTGGAGGTGCTCAGAGGGGCTTGGGGTGTCTGTGAGCGGTTTTAGGGTGTCCTGACCCCTGCGGACCCCCAGAGATGCCGCCATACACCGCCCACAGCAAGGTGTTGATGGGGATCAGGAGTTTCGTGTTGGGTGTCGTCGTCCTGGCGCTGGGGTTCGGTTTTTACCTGTGCAAGAGGGTGAGCGGAAGTTCTCAGGGATTCCTGATCCCCCTTCTCAAGAGTGTGTGTGTACCCCTTGGGGTCCCCTGCCTTGGTGTCACCACTTTTCATCTGCCCAAAGAGCTCCTGACCCAGCAGTTGCTGCTGCCCCTCCCCGTGGCCTCAAACCCAGCCAGGACCCCTCACTCTGTCTCCGTGCTGATTTTGGGGGAGGGTGGCGTGTCCCCCCCAGCCCTGCTTTGCCCACGCCCGGCTGCTCCCAGTGTTCCAAATAAAGCTTCCCAGTTAGACCCAGTCCCGTTTATTGTGGGTCGGGACTGGGGAGGGACTTGAGGGGACCCCGCGGGGGGATCGCGATTGCTCGGCGAGGGTGGGGTCCGGGTGGGGAACATTGGGTGCTGCGGCTCTGCCCGGCAACTGGTGAGTCATCAGAGATACTCATCCTGATTTGCTCAGTCTTGATCACATTGTCTGATTGGCTGAGGAGAGGCCCGGGAGTTGAGAGAAGGAACAGGAGAGATCCCGCCCCGAGCACCGGCACAGGAACAAGAGACCCAGTCTGGGCACAGGGAGGGAATTTATTACCAACCAAATCACAGTAGGACAAGGATAAAGGAGAGAAATCTCGACAACCCCTTTCCCCTCCGGCAACACGGACCACCAGTACCACGGATCACCAGGGCTCTGCCCAACGAGGGTCACTGGGGATCATCCAACACCGATCCTCCCATGGGGGATGGAGCTGGAGCACAGCGCGAAGCTCTTCCCACACTCGGGGCACTCACAGGGCGTCGCTTAGTGGAGCCTCCGCTGGTGTCGGGTCAAGTTTGAGCTGTGTGAGAAGCTCTTCCCACACTCAGGATACTTGTAGGGCCTCTCCCCAGTGTGGATGATCTGATATCTGATGAGATGGCAGTTTTGCTTGAATCCCTTCCCGCAGTTGGGGCAGCGAAAGGGCCTCTCCCCTGTGTGCATCCTCTCATGTTTGAGGCAATCGGAGCTGGTCTGAAACTTCTTCCCACACTCGGGACACTCATAGGGCCTCTCCCCAGTGTGGATGTGCTGGTGTTTTCTCAGGTTGGAGCTGTCCCCAAAGCTCTTCCTACATTCCAGGCAGGTGTAGGGCCGCTCCCCAGTGTGGACCACCTGGTGTCGGATCAGGACAGAGCTCTGGCTAAACCCCTTCCCACACTCTGGTGTTGGATCAGCCTGGATCTGTAGCTGAAACCCTTCCCACATTCCAAGCACTTTTGGGGCTTCTCCCCTCCATGAGGCTTCTCCACCAGCTCTGAGCTCTGCCAGGATCTCTGGTCACTTTGCCAGCTCAGGGAGGGTCTTTCCTCCTTGAAGCTCCCTGGGCTGATTTTGCAGCCCCTCCTCATGAGGGATCTCCGCGGCTTTTCCTCCTCCTCCATCCCACAGATTGGTAATGAAAAATCCTGAACTGGGGAGAAAAACAGTAAGAGAGGTCTGGGGGTTCCTGTTTGACCAAGTTCATCTTAGGACGTCACTGGCCATCTTGTGTGTGTAAGAGCGTTCAAAACACCAAGATTCAGCCCAGAAATTCTCCAAACATAAAGACACAGATCAAAAACTCCCTAAACAGCCGGATTCAGCCAAAATCTCCTGCAAAATATAAAAAATTAAGGCCCCATAAAAAACCAAAGCACCAAGATTTAGGCCAATGAAGCTCAGAAACACCAAGATTCACCTCTGCAAAAATCATTAATCCCTCTCTCCGGTCAGCTGCTGCATGTGGAAGGGACAAGGCTTCTGGAGCGGGGGGAGAGGCTGCAGATACAGAGAGGCTTGAAACATTACTCGGCCGCTCCCGCCCGCACTCGATCCCCACTGCACCAAGACAGACCGGGGGGACCCGGCCTTGGCGCTGCCCCCTCCCACCTCCTCAAATTCCCCTCGCGAGGGGCGCTGGGGCCCGGGGTTGGGTGGGTGCAGGTGGGGTCACGGTGGGGTACGCTGGGAAATGTGGCTGTGCCTGGACACTGCTGAGTCATCAGCGCCATCCAGGGCGGGGGCAGCGAGTGGAGCTGAAGGTGCCTCACCCAGTTTGGGTGATCGGCTCCCTTGGGGGGCGGCAGCACCGGGCATGGATTGGGTACCCGAGAGTGACCAGGAGACAGATGAGTGACAGATCAGGGGGGCTGGGAAGAGTTGGCAGCAAGAGAGCACTGAAAATCTCATCAGTGAGCACAGTGGGATCTTTGGGGACTAAACATGGCAGGGCACCCTTGGAGGGGAGAAAGGGAAAGCCAGGAAGGGGTCCCTATAAAAGGGATGAAGATCTCAAAATATCTCTGACGGGTCTCTTGGGAGCATGTTGAGGGAGTTTGCACATTCTCCCAGAGGTAACCAAGGACTCGGACACCCAGGGGGGCAATAAGGGAAGTCTAGAAGGGATTTAGACAGCAGTATTCAGGGGATAAGTGGGAAAGGTGAGCTGTGTGTTTTATTCCACTACTGTTAGAAGATGTGGGGGATGTGTTTGAAAGGCTGGAGCTTTTATTTGCTCCTAATTCTGATTGTAATTTACTGAAAAGAGATTTGATGGCTAATTTAGGAATGCAAATTAATATCATAAAAGCTGATAAACAGGTTAGTTCTGTTGTGCCTTTGTGTCAAATCAGTGGCAAGGCCTATGCTGAAGTGAACTCAGAAGTGTGGGCACCTCCAGGAAAATAGGGGAAATTAGATATGGAGCCTCTCCAAAGTACTTTGAAGCAAACAGGACAAGTGGTCTCTAAAGCAATACCCTATTCCAAGGGAGGGAAGGAAGGGCTCACAGCCTGTTCTTGAGTCCCTGCTAAAGGCAGGGCTTTTGGAGCCAAGGATCTCTCCCCACAATGCTCCTATCCTGTCCATCAAGGAACTGGATGGATGGACAGAAGGATGAAAGGTAAATTTTCAAATGTTACAAAGCAGATTGAGACTCCCAACCTGGCCCTTCCACACAGGGAAAAAGAATTTTAACTGTATGTGGATGTTAAACAGGGCCATGCCAAAGGAATTCTCGTCCTAAAATGTTCAACCCAGGGGCCAGAGTGGCCTCATGCTCTGCAGAATTTTGCAGTCACAGATTAAATGGGACCTGAGGCCCAAAAACTGAAGGCAGGAGGATCTCCTGATGTTCAAGTCCGGCTCCAAGTTAAAGCTTTGATAACCAAAAGAGGCTCTACATGGATGAGCAGTGCTCGGTGATTACAGAATGAAACCTGTTCAGTGGCACTGGAGGATTTAGAATTGAGGACAGGGGAAGGGTTTAACCCAGCCTCCTGTTTGAACAGCCTGCACAGGCGCTGGGAACAAACCCATGGCTGCATTCAAGTAACAGAGCTCCAGAGCCAGGATAGGAGAGATTGAAGAGACATTCCCTGGCCTGAGGGACAAAATGTGTTCATGGATGGGTCTGCAAGGGCAGGAGAAGGGAAAAGAGTTCCAAGACACGCTCTGATTAAGCAAGGGGAATTAGAGCAAGCGCAGGTTACCGCCCGCATGGTCAGCTCAACCGGCGGAGCTGTGTGTGCTTGGAAGAGCCTGGCACTGAAATGCCCTGAGCAGGAAGGCTCAAATATCTGCTGGTGACAGCATGGCAGCTAACAGGGTGGCAAAAGCAATTCTGACCTCTTCAGCAATCATTGGATCGCTTATTAAGGTATTTCTAAAACAAATAATTCCAAGATAAGAGAATGTGGAAGCAACAGATATAGATGGGGAACTCATTTTACAGCAAAGATCCTTCAGGGGCTTATGGCTGCTTTAGGAATACAATGGGACCAACACAAACCCTGCTAACTCCAGAGCTCAGGTCAGCTAGAAAGAATGAATGTAGAAATAAAGGCACTCGTTTGGAAGCTGGAGATAAAAACCAAGATGTCATGGGTACGTTGGCTTTGGCAAGAATAAGAGCCAGGAGCTCAGGGCAGATATTCAATTATATCCCTTGGAATTTGTGTTAGGAATTCCTTACACGGGAAATTCTCCACCTAGTGGGGGGTGGAGATAAGGGATGTATATTTCTAACAGTCTGTGGCCACAATGCTGTCTGTTGTGAAATCTCTTCCGCACGAAGCTGGGCTGGCACAGAGCCTGCCTTGGCACTTTGCTCTTCCCAACATCCAACCAGGACATCGGGTCCTGCCTAAGGAGTGCAAAGAAGCACCACTGGTGGCCAAGTGCCGTGGCCCATCCCAAGTGTCCCTGTTGTAGGTAATAAACGAATCAAACCGAATTAAAAGCTTAAATTGGCAAATTTTATTTTCGCGACTGAAAATACGGTCCTGGAAAGCCACAATCAAAAAGTACAATGCCGAGCCCTGGATCGGCATCGGGTGAACACACAATGATTCGAACTCTACCGCTCCGAATCCCCAAGTGTTCACATCGCCGTCCTGGTTGGCCTCTTTTTTATACTGTTTTTCATAGCCTGGAGCGGGACAGTCCTTTGTTTCTTTCAAATTTAGCTCTGGTGTCCACACAAGACAAAGTCCTTCCTGCTCCTTGACGAGATCTTGTGTCCTTGTGTATTGCTTTTAGGTGGTTGATTTCATCTTTACGGGAACCAGAGCCGGGGAATGCAGTCCTGGTGATGGGTTTTTTGGGAAATGCTGCTCTCCTGTGAGTTTCCAGGCTTCCCCAGGAGATAGGTGCTTATTGGTAGCAGTCCGGCCTGTAGATATGTTAATTTACCTAGTTCTGAGGCAATCACTGCCCTTACCTGTGGCTTGTTTATTTTGCAGACTTATTTTATACAAAACACGAATTACAGTATGATATATATATCACATCCCTGAGCACAGAAACAGCCCCAGCACAGCTCAGCACGGGGGGACCCCTCACCCTGGGCTCAGGGGCTCTCAAGCCCCGCAGATTTGCACTTCCTGGCTGCAGCACCAGCATGGGAGGCCCCACTGAGCCTGCACTGAAGGCAACGCAGCAGCAGCCAGGGCTCCACAGCGGGGGAAGCCCCTGGGCCTGCCCACACATCCTCTGCTCAAATCCTCTGCCTGGGCTCTCTCCTTTGGCATCTCCAGCCACTGGGGCCAATCCTTGCTGCCACTGCTGCAGCTTCGCTGCTTTCTGTGCTGCACTGCCACAGCTGCTGGGGAACACAATTCCACTCTGGCTCTAAATATACCAAGTTTAAATTTCTTAAAAATCTCATTTCACTTCTCAGGCTTGGTTTGGTTTCCCTTGAAGAAAGGAATTTTAAAGGCTTGTTTTTAAGGGATGTTACACCATTCAACAGAGATGAGTTTAACATCTCAACAGACTGGGAATGGCCCAAAAGATCCTCACAAAGATAACAACCATCAACAAAACATCATCGGCCATCAGCAAACATCAAGGAACAACCACCCCAGACACAGAAGGCATAACTGTAGACAGCTAGTCTGCAAAAGCCTGAGAAGGAAGTCCGGGAGTGGGACCTAATTAACATCAGAAGAGGAGAAATCCAGGTGAAATAGGAAACCAAATAGTGAGAACCTACACAACTTGGAAGCAATGAACATTAAACCAATGGGCTTCGGTGGGTTCAGACTGTATAAAGTTTAGGAAAAATCTAGTAAATCTTACATGTCATGAAATGATTTTCTCTGCAAACCTGTGGTATGCCCGTCACATATCCTGGCCCGAATAAAATAATACCTTGACTCTCTAACACTAAAGATATCAAGTTAAAAGCAGATTGTGGGGGGACACATGTGAGTCATCCAATGGCTGCTCTGGAAGTTTATATCAGTTCCAGGCAGGCAGGAGAGGAGTTTTAGAAATGCAACTTAACCCTGCTGGGGCAAAGTACCCATTTATCATTTGAATTACAGGATTAGATAAGATGTCAGCGAAATAGTAATCAACCACAAAAATCCAGCTCTTGACTTTACTGACCAAGTTATGCCAAAGTATAAGGCAACATTTCTGGAAAATTAAATGACCTGAACTGCTGTTTGTGAAAAGTGGGGAAACAGATAACAAAGGAAATAATAAGTAGCTCATATTCCAGTCCAAATGTAGAAAGGATGGGAATGGGACACGTTTTCGGGGTTCCTGCCAGAGCATGGGTTAAACGAATGCTGTTCCTCCTCTGATGTATTGCAGCAACTCTCATCTTTTTCCCATGCACGACACCTTGCTGAGTGCAGCTCATTCAGCAGGTGAGCAAAGGGATGCAGGTGGCAGCCAGGCCTCCTGATCCAGAAATGGCTACAAAAGGACAGGGAATGAGGGCACTGAGAATAATCCCAAAACCAAAGAGAAGCAAGGAAAAGAGGAATTGAGCCAATCAGTACATGTTACTTACTGGCACGGACTGCTTCTCGGCCAAGATCCTGTGCAGTTCCTGAACTTCGAGAAGAAACACTTAACAAAATCAGGAATATCTGATGTTACACGAAAGGAGGGGTGCATATTAATGGGGACATGCAGCAGGCGGATCGGGAAGTCTGAACCTTTCAAGTACCTCAGCCAGTGGGGAGAGGGAGAGGGAGATGCAGCCAGGAAAATGAGGATAAAAAGGTGGCTGCGTTTTAGAGACCCCATGACAAATGCCGCATGGCCTCTCCCTTTGTTCATCAATACAGTCACTTTTACAGGACTCCGCTGTCTCCTTTGGGCACACAAAACTCTGGCGACGTGAATTTTTCCACACAGCTCCGGAGCCTCTCTCAAACATCCCTTGCCCGGCTCGGGCTCCTACCAGGGCTCCAGGTGGCTCCCGGCTCCATCCTGGACTCACCCCCAGCTCCCACCGCCCTCAGCTCCCGCTCACCCCGAGCTCCTGGCGGTTCAGGGCAGCAGCGGTTCCTTGGCCCGATGCCCGGCCGAGCCCAGCATGGCAGCTGCTCCTGAGGCGAGGAAAATCAAAGCCATGCACTGATGCTCCTAATTAGAGGGTAGGAGAAGTGAGACTCCAGGGCTTCCCGCTAAGCCGGAGCCAGCGAACAGGCAGGGCTGGGAAAGGCATGCCGGGAGCTGCGGAGAACTGTGTTTGTGTTTTCAGGCCAATCCCGCCTCGGGCCCGGGCCCGTTCCAGGGCTGTTTCTCATCTCCGGCTTTCCCCCCACACAGCCCAGGAGCCCTAAGAGCGCGGGCCGAGGCTGCTGCCGCCTGCACAGCCCGCCCCTCGCTGCCATTGGCTGATTCTGCCGTCACTCCTCGTTCTCGCGCGCTGATTGGGCAGAGCGAGGACTGCCCAAACCCCGCAGAACCAAGCGCGGCTCCCACCTGCGCTGGGGCCGCCTCCGAGCTCCGCTGCTGCCTCTGGCCGCTGCCGCCGCTCACAGGCGCGCACAGACGCTGCCACAATGGCGCCTTTGGCCGCGGGGCCGGGCTTGTGCCCACTCTGCCCAATCAGCGTGCGAGAACGAGGAGTGACAGCAGAATCAGCCAATGGTAGCGAGGGGCGGGCTCTGGCACGGTACGGGCTCCCCTCCTTTTCCCTGGGCTCCGCCATTTCTCGGAAACTTCGCCTAAGGAGCGGCTGCGGCGCTGGGCCTGGCCTGGGCATTGGGCCAAGGAACCGCTGCTGCTCTGAACCGCCGGGAGCTTGGGGTGAGCAGGAGCTGAGGGCGGTGGGAGCTGGGGGTGAGTCTGGGATGGAGCCGGGCGCCACCTGGAGCCCCGGCAGGAGCCCGAGCCGGCAGAGGATGTTTGAGAGAGGCCCTGGAGCTGTGCGGAAAAAATTCACGTCGCCAGAGTTTTGTGTGCCCAAAGGAGACAGAGGAGTCCTGTAAAAGTGACTGTATTGATGAACAAAGGGAGAGGCCATGCGGCATTTGTCATGGGGTCTCTAAAACGCAGTCTCCTTTTTATCCTCATTTTCCCGGCTGCATCTCCCTCTCCCTTTTCCCACTGGCTGAGGTACTTGAAAGGTTCAGACTTCCCGATCCGCCTGCTGCATGTCACCCTTAATATGCACCCATCCTGATTTTTATATTATCCGATATTCTTGGTTTTGTTAACTGTTTCTTCTTCTCGAAGTTCAGGATATGAGCAGGATGAGTGAGCACTCATTGATTGGGTGGGCACCACTCTGTATCAGTAAGTAACATTCTTTGAAACTGAAGAATTCTCCCATTACTTTCTCGTGTACAAGTCCTTGCTCTATCTCCAAGCAGGTTCACTCATCGACTCTTTTCTGTTTCTTCTTTGGTCTTCTTTGATTTTGGGGTTATTCTCAGTGCCCTCCTTCCCTCTGCTTTTGTAGCCATTTCTGGATCAGGAGGCCTGGCTGCCACCTGCATCCCTTTGCTCACCTGCTGAATGAGCTGCACTCAGCAAGTTGTTGTGCATGGGAAAAAGATGAGAGTTGCTGCAGCACATCAGAGGAAGAACAGCATTCGTTTAACCCATGGGCTGCCAGGGAACCACTAAAATGTGTACCTTTCGCATCCTTTCTACATTTGAACTGGTATATGAACTACTTTTTTTTTTTTTTTTTTTTTTTTTTTTTCCTTTTCTTATCTGTTTTACTACTTTTTGATTATCATCTATTCGCAAAGAGCAGTTTGAGTAATTTAATTTTCCACAAATGTCACCTTCTGCCTTGGCATGACTGGTTCGAAGGAAGGTGAGGAGCTTGGTCTGTCTAGTTGATTAGCATTTCGAGGACATCTTCTAATCTAATCCTTTAATTCAAGTGCTAAATGGGTGGTTTGCCCCAGCTGTGTTAATCTGCATCTCTAAAGCTCCTCCTGGCTGCTGGAAACCAAGGCTTCTCTGCCTGCACAGCCATTGCATGACTCGCATGTGCACCCCCACAAGCTGCTTTTTACTTGATATCTTTACTGGTAGGGTCATGGCATTACTTGATTCTGGCCTGGATATGCAGCAGAAATATATTCATCCACACATAGCCCAGGTGTGCAGAGAAAATGCTTCCCTGACACGTGAGTTTTATAAACTTTATACTGTCTGAACCCATTGAAATCCGTTGGATTGATGTTCATTAGGTTCAAGATGTGTAGTTCTTACTATTTGGTTTCCTATTGCATCAGGCTTTCTTCTCCTCTGATGTTAATTAGGTCCCAACTCCTGGATTTTCTTCTCCTCCTAATCTAGACCAGATGTTCCCAAATACGGGCTGTGTCTGGTATGGCTGTTCCTTAATGTTTCCTGATGGACGATAATATTCTGTTGATGGGCATCTTTTGGGCTATTCCCTGTATATTGAGATGTTAAATTCATCGCTGTTGAGTGGTGTAACATCCCGTAAAAAATCCTTTAAAATTTCATTCCCCAAGACAAAGGCAAACAAACCCTGAGAAGAGAAAGAATATATTAAAGATTTAAACTAGGTATATTTTCCAGCACCAGCCCAGCTTTTTCCTCATTTTCTAATCCCAGGCAGCCCAATGTGTGAGTGTAATTGAGAGCCAGAGTGGAATTGTGCCATTGTGTTCCCCAGCAGCTGTGGCAGTGCAGGCACAGAAAGCAGCGAAGCTGCAGCAGTGGCAGCAAGGATTGGCCCCAATGGCTGGAGGTGCCAAAGGAGGGTGCCCAGGCAGAGGATTTGAGCAGAGGATGTGTGGGCAGGCCCAAAGGCTTCCCCCGCTGTGGAGCCCTGGCTGCTGCTGCGTTGCCTTCAGTGCAGGCTCAGTGGGGCCTCCCATGTTGGTGCTGCAGCCGGGAAGTGCAAATCTGCGGGGCTTGAGAGCTCCTGAGCCCAGGGTGAGGGGTCCCCCCGTGCTGAGCTGTGCTGGGGCTGTTTCTGTGCTCAGGGACACTTGGAATGGGCCACAGCACTTGGCCACCAGTGGTGCTTCTTTGCACTCCTTAGGCAGGACCCGATGTCCTGGTTGGATGTTGGGAAGAGCAAAGTGCCAAGGCAGGCTCTGTGCCAGCCCAGCTTCGTGTAGAAGAGATTTCACAAGAGACAGGATTGTGGCCAGAGACTGTTTGAAATATACATCCCTTCGTTCCAACCTGCACTAGGTGGAGAATTAGCTGGTAAGGAATTCCAAAGAGGAGTTCCAGGGGATATAATTGAATATCTGCCCTGAGCTCCTTGCTCTTATTCTTGCCAAAGCCAATGGCAAAGGCTGTATCAGTGGCATTTTGGCTTCTATCACCAGCTTCTAAAGAAGTTTCTTTATTTCCCCATTCATTCTTTCTATCTGACCTGAGCTCTGGGGGTGCCAGGGTTTGTGTTGGTCCCATTGTATTCCTAAGGCAGCCATAACCCCCTGGAGGATCTTTGCTGTACAATGAGTTCCCTATCTATATCTGTTGCTTCCACATTCTCTTATCTTGGAATGATTTGTTTTAGAAATACATTAATAAACGATCCAGCATAGGAGGTCAGAATTGCTTTTGCCACCCTGTTAGCTGCCCTGCTGTCACCAGCAGATATTTGAGCCTTCCTGCTCAGGGCATTTCAGTTCCAGGCTCTTCCAAGCACACACAGCTCCGCCGGTTGAGCTGACCGTGCGGGCGGTAACCTGCGCTTGCTCTAATTCCCTTTGCTTAATCAGAGCGTGTCTTGGAACTCTTTTCCCTTCTCCTGCCCTTGCAGACCCATCCATAAACACATTTTGTCCCTCAGGCCAGGGAATGTCTCTTCAATCTCTCCTGTCCTGGCTCTGGAGCTCTGTCACTTGAATGCAGCCATGGATTTGTTCCCAGCCCCTTTGCAGGCTGTTCAAACAGGAGGCTGGGTTAAACCCTTCCCCTGTCCTCAATTCTAAATCCTCCTGTGCCATTGAACAAGTTTCATTCTGTAATCACTGAGCACTGCTCATCCATGTAGAGCCTCTTTTGGTTATCAAAGCTTTAACTTGGTGCCAGACTTGAACAACAGGAGATTCTCCTGTCTTCAGTTTTTGGGCCTCAGGTGCCATTTAATCTGTGACTGCAAAATTCTGCAGAGCATGAGGCCACTCTGGCCCCTGGGTTAAACATTTTAGCATGAGAAATGCTTTGGCATGACCCTGCGTAACATCAGCATTTTAAAAAACAAGGTTCTCTTTTCTGGTATATATTTAAAAGTTTAATAAAAGACAATAAGAGATAAGCAATAAAGCAAAAGGTTATAACAGCAGAGTGCTTGTCCCTCGACTAATAGCACACCCTAACTCAGAAAACACTTCCTTAAATGCAGCAGTCTGTTACATATTCATAGATCTTCATGCATTATTCAAAATCATTCTCCCCCAACCTGTAAATTGATATTTTTTTCCTTTTCTGGAAGTCTGGTATCCCATAATCCAAGAATGTGAGGAAGTTCCTGATTCTCTTTTCTTTTCTACAATTCTTTGAGTTAATTACATGAACAAAACCTTTTTACATTACCATGTTATAATCCAAGAAAAATGTATTTATCAAACTACTTTTTTTAAGTCTTGTTAATGGCAAAACCAAAAGAAACTATATTCATACAGACAAATTTTCCAACAATATATATATATAGCATTCATTTTTATATTTGCCAAAAGCCAATAATATAATATGTACTATAACATACATACAATTCAAATTTCTATTCTGAGTCTCAAAGAGCCATGGCTGGGGCAGCAATCATTTTGGTTTTATTTCACTTTTCTGAAGTTTTGCTGTTTCTCATGTCCATACCACAATAATGAGGCTATTTGGGCTTAGAAAGTCATACATTATTCTGTCTGAAAGAGAGAATCCTCAATCCAGGTCCTGCAAGTCTGTATTAATTCTCAGAATTTTCCCAGGTCTATTTTAGTGCAGGGTAACATTACTTCTGAAATTCCCTGGTCCTTCTCTGGATCAGTACATAACCTTCCGTCAAAATATGTCCCAAATATTTAACCCTTTTCTCCAGCATTTGTGCTTTTTTCCCCAAACACTCAAATATGCCTTTTAGCCTGAACATTCAGGCATTTCACAGAGGCTTCTTCTAACACTTCTTGTCCTCCTGGATTGGAGCAAGTCATCCACATCCTGCATTAACCCAATCCCTGGGGTGGGGTAAATTCTTGTGATATTTTCTGCAGGTCTTGACTGAATAAGGCTGGTGCTTCCGTGCATCCCTGCAGAAGGACCATCCATGTCTTTACCATTTTCCTTTCTACCTCTTGTTCCCACTCAAAGGGAAAATACCGTTTACCATCCTGAGTGAGAGGGCATCCCCAGAGAGTATCTTTGCTATCAAGTACTGAATGGTGGCAGTGTGAGGTGGAAACCTGGTTCAGGGTGGTGTAAGGATCTGACACTGTGGGGTGCCTGAGTTTAATAATCTTATTTATTATTCTTAGGTCCTGCACCATTGTGTCAATTCCATCTGATTTCTTGGCCGGCAGGATAGGAGCATTATAGGGAGAGATCCTTGGCTCCTGCCTTTAGCAGGGACTCAATAACAGGCTGTGAGCCCTTCCTTGCCTGCCTTGGAATAGGGTATTGCTTTTAGACACCTCTTGTCCTGTTTGCTTCAAAGTCCTTTGGAGAGGCTCTGTATCTAATTTTCTCCGTTTTTCTGGAGCTGCCCAACCTTCTGGGCTCACTTCAGCATAGGCCTTGCCAGACATCTGCCAGACAAAGGCACAACTCTATATCACCTTTATAATATTAATTTTTATTTCTAAATTAGCCGTCACATCCCTTCTCAGTAAATTACAATCAGAATTAAGAAAAAAACAAACTCCTGCATTTCAAACCCATCCCCCACATCTTCTAGCACTGGTGGAATAAAACACACCAACTCATCTTTCCCACTTATCTCTTTAATGCTGTTGTCTCAATCCCTTCTGGATTCCCCTTATTGCCCCCCTGGGTGTCTGTGTCCTTGATTACCTCTGGGAGAATGTGCAAACTACCTCAACATGCTCCCAAGGGACCCTTCAGAGATATTTTGGGATCATCATCCCTTGTGCTGGGAGCCCTTCGTGGCTTTCCCTTCCTTCCCTCCATGGGTGCCCTGCCATGTTTAGTCCCCAAAGATCCCACTGTGCTCACTGATGAGATTTTCAGTGCTCTCTGGCTGCCGATTATTCCCAGCCTCCCTGATCTGTCACTCGTCTGTCTCCTGGTCACTCTCGGGTACCCAATCCATGCCCGGTGCCGCCGCCCTCCAAGGGAGCCGATCGCCCAAACTGGGTGAGGCACCTTCAGCTCCACTCGCTGCCCCCGCCCCGGATGGGGGAAGGAATTCTGGCCAATTCCCAAGGTGTGTGGAAAACTTCACATCACTAGAGGTTTCTGTCCACAAAGAATACAGAGGAATCCTGTAGAAGTAATTTCATTCACAGAAGAAGGGAGAGAGGCCATTGCCCATTTGCCATGGCATCTCTGCAGTTGCCACGGCTGGGCCCCCCCACGCTGGGACCGAGTGCGGGGGGGAGCGGCCGAGAGCCCAGCGCTGCTCCAGCCCGAGCTGCCCCAGTTCCATCCCTGCCCCTGCGCTGTGGGTTTGGGGGGAAGAGGGAGCTGGCAGTGGGTGCTGGGCCTGGGGGCAGCAGGAGAAGGGAAGGAGAAGCAGGGCTGAAGAACAAAATGTTATATACGATGCACGTGGGAGGAGCAGGTGGAATTGGGCAGGAGAAGGATGATTAGTAAGAGGAAGAGGATTGAGGAAAAGTGGGGACACAGGACTAGGATCAGAAACAGGAAGCAGTACAAGGTTCAACCCCTCCCTGTATCTGCAGGCTCTCCCCAGCCCCAGGAGTGTTGCTCCCACCAAATGCAGCTGGTGACAGAAGAGGAGGATCGACGATTTTCACAGGGGTGAATCTTGATGTTTCTGAGCTGTCCAAGTTTAGGACAAAATTGGGGGGAAGCCTCCAAAGGAGCCCCCCCAGAGAATAAGCCCCCCTCACAATTCCTCCCCCTACTGGGCTCGGAAAGAATTTTACTCGGGGGGAAACGTGGAAAAAACCTATTTATTAACAAACACAAGAAAAACACTTCCCAGCAACAGGAAAGTACAATCCCAGATGACAAAAAACGTTTTCACCAAAGTAAGAGACGGTCACTGCTGGGAAGGGCGAGAAGCTTCTTGGGCAGGCTCCGGAGGCAGTCTCTGATGTCCAGGTCCCGTCCGGAGCCGGTACAGATCTTCGAGCTGAAGGAGAGAAGTGGGGGGGAAAGCAGCAGCCGGGGCAGAAGCAGCGGGGCAGAAGCAAGCTGGCAGCAAGCAGCAGTAGCAGCCGGGCAGCCAGGCAAGCTAAGCAGCACAGCACCGGGGCACCACCCCCCTGGGCGGGAGAAGGGCACCGGCGGCAGCTCCATGCAGACAGAGAGTTGTGGGGGTGGGAGAGGAGCAGACACAACACCAACCCAGGACATGAGCTTTATTGGGCTAAAAGTTGTTGCTTTGTTTTTTTTGTGGGGGCTGAATCTTTATATTTTGGAAGGGATTCTGGCTAAATCTTGCTGTTTGCGGAGTTTTTCATCTGTGTCTTAATGTCTGGAGGATTTTTGGGCTGAATCTTGGTGTTTTGGTGGTTCTTACAGACACATGCCTCATGATTTCCTGAGATGAACTTGGGCAAGGAGGAACTCCCAGCCCAAGGTGCCCTTCTCTTGTTTTTTCCCTATGCCAGGAATTTTCATTCCCAAGGCATGGGGGAATGGAGAAGGAGAAAAAACCCCAGAGGTCCTTTACAAAGAGGAGAGGCTATGTAAGAGTCAGTCAGAAGTTTTCTCTGATCTGCCTCACGACCATCATCAGAGACTGGGACCTGAGATTGCACCACTTGCCCTGAACCGGAGCTCTGGCCTGGCCGAGGTGGATGCTTGTGGGCCAAGGACTGTTTGTAGCTGTGCTGGTGCTTGTCATGGTACGCTGCAGGGTACTGGTTATCGCACCCTGTCCCCGCACCTGCGTCATGGGGCTACGAACTCCACATACAGTAGTCCATAAATCTCCCCACCTATAACAACTGACTATAAGAAGTGACTTTCTTATAGAAGACTCTGAGATCTCTTTCTCCCCAATGGATTGAAGACGCGTCTCGTCGGATGGCCACGAGGATGTGTCTCATCTGTTGGTATCCGTCTCTCTCTCTCCCCTTTTACTTCATTTCCTTTATCTCTCTCTCTCTCTCTCTCACAAAAAACCTGATTGTTACCACGCAATAAACTGCATTACTGCTTTCTGCTAAACAAACCTGAGTCTCTTGCCTTTTGTCTTTTGCACCCTGGGGTTGAACAAACCATCACGACTCCTGCTCGGACATGCCCCATCCCTGGAAACATTCCAGGCCTGGTTGAAGCAACGTGATGGAGCAAAAGATGTCTCTGCTGCCACCCCACAGGAGGCACTGTGGTGTCAGCTGCCAGAGGGGTCGGTGTCTCTTGTAGGATGCAATTCCCCCAGGGAGCAGAGAGAACACACAGCACCACAGTTGGCAGGAATATCCTCCCATGGATCAACGGGCTCAGGCTGCCCAGTTTTGCCTCTTTGTAGATGGGCACAAGGGTCAGAAGAGACTGAGAACCAGGAGTTGGCACAGTGTTTTTGACACCACTTGGTTTCCTGAGGGCCTATAGTATCCCAGGTTCCCTTTGGTTCCATGAGGCCCCACAATGTGACAAGGATCCCTGGACAGCCCAAGGCCCTGAGGTGTCCCAATGGATCCTTGTTTCCAAGTGGCCTCACTGTGTCACAAGGGCCACTGGATTCCCCAGTGTCACTGTGTCCCCCTGTTTCCACAAGGCACAGTGTCTCAGTGGCCCCTGAGCATCTTTAGGCACCAGTCTCACAGCATCCCCTCAGTTCCATGAACTCCACAGTGTCACAATGTCCCCTTGGTTCCAGCAGTGCCACAATGATTGCTGGTAACCATGAGATCTGAGGTATCCCAGTGGGTGGTTCCATGAAGCCCCAGGGTTTCACAGTCTTCTCTTGGTTCCATGAGGGCCCATGGCCCCAAAGGGGCCTCTGGATTGTCCAAGAGCCCGCAGTGTCACAGGGCCCCTGTGATCCCCTGAGTCCCTGCAGTGTCACAATGTCCCCAGGAGGCCCTGCAGTGTCACAGGTAAGCAGCACAGGCGTGGGCACAGCACTGGGCAGGTTTGGCAGCAGCAGCAGACCAATAGCAGCAGCCATGGAACAACAGAGGAGCAGGGCAGGAGTGGATAAGGAGTGTCACATCCTGAGGTGTCTCCTTAGACCTGAGATCACCTCTGGTGGACATGCAGGTGGTTTGGAACCCAGCTCTTTCCAATGCCCGCCGATGAGAAACTGCAGGAGGCTGTTCTTAGAGGTTTTCATGGTTGTTTATTGTTGCTTATCTCAGGAATGCTTTGTCCAGCGAACAGCAGTCTGCTCGCCAGACGTCCATGGCAGAATCTGCCTGGCAGAGGCAGGACTTATCTTTTATAGTCTAAACTACGTACTAGGTATTTACAAATGACCCCCAATACAATACAATCTTGTTACATGGTCCAGATCTGTTCTTGTCCAATCTAAAAGTGCCAGCGTGTCACCCAGCATGGATGACACGGAGGAGAAGGAGGAAGAATATCCACACCCCCAATTCTCCATCTTGGCCACGTGTCCCTTATCACAAACATTCTAGAAATCTGCTAATTCTACATTCTAACAGTCTAATTTACACTCTATTTACTTTTGTGGCTTGCATTTCTTCTCTCAATGTTGGCAAACTGCTCCAAGGAGCCAAATCCAGCCCCCGAGACACCTGGGTCCCATTCCAGGGTCTTTGGGGACCCCGCCAGGGGGGTCTTAAACCTTCCAAGGAAGCCAGAGGAATACTCTGGACCCCCACATCTCCCCCCTCTGTTTGCACCAAAAACATCTCTTTTACAGCTTTCTCCATGGCATGACAAATGCACTGAATGATGCATGGCAAAATGACGAGAAGAATTACAAGCCCCACTAATATATAAAATTCTACTTTCAAAATTTCTTTTTACAAAGGTAAAAGATCAAAAATGTCAAACAGACCATCCATCCTTGATCTAGTAACTTTTTCAAGCTTTGCCACACCTTTTTGCAACTGTCTTATGTTCTTCTGAGTTGATTTTGAATGATCAGACAAGTTCATGCAGGCAGGGATAGCAGCCCAAATTTTGTCCCTACAAACAAAAAATGTTCCCAGCAGTAACTGTGCTAAAACTTGGAAGGATAGTTTGTTTGAGACTATAATACAATTATTATATACATCCTGTTTCAGAGTAACATTCATTGTTTGGTTCTTTGTCACTCCTGAAACATTAAATACAATACAGAAGTCCATTCTTGTTGAAGCAAAACATTTCTAACTCTTCTGGTTTGAAAAAGGCCACAGGGAGAAATTGAACCCACACATGTCATTCGTCCACAGGAGCTGTCACAACTCGCATCACCCATGAAGGGATGCCCTCTGGAATGGGCCATTCTCTCACTGGCAATCCCACCAGACATATTGAAAATGGCCTTCCTGGCCTGGAATGTCCCAAACAAATTGTGTCCAACCCCGCTGTCTCTGCTAAATTTTCTCCAAACCTTCTCCCTTGGCTGCATCACTGATAAATCTGCTTTGTTATCTAACATAGTTGACGAAAAGATAAGATACAACAACATTTAAACAAACATGTTTCACTGTCAGTCCTTAAATCTTTTATGTCTTGTCTGAAAATGAGTTCACATCCTTTGTCTTCAATTTTGTCTGCGAACTATTTTCCTCACTTCCACGATTGGCTTCTGCTTGCGTTTGGGCCCAATACGGTTTCATGTATTTTGTAGGAATCCATCTCAATCCTTTATCTGTGAAAACACAAGCACAATCTTTTCCCCACATGATTAGTTTGAAAGGCCCTTTAATTTTTACCTGTTTCTAAATTTCTGATCAAAACCAAAGGATTTTCTTTTAGCTTTGCCCTTGTATCATTTGTAAAATATCTTATAATTGGTGGAGTTCACTCTAAAAAAGAACTATTTAAGAAGTTTAATACATAATAAAACTTTTGTTCAATCACATGTGAGGCATAGCTTCTGTCTCCCCCCCCCCTTTTTTTTTTCTAAAATTGCTCATAAAATGATGTCAACTAGAATATAAATGTTTTTTCAGTTTTCCAAAAAATGAGTATTTTGTCACGTCCGTCTGCTACAGTTGAAGACCTTGCAGTCCCCTAGGGTTGACTGCTCCCATAAAAACTGGCGACTATATCATTTGACAATCCCGACAGGACTAAGTAATTTCTTTTGCTTGCTTTTTTGAAATGTGAAAAAATTCAATCAATGCTTGTGTATTTTGATGAAAAATGCATGGCTTAATTTTACCTGCTTAAAAATATCTGGCAAGGTTTGCAAAAGACATGGTCAATCCATCTGTCCATGCATTCCCTCTACCAAAATTCTGGGAAATGATGAGCTTTAATATGTGTAATAGAATATTTATGTGTCCTGTTTTTCTGCAATGTTTTCATACATGATAAATATGAATATAGAATGTCATTGCTTGTTTTCTTTAAAAGTGACCCTTCCAATCTTTTAACTATGTTTTTCACATGCACCGAATCTTTGATTAAATCAAGGGGTTGCTAGAACAATTCAAAAACTCTGACCATTGCTGCCAATTTCACAATTTGTGGTGAATCTTGCACTGTTTCCACATCCAATTCCTATTTTCCTATAATTTAATTCTGATATATAATTACTGATTTGTGAGTTTTCCCCGAACCATCAGTGAACATTATGATCCCGTCCAATGGTCCTCACTCATTTTTGATTTTTCTCTGAACTTTAATTTTGCTTTCAACAACCTGTGACTCAGATAGTGAATTATATAAATATCTGTATAATATAACAATACAATTGCCAAATCCAGTGATTTTGGTGTGCCAAATCAAAACACTGCTTTTTCATGGGTAAATGCATTATAAAAAATCTCTGCCTGTCATTGTCATTAACCTTGTTTTTTCCTTTATTATGATCTATTATTTTTAAATCTGTAAAAATTGTCTTCGGGGATTGGTAAAATAGAAAAATCCACTCTATAATCAAAAGTTGGTCCCTTTAAGACTCATCCCATTAAAAAATTAAACCATATGACTGTGTTCCTTCTCCCAACACCACTAAACAAAAAGGCAATGAATCTAAATAACGATGTGCTTGTTTCTGCTATAAAATTTCTGCAACCTCTTCCAAAGCTCTTCGTGCTTTTGGTGTGAGAGTTTTAGAAAATTTGATATCGCTGTTCCTTTCAGAAAATTAAATAAAATGAAAGGTCTTCTCTTGTGATTTCTAAAATCGGTTTCATCCAGTTTATCTTTCCAAAAAATTGTTGTAGGTCTTGCAAATTGTTGATTTTTGAGCTGATTTCTATTTTCTGAGGCTTTACAGTCTCATTCAGCTTTCTGAGATCATGAAGCAATCTCCATGAACCAGAGGTCTTCTTCAGAGTAACAAACATGAAAAATTCCAGTGTGCAATTTCACAAATCTTGAAGTGCTAATTTCCAATCCAGCCTTTTGCACTTTTGTGATCAGACAGTCATGAACTTTTTGCAGCTTCTGTTGCATGGATGCCACAATGAGCAAATCACCATCTTGACTAAATTCTTCAAATGACTCAATTTCTTCTTTTTCAAGGCCCACTGACCCATCTAAAGAGGTTTATTAGTTTTTCAAGTCAGGTGTCTGGAGAGAAGTTCATCATCTTTGTTTCTGATTCAATCTGTGAGCTTGCCCCTTCACTTCCAGGGCTGGCATCTGCCCGCATCTTGGCTGGACATTGCCTCACGTATCTCATTGGCATTCATCTTTGTCCTCTCTCTGTGGAGACACAAGCAGAACTCTTCCCCCAAATACTTATTTTGAAAGCTTTTCAATTTTTCTTTGTTTCTAAATTTTTGATCAAAACTGGAGAATTTTCCTTCAACTATTTTCTAACAAAAAACAAACACAAAGTTTAAATCTTCTGAAGTTAAAACACAATACAGCAATTAACAATACCTTAAACATCAAACATACATTTACAAGATTAGATAATCATCAATTTTTAAAAACTGTGTCATCACCTCTTAAAAAACTGTGTCTTCACCTCAGGGTCTGCAAACAGCTGACAAACCTTGATTCAATGAGGAATCAGATGGTCATCTCCGGAAAATGAACACCAAATTCACTTCAAGGTTAGCTTCAGCTGTCATACTGATAAGGTCATATTGCCAATCCAAACGACTGGAATATTATTTTGATGCAGAAAACTCCTGGGTTTACACATTTTTCTCTTTCAGTTAGAATCAAGGCTTGGCCAGAGCCTAAACTCTAATTGGAAGAGAACTCCCTGACATCTTCTTATTAAAGAAAAAAAAACTCACAACTCTTAACAACAAAACTACAATACAAAATATTTCAAGGTGAAGAAGAAATCAAATTCCTTTAGCAACTCATTTTCTCTAAAATTCTTCTTTAGGGTAAAATGCTTTGAACATGGCAAGCTGCTGCAATGCTTCTGTGATAGCAACTCAGAAAAACCATAACACTAGAAATTCATTCTGAGAATGGAGCTCAAATAATTTTCTGGAATTCTGCAAAATATTCAAAACTTACACAGGGCCAGGTCACAAAAGACCTGCCAAAATAAAAGAGAGAATTAATAAAAGAAAGACAAAAAACCATTAAGTTCACAACTTAACTAATTACACATTTGATTCAAGGATGTATCTGGAGACTTTCCAAAACTTACTTAAAATGCTGAAAGAGTTCAAATTAAACAATGAAACAGAAAATAAAATCATTCTGTGATACAGAATTTATACAATCTTATTACAGTGTTTTTAAAATTAAATACAGAAACTATATTTAAATCTTAAAAATTGAACTGATAGATAAATACTGCTTTTCCAATATATGTGAAAAGAATTTTGATTTAAATTAAGTTTTACAATTCAAATGATGATCCTAGAAGTGGTCTTGATTTGTGTTCACACAACATTTCATTGATAATTTTAAAAATGTAGACTAGAAATCCATTGCAATTTGATTTGAAGGGAAAACTAAAATATTCATAAATCTGCAAAACATAAATCTGCAAGCTTCTTATAAGAATTCGAAATCTATTGATTTATATTGACAGTATTGCAAATACTTAGAAACTGGTTTCTTTGAAACAATTAATTATAGGAAAATTAAAACTCAATGTTGACATTTAAATAAACGTACACTCATATCTGAGAAATAACAAATCACTAAATATAGATGTTATGTATTTAAATAAAATACAAAATACCTTATTATACCTTCAATTATTAAAATACCTAATACTATTAAAATACCTTCATCACTCTTAAAATTTCAGCATCTTTTTAACAATACAAAAACAAACACCTTAGTTTAACATACAAGAACTGAAAATAAAACTAAGTCTCTTATCAATTTCCCTCGTTCTGCTTGTTCTCCACAATATAGATAAAAACAGGTCTTGGTGTCTCTCCATTCCCCCATTCCCCCTCCCCTCAGCAGCACTTGACCCGTGCAGGGCAGGGGAGAGCAGCGGGGGTACTGTCGGAGCCCTTTTTTGGGAGCGGGGCAGCGGTGCTCCCCCTCCTCTCTGTGAGCCCCGGGCTGGTGACCTCACGCTGCTGTGCCCGGGTTTTCTTTGAATCAGCTCTGTCCGGGCAGCTGCCTGTAATTGCTTAAAAGTTGTTAAATATTTCTCTTTTGACTTTACAAAGCATGAATTTTTTCCCTTTTTTGAATCTGTCTTTCCCTGAAACAGTTTTCCCTGCATCGCTGACATTTCTGGGTTTTGTGTTTGCCGCGCGCTTCCTGCTCGGAGCCGGGGCCGGGGCCGCTGCTGCTGCACCCTGTTCACTCGTCCTCCGTCCGGCACGGGCCGGCTCTGCCCTGTGGTGACTCATTTCTGGCCCTTCCACGCTGGAATCACTGCTCTGTGAACTAAATCTTGGCCTTCGTGCCCGCATGCCGTGATGCCTGTCTACATTTGAGTGTCCCTGTTCTGTTCCTGTCACTTTCGTGTTCGGGGATGTTGGCATTTCCAGGCGCCACGCCTGCGTGTGCTCCCCACGCCCAGGTCGAAACACGCATGCGTCGCTGGCTGCTCCCGGGTCGGGCTGTCCTGATCTCCCTCCCGGGTGTGACTCGGCCCCCCCGGACGTGGCTGGCCCCGCCGCCGCTCCTGTGCCGGCAGCCGAGACCCAGCCCGTCCCCGGCATGGGCAGCGCCACCCCCGCGAATCCCGCCGCGCCGATCCCGCCCGGAGCCACCTCCCCCCCGGCCGCGAGAAATTCCCCCGCCCGCCGCGTCAGGGATCGATCCCGCCGCCCCTGGGGGTCGCTCCGCCTGGGTTCCCCATGAGGCGCCACTGACCAACGGGGTTTTTCCGCGGACAATGAATCGCGCTGCGGTTTCTATACTCATATCTCCACCCCCCGCCACTGCTGCGCGTGTTCCTGTCCCTCCCGCCCCGCTTTCCGAGATCTGTGGCGTCCCTCTCTGCGAAAGTGGTGTCAAAGCCGGTAAAGTGTCCCTGATCTGAAATCCCGATGGCGTTGCAGTTACTCTGTGTATTCCCGCAGCACCAAGAATTGTCTGTTCTAGCATTGTAGAAGTATAAGGTATCGTGTGTCCCATTTCATCTCCCTCCCTTGATCCCCCCACCGCTCCCGGGGTAGAATGCAATTGCCTCCCTGCTGGTGGTGAGGTCATTTTTGAGGGATTGAAAAAACAAAAGTCTAAATCGTCAAAATTCTTTGGAAAAACCTCCATTCTGAGTTTTCCCGATTTAGGGGTAGGTTCAGGTAATTGTAGGAATTTGGGTGAATCTGAGGAATCTAGGATGTCCGAAGACGAACTGGTCTGCTGCTGGCAGACAGTTTGTGTAGACACCAGCTGCTGGCTGGATGTCCCCTTTTCAAGTTCTGAGAGACCCTCTATGGCCTTCAGAGGACTAGAAACCTTTATTTTTTCAGCAGACAATGCCTCTAACATAACTTGTGCTACCGTTAAAAAATCCTTTGCTGAACCCGCTGCTGCTGGCACGGCAGCCATAAACTTCCCTCCCCCAGCTCATAGCTAGGTGAGAATCCTTCCCCAGTCTCTGAGGGACTTTAATTGCTTTCTGCCAAGGAGAGACTGGATAAAGCTACACTTTCGGGAGTCCTTCACTCCCTTATCTTTCAGAGTTACAGACTTATATCAATCACAATTAACTTTTTGCCAGAATCCTGCTGTAAATAGTACATTTGTTTCTGCCTGTGGGTAATGAAGCTTCACCCACACAAGCAAATCTCAGAATTCCTTCTCTGTGACAGAGACAGGATGAACAAAAGCTAAAACTTTTAAAGTGGATAGTAAAGTGAGCTGTTCCTGGCTGAGAGTTCTGCCTATAGTGTTCCTATGATGTATCTGAATCTGAACCGTCTTACCCAAAAGCAATTTGTCCAAAATCGATTCGGAGGTTCCTGAAACTGACCAGCAGTGCACAGGAGCGAGGCTTCCCGGGACACCTCCTCTCCGACTCGCGTCTGGACCTCGGCTTTTCTTGGTAGAGGGCCAAAAATCTCCTCCGCAGTCCTTTTCAACGGCGTGCCTCTTCTGAAGCTCGGTCTTCTGGAGGTCTGTACCTGCCTTTGTAGGCTACAATGACCAGCCAGGTGGTCAAATGTCTCTGCCTGAGGGGGTCTCCTCCAGCTGTGTGCATCTTCTCGAGCTGGGTTTTCAGGGTCCAGGGGTCCGCACCCACCTTTGCAGGCTGCAGCCCATCCAGAGGACGCCAAATGTCACATCCTGAGGTGTCTCCTTAGACCTGAGATCACCTCTGGTGGACATGCAGGTGGTTTGGAACCCAGCTCTTTCCAATGCCCGCCGATGAGAGACTGCAGGAGGCTGTTCTTAGAGGTTTTCATGGTTGTTTATTGTTGCTTATCTCAGGAATGCTTTGTCCAGCGAACAGCAGTCTGCTCGCCAGACGTCCATGGCAGAATCTGCCTGGCAGAGGCAGGACTTATCTTTTATAGTCTAAACTACGTACTAGGTATTTACAAATGACCCCCAATACAATACAATCTTGTTACATGGTCCAGATCTGTTCTTGTCCAATCTAAAAGTGCCAGCGTGTCACCCAGCATGGATGACACGGAGGAGAAGGAGGAAGAATATCCACACCCCCAATTCTCCATCTTGGCCACGTGTCCCTTATCACAAACATTCTAGAAATCTGCTAATTCTACATTCTAACAGTCTAATTTACACTCTATTTACTTTTGTGGCTTGCATTTCTTCTCTCAATGTTGGCAAACTGCTCCAAGGAGCCAAATCCAGCCCCCGAGACACCTGGGTCCCATTCCAGGGTCTTTGGGGACCCCGCCAGGGGGGTCTTAAACCTTCCAAGGAAGCCAGAGGAATACTCTGGACCCCCACAAAGGAGCAGTGGAGCAGTGAGAGATGAGCAGCATTGGAGTAGGAGCGGAACAGTGGTGGCACAGTGGTGGGGGAGCAGAGGAACTGTGCTGGACCAGCAGCAGAGCAGCACTGGAGCAGCTCTTGAGCAGCAGGGCAGTAAGCATGGCAAGGTGGAACAGTGGTGAAACAGGAGGCACAGGCCTGGCTGCCGTGCAGGGCCAGTGGAGATGCCGAAGCTGCGGGACACAGAGCGGCTCCGAGCGCTGTGTCCTGCAGGAGCCGCCCTGCACAGCAGAGCCGTGCCCCTCAGGCTGCCCCAGAGCAGGGACAGCGCAGGAATTGCTGCTGGGCTGGGGGAGCTGTGCACTGAGTGCATTTCATGGGGACCTGGGGCTTTGATCCTGCTCACTGTGGCCGCTTTTGTGCTGCCGGGACCCTTCTAGTTCATCTGAAGTCATGAACTCAGGAGAAACTTGGGACAAAAGGAATCAAACTGCCTTCTCTACTGCAGGGAAACACATATTGGGAGAAGTCTAATGGTTTCTGATTTAGGAACCAAACTGGGTCAATTATTGGCCTGTGGTTTTGTTCTAAACCAGGGACAGTTTTCAAATTACTTTAATTCAGTGAGAAAAGTAAGGAACGTACCTCACCATCAGAATGTTGCAAAGTCAGTGAAGAATGTTTTTGATCATAATGATCACGAAAACAATTGGAATTCTTTTCCCTCCTTCCTTCTTTCTTCCTCTCTCTGGGATTAAGCCTCCAACGCTTCCTGCGGTTCTGCTTTCCATAATGTGCTCTGGAGTTGGAATGTGCCAAACGAACAGTGGCAAGACAGAGAAGAATGGACCATAAAAACTTCCAGCTTTCTTGTTGTAGCCTCTGAAATTCAAGGATTTTGAAACTTCTGGTTTTTGAAGTATTCACCACATCTCACTCTTCTAAATTTTTCCCCATCATAAAACCCTCCTGTTGCCCTCTTTGGGAATTGATCCTGAAAACTGAGGAGAACCACAGTGGGGATCAAAGGTTTGGGCTCATCGCTGTGCTGACATCACCTTGGAGAGAAATTGAGGAAGTGTCTCAGGGTTCTAATTGCAGAAGAATGGCTGAGGAGAGGTCCAAGCTTCCTTGGAGATCAGTGCCAGTCAGGGGGATGGAATTGGTCAGCAACTGACTACGTGCCAACTGCCCATGGAGAATGAGCTGGACACACACGGGGCACTCAGTGCAGCTGGATTGGCCCCCAGCTTTGGGGACCCCATGAGAATGTCCCTGCTTCCCTTGTGGCTGTGTCTGAACTGTGCAGAAACTGTCCCTACACATGTAGGAATGAGTAGGTAGGATGAGTTTACCCTCTCCTCTCAACCACTATCTCAGCATGAAAGAGCTGGGCTATGCCTGCTCCAGGAAAAGGCACCAGTGGCACAGCCCATGTGTCATCCCTGTTTTTTTTCTGTAGCATTGCCAGCTTGGGCATGAGGAGTTTGGATTTGGCACCTCCCTGGAATGGGGAAGCTTTGCTACAGAACCTGGAAGGAAATCCAAAGGCCCCAGAGCATTTCTGCAGGAGAACTCCTGCTCCAGTGTGTGTGGGGCAGGGCAGGAGGGCTGCTCTCACTTGCCACCCTGCTCCAGGCACTTGTACTTGGCAGGAATACACCCCACAAATCCCTTCCCTGAGCAGCAGTGGAGAGGCCCTGTGTCCATCCTGGCATCCAAAAGGGACACTCAGGGCTCCTGGCACGGGTGGGATCAGTAGCCTGGCACAGCAGCCCCAAGGCAGCACCAAGGATGTGTCTCTGGTGGACATGGTGCAGAGTGTGCTCAGAAACCCACATTGCAAAGGGGCAGAACCCATCCTTATTTCTGGAGGGACTGCAGGATGCCACAGACTGTCTGTGCTAGAGGCCCAGGAAGGTCTCACTGGGAAGGAGTGGCCAAAGCCCCTCTTGGGACTGGCCCAGAGGCTCCGTTCATCACTGGCAGGGACAACCTCCAGACTGGGTCTGTCAGGAACCGATCCAGGAGGCCGTGGGCTTTTGTGATGCCTTGAGCATGGAGAAGGTTAAAGAGCTGTTTGGCTTTGCCAGGACCTCAGAGGATCCTTCTCTCTCAGGGCTGCTGTTGGGTCCAAGAACAGCAGGTGCCCATTGGGGCCCTGACAGGGCAGCAATGGCAACATCACACTCCCTGTTTCTGTTCCAAGAGCTGATCAGTGCCTGGAGGGCAAAGCATTGCTCAAGGACGTCTCACTCAGCCTTTACCAATCCCATCTGACCACAGTAAAAATCCAGTGGAGAGAGGAACATTGTCCTGGGCCTTGAAAAGTTTCTTGTGTCTTTGATTGACTCATTCCTTGGAAATTTTTGACATCTCCTCTGTGGATCTGAGGCTCGTGGACTCAGCACCAAATCTCCGATGGGACTCACTGAAGTGCAGAAATCCTGAAGGAACCACACCTCTGCCAGATCTGTCTTGAAGTCTTCAGGAATTGTTTCAGGAGTGGAGTTAAAGAGGAAGATTTCAGTGAGCACTAACTTAGAGGACAATTTGATATTCCTTTGATCACCTTCCCAGTGCACTCCCCAGGGCTGAGCCCACAGCCTGTCAGGAACTATCAGCCCTGGAGCCCCAGGGATCTCTTAGGAGAGCTGGGGTGGGGCAGGGACAGGCACACTTGGGGCTGACACTTTTCTCCACAGCTGGGCCAGGCTCCTGGCACAGGGGGTGTTGAGGGCAGCACAGAAGCACTGCCCACAGACAGCTCTGCACAGAAGCAGCTCCTCTGAGAGGCAGCAGGGCTGGGGCATGGCCTGCAGGGGACAAGGGCAAAGAGACAGGGGCAATGCTGAGCAGCTCTTGGAAGCAGGGAGACACCTGAAACCTCACTGTGGCAGGAATGCACAACTGGTACACTGCACAGAGCGCTCCGGCGCTCTGTGGTTTCCTTGTTAGCACTTTGTATCCTGCGGCAATTTCTCTCTAACAGAGGTGAAGTGTCGTCTACGGCTCACACACAAAACTCTGCTGGTATGTTTTGCGACTGCCAAAACATGCCTGGCACATGCACCTTTCTTCTAAACCCTCTGTGCCATACCTGATTGTCTTGCTCCTTGTAAGCGTGCCACGCACTCTTTCAACTCTGCATAGCAAAGAGCACTGACGTGTACCTAAAGCTAAGCAGAAAGCGTGCACACCACACAGTAGTTCTCACTTGCCACTGTATATACCAATGTCCTCTCTGCATCTCAGGAACGTACGACAGAAGGCTGCATGATGAATAGGTATGACGTAGCAAAGTTATCTGACCATGATCTTAGGTACACGTCAGTGCTCTTCGAAATGCATAGCTGAAAGAGTGCATTGTATTTTTACGAGGAGCAGGGCAATGTGGTATGGTACAGAGGGTGTAATAGAAACGTGCACGTGCGACACGTATTTTGGCAGTAGCAAAATCTACCAGCAGAGTATTCTGTGTGAGCAGGAGACAACACTTCTCCTCCTTTAGAAAGAAATCGCCACCAGATACAAAGCGCGAACAAGGAAGCCACAGAGCACCGGTTGTCAGTGACTTGAGGCATGAACCAGGATCATCATCAGCTAGCTTGGCTACGACATACCTATTCGTCATTCAGCCTTTTGTGTTACATATCCGTGATGTAGAGAACTCATTTCTATATGTAGTGCAAAGTGAGAACTACTGTGTGGTGTGCAAGCTTTCTCCTTAGCTTTAGGTACACTGCAGTGCTCTTCGCTATGCAGAGTTGAAAGAGTGTATTGTACGCTTACAAGGAGCAGGACAATGTGGTATGCTGCAGAGGGTGTATCCGAAAAGTGAACGTGCCAGGCGTGTTTTGGCAGTAGCAAAACCTACCAGCAGATTGTTCTGTGTGAGCATGTGACGACACCTCACCTCTGTTAGAGAGAAATCGCCGCAGGACACAAAGTGTGAACAAGGAAGCTGCAGACCACCGGAGCGCTCTGCGCTGTGTGCTGGTTCTCAGTTACTAGTGGCAAGAAGGAAGATCATCGTCAGCTAGCTTTGTTAGAACATACCTATTCGACAAGCAGACTTCTGTGGTACATACCAGAGATGAAGAGAAGACATTGGAAGGTGCAGTGGCAAGTGAAACCTACTGTGTGCTGTGCACGCTTTCTCCTTAGCTTTAGATACACTTCTGTGCTCTTCGCTATGCAGAGTTCAAAGAGTGCATGGCACACTTACAAGAGAAAGGGCAATCATATACAAAGTGTTAAAAGAAAACTCTTTGAATGCCCAGAATAAAATTTTACAGATACATTATTCTCTCTCTTAAATAAATTTTTTAAAAAAACAAACAAAAAAAAAACAACAAAAACAAAACAAAACAAAAATACCAACAACAATAAAAAGCCAAAAACCAAAAAAAAAAACAAAACAAAAAAACCAGTATGGTGATACACACAGAAACTATATAAAACAATTAAATCAAACAAAAAGAAAACTCAAATCCTAAATAAAGAAAGAGGAAAATTCATCAACTAAAGTTTCTCTTTTTTTGATCTATGGAGAAAAAAACCTCCTGTTTTCTCTATAACACATAAAAAATTATGAAGTGTATATGACTGTTCTAACTGTAAACATAAACAAAATGTTTAATATTAAAGTAAGGAAATGCTAAAATTGCTGTAATCCTCTAAGTTTAAAAAATAAAATATCCCCCTGCTGTTCCCCAAAAAAAGGAGAAAGAAAAATAACTTCTATTCTCAAAAATGAAGTTTTGTTTAGAAATATAACCTTTAAAGTGTGCCTCATAAATTAATGTAGTCTACAAAAAAGAAGTTATGAGAAAAACTGTTAGTCCAAAAAATGATTTTTACATAGTAATCAGATTTCCATTCTCCCAGGTGGTTAATCACTGTCATATCGAAACCACAGAAAACTATTTCTTGTGAAGAAATCTCCATAAACTGAAAAAAAAGTCTCCTCTTTCAAGTAAATTAGGAAAAAGCTATTATAAAAATCATAAACTAACTATGTTTTTTTATGTACATTTTAAGTATTTAAAAAAAGTGTGTGGAAGAAAAAAAAGTATTTTAATGTTTTATTCTAAGTTCCTTTTTCTTATAGTTTCTAGTAATTAAATTTCTTTTTATACCGTTTAAAGTTAAACCTTTTTTTTGCCTTCCTCTTAATCCTGTCTAACTGTCCCGGTTTAGGACAAATTAAGGGAAAATCTCCAAAGGAGCGCCCTAAAAAACAAACCCCCAAAAACTCCTCCCCTCCCATCTACGGGTTCGGGAAGAACTTCCTCAGAGGTAAAGTGGAAAAAACTTGTTTATTTAGCAAAACACACAGAAAAAAACACTCCCCAACACGAGAAAAATAACAGCCACGGGTGATGCAGAAAACTTCACCCGTCCGAGTGGATGCAGCTGGTGCTGGGAAGGGCAAGAAATGAGTATTTCTTGTCACGATGGTGCAGCGTCCGGGGTTCCTTGATGTTCAAGCCACCCAGGATCAGGTATTGCTAGGTAATAAGGAAAGGAAAAGTAAAGCAAAAATGGCAGAAAAAGTGCAGAAGCAGGGGGGGTTTTGCAAGCGGCTGCAGCAGCAAGCAGCAAGCAGCAAGCAAGGGGCAGGGTTTGCCAGCTGGCTGGCAGCAGCTCGTATCCGGGGGGGGCGGGAGTGTCCTGCCTGGCTAGACAAAACAAACTCTCCAGGCATGAGCAACATACGATTTGGGAATACAGAGCACTGCGACGTCACCCCAGGACATTCCACCTCTTATCTCCATATCGTGAACAGGCTCAAGAACTTAATAAAATTTAAAAAAACAAAACAAAAAAACCCCCTCTCATTTCACTTACTCAATCCTTCAACACTTACATATTTCCGTCTGTCTCACCCCACAATCAGATCTCCATGTGGTACACATCGTGTTGTTCCATCTTTCTGCATTATCAACCAAGTACATCCTGGTCCTTGAGCAAAGACAATCCCACAAATAGGTTTGCCTGTACTCGAGACAGGATTAACCCATACTGCCTTTCCTAACAAACCTCTAACATGGGCCACTGGGACTTTATCTCCATCCACTATATTAAAGGAGTCAGACTGGGCAGGACCTGCTCGGTTGATGGAACCTGTGGTGTTAACTAACCAAGTAGCCTTTGCTAGATGTTGTTCCCAGTTTTAAAAGATCCCCCACCCAATGCCTTCAAGGTGGTTTTCAGTAATCCATTGTACCTCTCCACTTTACCTGCAGCTGGTGCATGGTAAGGGATGTGGTACACCCACTCAATACCGTGTTCTCTAGCCCAAGTATTAATGAGGTTGTTTTTAAAATGAGTCCCATTCTCTGATTCAATTCTCTCAGGGGTACCATGCCTCCAAAGGACCTGCTTTTCAAGGTCCAAAATGGTTTTGCAGGCTGTAGCATGAGACACTGGATAAGTCTCTAACCATCCTGTTGTGGCTTCCACAATGCCCTGGCAGGTTTGGGGCAGCGTGATATAATCAATCTGCCAGGCCTCTCCGTACTTATACTTGGACCACCGCCCCCCATACCAGAGGGGCTTCACCCGCTTTGCCTGCTTGATGGCAGCGCACATATCACAGTCGTGGATAACCTGAGAGATGCTGTCCATGGTTAAATCCACCCCTCGGTCTCGTGCCCACTTATAGGTGGCATCTCTGCCCTGATGACCTGAGGCATCATGGGCCCATTGAGCTAGGAACAACTCTCCCTTATGCTTCCAGTCAAGGTCTATCTTCGACACCCCTATCTTTGCAGCTTGATCTACCTGCTGATTATTTTGCTGCTCTTCATTGGCTCTGCTTCTGGGGACATGGGTGTCTACATGCTGAACTTTCATGGGTAATCTCTCTAATCGAGTAGCAATGTCTTTCCACTCTTCAGCAGCCCAAATTGGTTTTCCTCTACGCTGCCAGTTTGCCTCTTTCCATCTCTTCAACCATCCCCTCAGAGCATTGGCTACCACCCAGGAATCAGTGTAAAAATAGAGTTTTGGCCATTTCTCTCTTTCTTCGATGTTAAGGACCAGTTGGACGGCTTTGAGTTCGGCGAATTGACTAGATCCCCATTCTCCTTGGGTAGCCTCTGCAACCCGGCGTGTGGGGCTCCATACAGCTGCTTTCCACTTCCGATTCATCCCTACAACACGACAGGAACCGTCAGTGAATAGAGCATAGTGTGTTTCCTCTGCCGGTATCTGGTTGTATGGTGGAGTTTCTTCAGCCCGTGTCACTGGTTCTTCTTCCTCATCCATGACACCGAAACTTTCACCCTCGGGCCAGTTTGTAATTATTTCCGGAATCCCAGGGTGATTTAGTTTCCCAGTTCTGGCACGCTGAGTGATGAGGGCTATCCACTTGCTCCATGTGGCACTGGAGGCATGGTGGGTTGAGGGAACCTTTCCGCTGAACATCCACCCCAGCACTGATAGTCAGGGTGCCAGGAGGAGCTGTGCTTCCGTACCAATCACTTCTGAAGCATCTTGGACTCCCTCGTAGGCAGCGAAAATTTCCTTCTCCATTGGGGTGTAGTTGTCTTCAGACCCTCTGTAACTTCTGCTCCAAAATCCCAGGGGTCCGCCTCGGGTCTCACCAGGCACCTTCTGCCACAGGCTCCAGGACAGACCATGGTTCCCGGCTGCAGAGTACAATACGTTCTTCATATCTGGTCCCATCCTAACTGGGCCAAGAGCTACTGCATGGGAAATCTCCTGTTTAATCTGGGCAAAAGCTTGTTGTTGTTCAGGGCCCCAGTGGAAATCGTTCTTCTTGCAAGTGACCTGGTAGAGAGGGCTCACAATCTGGCTGTATTCAGAGATGTGCATTCTCCAAAAGCCTATGGCACCTAGGAAAGCTTGTGTCTCCTTCTTGTTAGTAGGTGGGGACATAGCCGTAATTTTGTTAATGACATCAGTAGCAATCTGATGCTGTCCATCTTGCCACTTCACTCCCAGGAACTGGATCTCCCGAGCAGGTCCCTTAACCTTACTCTTCTTGATGGCGAAGCCGGCTTCCAGGAGAATTTGGATAATTTTCTCTCCTTTCTCAAACACTTCCGCTGCTGTGTTCCCCCATACAATGATGTCATCAATATATTGTAGATGTTCTGGAGCCTCACCCTTTTCCAGAGCAGGCTGGATCAGTCCATGACAGATGGTGGGACTGTGTTTCCACCCCTGGGGCAGTCGGTTCCAGGTGTACTGCACGCCCCTCCAGGTGAAAGCAAACTGAGGCCTGCACTTTGCTGTCAGAGGAATGGAGAAAAACGCATTGGCGATGTCAATGGTAGCATACCACCTTGCTGCCTTAGACTCCAGCTCGTACTGCAGGTCCAGCATATCCGGAACAGCAGCACTCAGCGGTGGAGTCACTTCATTCAAGGCACGATAGTCCACAGTCAAACTCCATTCTCCATCAGATTTGCACACAGGCCAGATGGGACTGTTGAAGGGTGAGTGGGTTTTGCTTACCACCCCTTGGCTCTCCAGCTCAGAGATCATCTTGTGAATGGGGATCACAGCATCTCGAGTTGTTCTATATTGCCGGCAGTGTACTATTGAAGTGACAATTGGTAATCCTACTGTAATTGGATTCTTGGACAGTCCCGGCAAGGTGTTTAATTGCCGGATGTGCTCTGCCATTACAGCCGCTATCCCGAATGCCTACTTAAGGCCTTTTGGGTCCTTAAAATACCTGCTTCGAAGGTAATTTATGCCCAAAATGCATGGGGCCTCTGGACCAGTCACAATAAGATGTTTCTTCAATTCCCTTCCAGTTAAACTCACTTCAGCTTCCACCAGGGTGAAGTCCTGCGACCCACCTGTCACACCAGCAATAGAAACAGATTCTGCCCCCATGAATCTTGACGGAATTATTGTACATTGGGCACCTGTGTCAACTAAAGCTCTATACTTCTGTTGTTTCGATGTGCCAGGCCACCGAATCCACACAGTCCAAAAGACACGGTTCTCCCTCGCCTCACCCTGGCTAGAGGCAGGGCCCCTCTAAGCCTGTTTATCCTTCTTTCCTGGGGCATACACCTTAGAAGTTCCTTCGAGAGGGTCAGACATGTCATTGTCACTATCATATTTGGCACTTTGGGTACGGGCAACACGAGTGTCTCGCCATCAGGTGGAACTTCCTCTTTCAATCTTGCCTTCCTTCAAATCCCTCACCCATTGTGCCAGAGCAGCCATAGGCTTCCCATCCCATCTCCTCATGTTCTCTCCAGAATCCTGCAAGAAAAACCATAGCTCGGACCGGGGAGTGTACCTCCTCTCCCCATCGGGGGAACATCTACGTTGGGTGCCAGGACATCTAATTTGCACAGCTGAAATTTGGAGGAGGTCCTCCTTAATCTCCTCCCTGAGCCTCTTATGATTTTCCTCTGTCTTATCCTCTAAATTATGTAAGCGTGTTTCCACGGCAGCGATTCTGGCATGGGTTGGGCCATGCACAGCATCCGCGTATGCCCAGAGCTTCTTCGCCATGTCGAGCACCGTTTCATATATCTCTTCCCGTTTCATTATTGCTAAGGCAGAGGCATATTCAGATGGCCCGAGTCGCACAAGCTTTCTCCACATTACCGGGATGCATGGTACCAGGTCTGGATTCCTAGTTGTTATATCATCCGAAAAAATAATCTCCGCCACTGCCATCTCCCTCAGACGTTAGATCCCTTGCTCTACGGTTTTCCACTGGGTCTGCTGCATGTACCGGTCATCGGCACACAGATATCTTTGTGCCACGCTGTCTAAAACACTTTGAGGGTTAGCTCCCCTCATCATACCTTGATCGATCACCGGATCATGAGACAGGGATACCAAATGTCTCGCTTCAGTGCCATCTAGGATGGTAGCCTCGCCTGCCGCATCCCAAAACCAGACCAGCCAACTAATTATGGATTCATCAGGTCGTCTTGTATAATCTTTTCTTAAACCACGAAGATCTTTTAGGGAAAGGGACTCATTATTGGTTTCTCATCTCACACCAGTTGCTTTGACTCTTGATTTTATATCAGGAGGCGTTGAAGGTCCTTCTCCTGCATCCTCATCATCATCCTCCACTGGCCGATCAGTCTTCTTTGTGCGCTTTCCACTCCTTGTACTAGTAGCCACAGCCATTGGTTGAAGCTTACTGTCTAATTTCGCCCGTGTCATCAAGCCTGGGTTGTTAACCACAGCCTGAGTAACTGGAATAGTAGCTACGTTATCTCCCTGTTCCCTTTCCTTTGTTTGTTGTTCCACACTATCTAACAGGGTACAATAAGCATACGCCAGAGCACAGCTCACTGCAGTGATTTTTTTTTTTCCTTAGGGTCATCCTGACACTTCTCTCTCAGGTATTTTGCAACCTCGACTGGATCCTGAATCTGTTCAGATGGGAAGTCCCAGACTATAGGGTCAGAAAATTCTTTTAGAATTTGGCCCATGTTCTCCCATTTCCCATTCCAGTCAAGATTCCTTCTGCTTGGCTTTACTCCTAAATCAGGAGTCTCACCAGCCCCTCTGGAAATCTCAGCCTTCATTTTATATAAGCTGCAGACAGCATAGAAAAAACTTACTAAATTAAATACCAGAAAGATGGTTTCCTTAACATTCAGGGAGAACTGAACATTTTCTAACAGAGATGTAAATGATTCAGAGGAGAAGGAAAATAAAGGCAAGAAGTCCTCTTTGCCTGCTTCTCCTCTAATAAATTGAGTGCACAACAAAAACCATGAATTATACATCCCTGAAGTAGATTCTAACATTCTTATAAACCTCCTGCAAATCATCACAACCAAGCCTAGCCCAATAAATATTTTGGTAAGTACTCCTTTAATGCAAAAACTACGTATTAGGGACAACACCGGGGCTATCTCCGGATAAGAGAACAAGCCTAAGGACCACAGGGGTATTAACACTTCAAAAAGCCCTAAAGACCAAACATACAGGCAGGCTTCCACTCCAAAAGCCATTATGGATTCGAAAAATATACCAATACCAACACAAACAATTGAAAACAAAATATTATTAGAGTAAGGTTTTTTCCACTTTATCTGGTTTCCCCGTACGGGTCACCAAATTATTTGTCCAAGTTTAGGACAAAACTGGGGGGGAAAACCTCCAAAGGAGCCCCCCAGAAAATAAGCCCCCCTCACAATTCCTCCCCCCACTGGGCTCGGAAAGAATTTTACTCAGGGGGAAAAGTGGAAAAAACCTATTTATTAACAAACACAAGAAAAACCCTTCCCAGCACCAGGAAAGTACAATCTCAGATGACAAAAAATGTTTTCACCAAAGTGAGAGACAGTCGCTGCTGGGAAGGGCGAAAAGCTTTGGCAGGCTCCAGAGGCAGTCTCTGATGTTCAGGTCCCGTCCGGAGATGGTATAGATCTTTGAGATGAAGGGGAGAGGCGGGGGGGGGGGGGGGGGGGGCGGGGGAAAGCAGCAGCCGGGGCAGCAGCAGCAGGGCTGCGGCAGCCGGGGCAACAGCAAGCTGGGGCAGAAAACAGCAGGGCAGCAGCAGCAGCCGGGGTAGCAAGCAAGCTGGGGCAGCAAGCATCAGCAGTCGGGCAGCTGGGCAAGCCAAACAGCACCAGCCCCGGGGCCCCACCTGCCCCGGGCAGGGGAGAAGCGGCACCGGTGGCAGGCAGCTCCATGCAGACAGCGAGGTGTTGGGGCAGGGAGAGGAGCAGACACAACACCAACCCAGGACATCCTCAAAAACTGACAAGCAGAAACAACCCAAAAACCTTAGCTGATCTCCACCAGCTGTGTGGGTCCTTAAATTCGGTCAGACCCTGGCTGGGCTTAACAAGAAAAGACCTAGCCCCCTTTTCAATTTATTGAAAGGGGGAGAGGAGCTGAGTTCTCCTAGGATCCTAACCCAAGTGGCCAAACTAGTTCTGGAGAAAGCTCAAGAAGCAATGGCAACAAAACAAGCTCATTGCTGCCTGCCAGACTTGCTGTTTAAGTCTGTTGTTTTGGGAAAACTGTCACACCTCCATGGCCTGATTTTCCAGTGGGACCAGGGTCAGAAGGATCCACTCTTAATTATAGAGTGAGTATTCCTCAGTCACCAATGGCCCAAAAGTATCACCAACCAGAGTTGATGGCTCAATTGATCCGGAAGACCAGTGCAAGAATGTGAGAACTGGCGGGATGTGACTTTGCATGCATCCATCTACCACTTACCCAAACATCAGGTACGTTAACAAAAGAAATTTTAAAGCAGTTGCTTCAGGAAAATGAGACACTGCAATTTGCTCTAGATAGCTACCCAGGACAAATTTCAATTCACAATCCTGGACATAAATGATTTAATTTGGCATTCAAATTAGTCCCCAAGGAAAAACAAAGTTGGAAGTCACTCAATGCTCTGACAGTTTTCACAGATGTGTCTGGATCATGCCCCAAGTCAGTGACGACCTGGAAGGATCCTCAAATTCATAAATGGGAGACAGATAATATGGAGGCTGGGGACTCTCCTAAAATTGCTGAGTTGGACACAGTCATCAGAGTCTTCGAGAGGTTTTCTGAACCTTTTAATCTAGTCACCGATTCAGCATATGTAGCAGGGGTAGTATCTAGAGCCAAGAAAGCGGTTTTAAAGGAAGTCTCTAATTCCAACCTCTTTAAATTGCTATCCAGATTAGTTTATCTTGTTTCCAACCAAGAGCAACCTTTCTATGTGATGCATGTGAGGTCACACACTGACCTGCCAGGTTTCATTGCAGAGGGGAACAGAAGAGCAGATGCCCTGGCCACCCCAGCTGAAATGGTCAACCTGCCAGTAATGGCAAAGTGAGTGCAGCTCTGGCCGTAGCATCAGACACAGAAATCCTTTTCTTTTGGCCTTGATTTGCTTTTCATTTCTCTTCATTCCTTTAACACTAAAAACAAAGACACTGAACTAAGGCATGAGTGGGGACATGGGACATGGTGGGATGCAAACAGAGAGGGGGTCATGGGGACACATGGACATGGACGGTGTCGTAGCCATTCGTGGGGACATGGGCTACATGGGCATGGATGTAGATGTCGGGGACAATGACAGGGATGGAAATATGGTATGGACACAGCCATAGAGGTATACTCCACTGCAGTATTGGAAGTACACTTTGGGAGGGACAAACAGGATGACAATGACCCTGACAGGGCCAGGTGTACAGAGCAGATATTGTAGAATCTGACAAACCTAGGACCATCTCAAAACACCACCTTTATTGCAACAATTAATGATGATAACAACCAAGAGGCGGTGAGTTCTGTCACCAACAAGCTTAGAAATTATGAGAGTTCAATCAATGGCCCGATGCAGGCCAATGTCTCTGCTGTGATTAAGGACCTCAAAGAGAAGTTTAAAGAGGAGATGAGGGAGGAGATGAGGAAGATCAGTGAACACCAGTGCGAGTCATAGGCCCCGAAGTCAGAGCCCCCGTCCCCCAGCTAGGGAGAGAGGGTACACCACACAAGCTGACCTGCGGTTCTTTCTGTGTGAGCATGGGGAAGACATGAGAAGGCAGGATGGGAAACCTACTTCTTGCCTGACAGCATGGTTGTGTCAGATCAGGGAGGGAAAAACTAACTGAGGGATCTCCGCTAAAGTGAAGGTAGCCTCAACCTCCCATGACCAAGGTGCTGGGTATTACAGAAGGGAGGATGATCTGTCAGATCCCCTTGAAGGAACCTCTAGTATCTATGCCCAGGAAAGAAATAATAACCAGGGCTAGAGGGACCCTGCCTCTAGCCAGGGAGAAGTACAGGAAAACTGAGTCTTTTGGATGGTGTGAATCAGATATCCTGACACATCAGAGGCACAGAAATACGAGGCATTAGTTCATTCTGGTGCACAGTGTACCCTAATGCCATTGGAACTTGTGGGGACAGATCCTGTTTCCATTGCCGCGGTGATGGAAGGATCACAGGAATTGACTGTGCTGGAGGCTGATATGAGCCTGACTGGGAAGGAATGGCAGAAACATCCAATTTTGACTGGCCACTTCCCCGTTGCCCATGGTGTCTCTGCTGCGTCCCTCGCAGTTGTGTCCAGTCCATGGCACTAAGCCTCTTCTCTTTCTTCTGTGGATAACCACGTTCCCATATCTCCAGCTGCTTCTTCTTTTTGTAAGAATGTTCTATTTACAAGGGTCCCCAGCAGGTTCTTCTGTTTACAAGGTCCGAACCTCCACAGCTCTCAGCTGCTGGCAGCTCTTCCTGGTCCCCTTCCTCCGCTGGGGTTCTGTCTCCACTGCTATCCCCACAGCCAGATGATGTATCACGTTGGGGTCACCACTCATCACAGTCAAGACAGAAGCTATGACAAAACCCTCAATTTTCATGTGACAAAAGCCAACTTTTATTGAGGGTTGTTCTCCCTATATAGCCTTGGAAGTCCACATGGTTAGCTCTGATTGGCTAAATTAGTTGCCACTTGGCTAACTGGCCAATGGCTACCCATGTCCCAAATGGCCTAGATCTGATCCCCAATAGCCCAGACTGGTCAAGTTATATAATTAAGGTAATTATATAATTACTTACATTCCAGTTATAAAATTGTAATCAGGATTAGTTATAACTGTAAGGCCTCCAGGCCAGCTGTTAGCCACTACAGGTTTAGTGCAGGCCAAATCTTCCACTAGAATTATTTACTCATTTCCTGCTGTGAGACAGGATTAGGAGGAAGCCAAGCAGCCTCAAACTTTAAGGCGTATAAAGAAAGAATTGTGTTAACACAGCTAAAAGAATAATAAGAATCAGAACAAAACCTTCAGAACATTTATCCTCTCCTCACACCCTCTTTTCTTTCTCACTGACAATGTCACACTGGATCAGGAGCAGCAACTGTGGAACAACAGGGGAGAAGCTGCAGAACACAAGTCCTGTGAGGAGCAGCTGAGGGAGCTGGGGATGTTTATCCTGGAGAAGAGGAGGCTCAGGGGAGACCTCATCACCTTCTACAACTCCCTGAGAGGAGGGTGCAGCCAGGTGGGGGTTGGGCTCTTCTGGGGGGAACAGGGACAGGACAAGAGCACACAACCTTAAGCTGCACCAAAGGAAGGTTTAGCCTGAACATGAGAAAGAATTTATTCGCAGAAAGGATGATTGGGCATTGGAATGGGCTGCCCAGGGAAGTGATGGAGTCACTTGTAATCAGGGCAACTGCACCTCCTAATTAGTGGTTTGTTGTAATTTCCTTTTGTTTTTACTGATTAAGAACACAAAGGAGACAAATTTTCTTGTGTTCGGGCCTGGTTTTTTACTAAATCTACAGTACAGAGAGTTCTGCAATACATCTAGCTACCAGCTAAAAGCCAGCAAAATGGAGCTGAATCAAGCTACTTACAAGGTCTTTTGAAGCTAAACAGTTCAATAAAGGACTAACACCTATATTATTTATACTTTTAACTCAATAACCAAACTGCTATGACCCGCAGTGCAGGACTAAATCTTCAACCAGAAACTATGACCTGAAGCCATGAAGAAGGAAGAGGACAAAAAGACACAACACCTAAAACCTTCCATCTTGTTCCAAACTTATTACTATATTCTAAAAATCCCAAATTCAAAACCTTCACCATGTGAAATCACACACTTTTATTCGAATAATACACGTGTGACTTCAACTCTATTACTCAAATTTGGAAGCCTTCTCCAAGGCCTCAAGTCAAAAGCAGTGTTCTGCTGAGGGTCAGTGTCAGAAAGCACAGAAAGTTCAAAAGTCACAGGTTTCTGGAATCCAACAGTCACAGTCCCTAGAGCTGCTTAAGGAAGACTGGAAGTGGCACTCAGTGCCATGGTCTGGTGACAAGGTGGTGTTAGGTCATCCGTTGGACTGGATGATCTCTAATGTCTTCTCCAAACTAAATTCTGTGATTCTGTGATTCAGTGGAGCTGCAGTGGAACATAGGTGGAACAGGTGGAACAGGTCTGGCAGCTGTCCTGGGAGCAGTGCCAGAGATGCCGAACAGAACAGCGGCGGGGTGGGAATGGAGCGGTGCCAGAGATGCCGAAGCTGCAGGACACAGAGCGGCTCCGAGCTCTGTGTCATGCAGGAGCCGGCCCTGCACACCAGAGCAATGCCCCTCAGGCTGACCCAGAGCAGGGGGCAGTGGCAGGAATTGCTGCTGGACCATGGGAGGTGTGGATTGAGTGCCTTTAATGGTGACTTGGGGGGCTGATCCTTGTCACTGCAGCCACATTTTTGTGATGCCAGGAACACTTCCAGTTCATCTGAAGTCATGAACTCAGGAGAAACTCTGAGCAAAATGAATCAAACTGCCTTCTCTACTGCAGGGAAACACATCCTGGTAGAGGTTTAATGATTTCTGATTTAGGAACCAACCTGGATCAGTTATTGACCTGTGGTTTGTTCTAATCCAGAAACAATTTCCAAAGTACTGCGATTTGGCATTAAAAACAAGCAACACGCCTCATCATCTAGACATTGCACACAGAGTACAGAGCTATCTGTAGTTGTTATTATCATGTTTTGTCTTCTTTTTTCTCCTCTGCAAGAGTCAGGATTAAAAGCTCAAGAGACGATATTTCATGTTTGGACTCAGATGTTTATTAGTTCTTATCTATATTACAGTGAATTCTACAGCACTTCCAGCCAACAAACTAAATATTGTGATGTCTTTCTATCCTTACAAGACCTTTTAAGGCCTAACTGTCCAATTAAGAACAAACACCTAAATTATTTTTACTTTTAACCTAATAACCAATTCCCTGTGACCTGCAATGTGGAATTTCCTATCCAATTAAACAAGATCCCACTTAGACCCATGAAGAAGAAGGTGAAGAAGAAAGAAACCTCCACCCTAAAACCTCCATCTTGCCTTCTACATATTACTACATTTTAAAATCCTAAATTCCAGATTTTCCACTGCGTGATATTACACACTTCTATTCAAACTACACACCAGTGATCCCAGTTCTATCACTGAATTTTGGAAGCCTTGCTCATGGCCTCAGTCAAAAGCTGTATTTTCTTGTGGGTCAGTGCCTGTCAGTATAGAAAATCTAAAACTCTCAGTATCCAGGGTTCCAAGAGTTATGATCAAGAAAACAACTGAAATTCTTTTCTTTCCTGGTGTCACTCTTTCTTCTTCTCTCTGGGTTTAAGCCTCCACCACAACCTGCAGGTCTGCTTTCCATTATCTGCTCCTCTAGAGCTGGGATGTGACAAGTGAGCAGTGGGAAGATGGAGGATAATGGATAATGGACCATTGCAACTGCATACTCTGTTTTGTAGCCTCTGGATTTCCAATGTTCAGAAATTATCATGTTTTAAATTATCTGACCAATTCCCAGGTTTCTCACTTTTGGCCTAGCAAAAAACCTCCCTTTGGCCCTCTTTAGGAATTGACCCTCGGAAATACCTCATTGCAGATCTTTTCTGTTGGTTTTGATAAGAGATGACAAGAAAATCAGCACAGGGGGGAGGGATGAGGGAAAAAACAATTCCTTTCTTCTGTCTTCCTTGTGGAAAGCCTAGTCTAGAGGTTGTGCTGCAGCTGGAGACTTGGCTTGAGGGAAGTGATTGAGCTGAGGCAGCAGAGGCATCACCTTGCTGGTTTGTAGCCCTGGGGATGGGAGGGTACACAGGTGTCACCCTTGCACCCCACAATCCCCTGGAATGGAGGATTCTCTCTGCCTCTGCCAGGTGCTCCTTATTCATCTCTGGCCTGCGTGCTCCTGGTCCGAGCTCCCCACCATGGTCATTCCTGGTGCTGGGCTTTGGGAGTGAGGAGCTCAGTGCCAATGTGGGAGGTGCCAGCAGGGTCAGAGATGGGTGGAGGAGACCGTGATAGAGTGATGGGATGTGGAGATGGACACAGGAACAAGACAACACCTCTGGGGGAAACCTCTTGGAGATTTGGGGGATTTTTGTTTGTAAAACAAACAGAACACAGACACAGAGCAAAGCTTTGCTCAAAGGGTTTATTGATTATTCAGGGGAAATGGCCCAGGGCTCAAAGGGTTCAGGGGGATCCTCCAGGGATGATCATCTCCTCGTGCTGCCAGAGGGGATCAGGACACCGATGTCCCCACAACTTGCAATCCTAAAAATCAAAACCCAGAAGGTGGCCTCTGGTGCCCACTGGGGTATGAGAGGGGCCCTGTCCCCACCCCTGTCCCTGTAGGCACAGCTCACCTAGGCACCCAGAGAGGCAGCCAGGCGCTTCTGCCGCAGAACAGCCTCCAGCTTTTCAACAACTGGGGGCTGGGGACAAACACAGCATTAGAGACACACTGGGGGCACTGAGATGCACTGGGAGGTGGGGGAAAGCACGGGGTCCTCGAGGATGGGGTATGCAGGGTGCAATGGGGGGCAGGAGCTGCTGTGCCCCTGCCCAGGAGCACTGGGGGCCTGGCCAAGAGGCAGAGCTGGGGCAGGGGCTGCGTCCTGGGTAACCCAGGAGGGTGTTGGGGGGACAGGGGTGTGAATGCAACAGGGGCCTGGGAAAGGGGCTCTCTGGGGAGGATCTGTGGGGTTGGAGGAGTTGTCTGGGGTGTCAGAAGGGGTGCACAGGGCTGTACTGGGACAAACTGAGATGGTCTGAGGTGTGCTGGCCGTACAAGGTAGGGTCTGACATGGGCAGAACTCGTGGTACCCACCAGTGGCGTCTCCAGCTTCACGACATTGTCTAAATCAATCTGCAGAGAGACCAGGAGACCTCGCTGGGTACTGGGATGGCCCCGGTGCCAGCAAGGGATGGGGGGACACAACTACCCCCAAATTCCCAGAGGGGATGCCCTCCAATCCCAGCACCCCACTCACCTTCCGCAGATCATCTTGAGTTCCTTCCAGGAGCGCCTGGGAAAGGAGAAGAAAAGTTTGGTCTGGATTGGACGCTGTGGGGCTGTGGGGGCACAGGGGTGCAGGGAGCAGGGCGGGATGGGCTGGGAATTCAGGGCCTCCAAGGAAATCTCTTTGAGGTGGGGAGAGACCCAAAGATACTGAACTGGGGTCAATGGAGTGCCCAAGGGATGGGGCAGGGGCTGGAAAGGGGCTCCATGTAAGGTACTGGGGAGGAGAAAGGAATTGCAGGGTAGGGACATGGGAGTCCAAGGTAGGGGCCAGTTGGGGACAGAAGAACGAGGATGGGTGGGGACAAAAGCAACAGGACCAAGAGAGGATTTGGGAAGGGGGGATGAGTCAGGGAATTGTTGAAGGGGACCCTGCTGCAGTAGCCAGGAAGAAAGGCAAAGGATTGAGGGGGGACATGGAAGGAAAGGCCTTGGGAATGGTCAGTGGAAGGCGTCAGGGGACCCTGGAGAGGACACAGAAGAGGGAGCAGGAAGGGAATTTCTGAAGGGACCCAGAGCGTGGGGTGGGAGGCGACAAAGGGCAGGGTGTGGGGACAGCGTTTGGCTGGTGCCTCACCTTGGCCTGTGCCGGGGGGCACAGCAGGATGGAGAAGAGCAGGGCCACGCTGAGCACAGCCACCTTCATCTTCCTCTCGCTCTGGGCAGCACTGGCTGAGGCTGCAGCAGAGCAGGAACACCTTTATCCCTGCTGGGACTCCTCCCTGCACCCTCCCTGGCAGCTCCCAGGTCAAAGCCTGGCTTGGCACAGCCCCCCAGTCCTGGCCACAAGCCCGGCCCTGGCACAGAGTCCATCCCATCTGTGGCACGGATCCAGCCCCCCTGCCCGCATCCCTGCAACTTCCTGCATGGGGCAGCCCCTGGAGGGGACCAGGCACCTGGAGGCCAAGGGAGGCAGGCAGGGATCCAAAGGCAGCTGAGGACCCTGTGGGGACAACCCCCACTCCAACACAATCCATCCTCCAACAGCTCCCTTGGGCAACACCCCCTATGTCCTGGTACCACTGTTCTCCAAGGGTTTTTCCTTCAAGGCATCCCAGAGCTGACCCCAGCCACTCACCCAGACTGCCTGAGCAGAACTGTCACTGTTGCCCCTCCTGCCCCATGGGGAAAAAGGAGATGGACTGACCCCTCTTCTTGGGACAAAGAGACTCCAGAATCTTGGAAAACTGGCACATGACAGGTCAGGAGTGTCCTGAACCTGGGAAATAGCCAGGTGATTTGGGTCTCCAGGCACTGGAGACACTGGGCAGAACTGGGAAATGATGACCACCTGAAGACAAGGCTGAAGCTTGGGAAATTGCTCAGGTGGGGCACTTCCCACACCCACACCACCCCATTATTTCCCCTTCCCTGCGTGGCCCAAACTGGTCCCATCTTCAGCCCCAGGGTGGAGTCCAGGTGGGAATATCCCCTGCCCTGGGGCTGACCCTCATCCCCTCACACCTGCAGCCAATAAACCCTCCCAGAGCACCTGGGTCCCGCTCTGCACAGCTGCCCCACACAGGGAGTGCCAGGGACCCCATCCCCAACAAGACTCCCTCTCCAGCACTGTCTCTTCCTGGGACTTGCCCACAGATCCCCAAGGCCCTTGTCACCACACAGGGTCTCTTCAATACCCTGGCCTGTGCCCAGGCCTGCACTGGCCCTGAGCAGGATGTGCCCATCCCAAGGGACATGGGGAAGTGGGCACTTCTCCTAGAGCAGCCACTGGGATCAAATTGGGCAAACAGAGGCGCCCAGGCAGGGGAAGGATGTTGGTCCCCAGCCAGCATCTCTGATAAGCCCTGTTTGCCCAGAGCCTGAGGCACCAGGAAGACATTCTGACATCTTGGGCATCCAAGAAGTGAAAATCCCCTGAGAAGTGGCTCCTGAGAGCTGTCCATGGCTGTGATTCCCCCATTGCCCTCTGCCCATTCCCTCCCACCGCTTTCCCTGGGGGACAGCCCAGACCTGACCCCATCCCACAACCCATTGGATCCGAGCAGAATTGCCACTATTCCCGCTGTGGCACCTTGAGGAAACAGCGGTGGGCACTGACTACTCTCCCTGGGGCATCAGGAATCAGGGCAAATAGGAATGTGGAAGGACTTTGAGTCAAGGGCAGGCAGGTGATTCGGGTCTGCAGTCACTGGAGACACTGGGAACACTGGGAAATGCTGATCACCTGAAGACAAGGCTGAGGCTTGGGGAATTGCTCAGGTGTGGCTGTTCCCACAGCCAGAGCACTCCATTTCCCTTTCCCTGCATGCCCCACACCAGTCCCATTTCCAGGCCCAGAGCAGAGTCCAGACAGGAATGTTCCCTGCCCTGAGGCTGAACCAGTCCCACCCAGAGCACCTGGGTCCTTCTCTGCACAGCTCCCACACACGGGGGGTGCCAGGGAACCTGTGCACACTGTTGAAGGCCTAGGCAAAATCTGCCAGGCCTTTTTCTCAAGTTCTAAGTATTTTTCTCAGGCCATGAAACTTTCTCAGCCTCAGGTAGGATTTTTCCCAAGCTAGAGACTCCTTCTTTATTGTAAACGCAAGAAAAAGAACCATAACAGAGATAAACACCTGCAAAGCCCCTGAGAAAGCCAGGGAGAAGAGGTGTCTCTTTCTCTGACCAATAATTTGTCTGTACTTTGTTTTGCACGAGCTGCCTTCTTTAAGGCAATGGCTTCCTTCAATAAATTGCTCTTTCTTGCTCTTTTCTGCACCAAGCTAGAGAGCATTTTGTTGCTGTGTTCTCTCGCTGCTCCGTAATCTTTCTCCACGGCAACATATGGAGGTTGCACCGAGAGATTGTTACTCGAGTGGACCAGGATCGCCCTAAGCGATCTTTAACCGACGAACAGCATCGGGAAAACTCGGAGCTGACAACATGCAAAAACTGGGACGGACCCTAGAGGCCTATCGTAACCGGGGTACAGCCCGTGCTGGGGGTTCCAGCCAGAGCTGCACCGAGCAGACTGAGAATCCCAGAAAAGCAGGACTGCGAACCTAGGGCCAAGACCGGAGCCGGGAATACGGCCGGAGTCGAGAGCCACCTGGGACATCGCGGAGACACCCCTGACTGCGGCAGGACGGGAAACCCGCAGAAATCGTCGGCTTTTCTCTCCCACCGAGAGAGCGTGATCGGGAGCGCTCTCTGAAGTTCGGCGCGGCGGCGCGCGGAGCCCCGCAGCGCGGAGCGGCCCGGAACCGTGCAGTGCGGAGCGGCCCGGAGTCCCGCGGCCCGCGGAGCCCGCGCAGTGCGGCAGGAGCCGTGCGGAGCGCCGCCAAGCCGCGCGGCCTTATCGGCGTGCCGGGAGCCCGCACAGCGACATTTGACTGGTTTTCTCCCTCATCCGAGAACGGTACTGTTTTCGTTCCCCCCTCCTACCCCCCACGCCAGGATCAAAGCATGGCTTTTCCTTGGGAGGCTTGGAGAGAGCTAGGAGACCGATTGTTTAAAGCCCTGCGGGGAGGGGATATCTCACTTTCCCCGCTGGTGCACACGTGGGTGCTCATTAATCAAAGATTAATGCAGGGTGAGACAGGCTCTGGATGGAGCAAGGCAGGTTCAGAAAGCGAGGCAGATTCAAAACAGAGCGAGGAAGAGTCTGTCTGCTATTCGCCGGCTGGGAGCAGCGCCCCCATGCAGTCCGCGCTGCCTGGGGGGGGCGGCCCCCCCGCCCTGGCGGTGCTGCTCGCTCCCGAGAAGGAGATGCTGTCAGCCTGCCCCTCCACCATGCTGGTGCCATCGCTCAATCCGCCTGCCGGGTCAGTGCCACCTCCCGCAAAGGTGGGGGTGGTGCTGGCCCGTCCGTCCGAGATGCCGTCTGACCATGACCCGACTACTGAAAGGGAGCCGTCAGCACCAGCCACCCCAGAGGAGGAGGTGGTGCCGGCTCCTCCCTCCTCTCCAATGTCGGAGCTTGACCTGCCCGCCCGAGCAGGGTTTCAGCTGCCCTTCTCTGCTCTCACAGAGGCAGGGCTGCCTTCTCTTCTTCCCTCAGCTTCCTTGCTCGTTCACCCGGAAGCGGTGCTGATCCCTGAGAAGTGGTTCCTGAGGGCTGTCCATGGCTGTGATTCCTGTTTGACATTCCAGGACATTAGTGAAGGTTTGTTGGTTCCTAGGAGGTTCCCTGGAGTCCTTAAGGGTCACAATGGGATCTCCCAACAGCCTTTTCTTTTCCAGGCTGAACAGCCCCAGCTCTTTCTGCCTCTGTTATAGAGCTGCTCTAGCTCTCAGAGTGTCTTGGTGTCCACCTCTGGAACAGCTCCATGAGTTCTGAGTCTTTCCTGTGCTGAGAATCCTCCTGCAAATTGTTTATGCAGAAGACACCATTGATAGGAGAGGGGAAACTCATTTATCCTGAAAAACTGGCATGAGTGTAGAGTCATACAACTGTAGGGACAGTTTCTGGAGGGCTGACACAGCCCCCATAGAGGAAGGAACATTCTCACGGGGTTCTCTGGAAATGGGGGATCACTCCTCCCACACTGGGAACATCCGTGTCTGTCCAGTTTATTGTCCCCAGGCTGTTGGCACATGGTCAGTGGCTGTCCAATGCCATCCCCCTGACTGGCACAGATCTCCAACGCAGCATGGAGCTCTCCTTTGCCAAAGTTCCCAAATTAGGACCCTGCAGACACTTCCTGATTCCTCTCCAAGGTGATTAGGAATTTGGTGATTAGGAATATTGGTCAGCACACCAATGACGTCACAGCACGTGTCCATCTGGTCAAAAATCCCCCATGGGGACACTCTGCTCTCTCATCCATGGGGCATAAAGCAACAAAACTCGAGAGGAAAATCTTCCCCCATGGGCATTGTGGCTCCTTGGGCAAGTTCCAGAGCAAACAGTCAAGGCAGTGGCCTGAAATGTTTTCCCAGCTGGCCCACAATACATATCTGATGGATCCACAGCAGAGAGAAAGCAGAAACCTTCACTAATGTCCTGGAATGTTAAACAGGAATCACAGCCATGGACAGCTCTCAGGAGCCACTTCTCAGGGGATTTTCACTTCTTGGATGCCCAAGATGTCAGAATGTCTTCCTGGTGCCTCAGGCTCTGGGCAAACAGGGCTTATCAGAGATGCTGGCTGGGGACCAACATCCTTCCCCTGCCTGGGCACCTCTGTTTGCCCAATTTGATCCCAGTGGCTGCCTGGGGACAAACACCTGCTCCCCGTATCCCTGGGGATGAACACATCCTGCTCAGGGCCAGTGCAGGCCTTTGTTCAGGGCATTGCAGAGACCTTGTGTGGGGACAAGGGCCTTGGGGAGCCGCAGCCTACTGCAGCCAGGGACAGTGCTGGAGAGGGAGCCTTATTGGGGATGGGGTCCTGTTGCTGTGGAGAAAGATTACGGAGCAGCAAGAGAACACAGCAACAAGATGCTCTCTTTCTTGGTGCAGGAAAAAGCAAGAAATAGCAATTTATTGAAGGAAGCCATTGCCTTAAAGAAGGCAGTTTGTGCAAAACAAAATACAGACAAATTATTGGTCAGAGAAAGAGACACCTCTTCTCCCTGGCTTTCTCAGGGACCTTGCAGGTGTTTATCTCTGTTATGATTCTTTTTCTTGCGTTTACAATAAAGAAGGAGCCTCTGGCTTGGGAAAAATCCTACCTGAGGCTGAGAAAGTTTCATGGCCTGAGAAAAATACTTAGAACTTGAGAAAAAGGCCTGGCAGATTTTGCCTAGGCCCTCAGCAGTGTCCACAATTCCCCCTTTTAGTTTTTAAAAAAGAAAAGAAAGAGAAGTGTTTATAATCCTCCACAGAGCCCTTTGCAAATGAGAACAAACACCACTCCTCAGGAGATTTGTGGATACCTGAAGTGCCTAGGGAACTCTTCATACCTGGTGCTTTTAACAAACTTAATTCTAAAACTGAATTCTAATTACAATAACAAAACACATCACCATTCATCAAACTTATCATACAGTGAAAAATCCACTAGTGATTATTCTGATACAACAATGAAAACTATATCAACAGTTCCAACATGAACAGATGAATGTCCAATCCCTTCTTGTAGAGGGATCATCTGGTCAGTGTTTTCATCTGATCGGTTTTTGGTGAGCTGGTCAGCATGTGAAAGCTGAGCCGTGATCACACTCTGCCCCTGGTGCAGGTCAGGGTGGACACCTGTGGTCAGCAGGAAGGACCCAGGCATGTCTCATCTGAAGCCTGAAATGAGGCAAAGGTGATTCACAATGACAAGATCAGTTAGATCTTTTCTTTCTCTTTTTCCAATTTCGCTGTCCTACAATAGGAACAGAATCAGGCACAGGCACAGGAAAAGCCTGAGCCTCTCTCATTTGGGTATCATCATTACAAGGTTTCAGCTCTTCCCTTAGAACAATGGAATAGAGCTCAAAAACATCTGCCCCAGCACTCCCTCCTCCCATTCCCACTGCAGGAATGAAACCAGCCCCAGCTGCTCCCCTCTCTGAAGTGAGGACAAAGCCATCGTTGCTGTCAGCGCAGGGTGGGAGCAGCGAAGCAGCTTGAAATGCTGATGGGAGGGGTCGGTTCGTGGGGTCCAGCGCTGGGGTCAGCACCGCTTCCGGGTGAACGAGCAAGGAAGCTGAGGGAAGAAGAGAAGGCAGCCCTGCCTCTGTGAGAGCAGAGAAGGGCAGCTGAAACCCTGCTCGGGCGGGCAGGTCAAGCTCCGACATTGGAGAGGAGGGAGGAGCCAGCACCACCTCCTCCTCTGGGGTGGCTGGTGCTGACGGCTCCCTTTCAGTAGTCGGGTCATGGTCAGACGGCATCTCGGACGGACGGGCCAGCACCACCCCCACCTTTGCGGGAGGTGGCACTGACCCGGCAGGCGGATTGAGCGATGGCACCAGCATGGTGGAGGGGCAGGCTGACAGCATCTCCTTCTCGGGAGCGAGCAGCACCGCCAGGGCGGGGGGCCGCCCCCCCCAGGCAGCGCGGACTGCATGGGGGCGCTGCTCCCAGCCGGCGAATAGCAGACAGACTCTTCCTCGCTCTGTTTTGAATCTGCCTCGCTTTCTGAACCTGCCTTGCTCCATCCAGAGCCTGTCTCACCCTGCATTAATCTTTGATTAATGAGCACCCACGTGTGCACCAGCGGGGAAAGTGAGATATCCCCTCCCCGCAGGGCTTTAAACAATCGGTCTCCTAGCTCTCTCCAAGCCTCCCAAGGAAAAGCCATGCTTTGATCCTGGCGTGGGGGGTAGGAGGGGGGAACGAAAACAGTACCGTTCTCGGATGAGGGAGAAAACCAGTCAAATCTCGCTGTGCGGGCTCCCGGCACGCCGATAAGGCCGCGCGGCTTGGCGGCGCTCCGCACGGCTCCTGCCGCACTGCGCGGGCTCCGCGGGCCGCGGGACTCCGGGCCGCTCCGCACTGCACGGTTCCGGGCCGCTCCGCGCTGCGGGGCTCCGCGCGCCGCCGCGCCGAACTTCAGAGAGCGCTCCCGATCACGCTCTCTCGGTGGGAGAGAAAAGCCGACGATTTCTGCGGGTTTCCCGTCCTGCCGCAGTCAGGGGTGTCTCCGCGATGTCCCAGGTGGCTCTCGACTCCGGCCGTATTCCCGGCTCCGGTCTTGGCCCTAGGTTCGCAGTCCTGCTTTTCTGGGATTCTCAGTCTGCTCGGTGCAGCTCTGGCTGGAACCCCCAGCACGGGCTGTACCCCGGTTACGATAGGCCTCTAGGGTCCGTCCCAGTTTTGCATGTTGTCAGCTCCGAGTTTTCCCGATGCTGTTCGTCGGTTAAAGATCGCTTAGGGCGATCCTGGTCCACTCGAGTAACAATCTCTCGGTGCAACCTCCATATGTTGCCGTGGAGAAAGATTACGGAGCAGCGAGAGAACACAGCAACAAGATGCTCTCTTGCTTGGTGCAGAAAAGAGCAAGAAAGAGCAATTTATTGAAGGAAGCCATTGCCTTAAAGAAGGCAGCTCGTGCAAAACAAAGTACAGACAAATTATTGGTCAGAGAAAGAGACACCTCTTCTCCCTGGCTTTCTCAGGGGCTTTGCAGGTGTTTATCGCTGTTATGGTTCTTTTTCTTGCGTTTACAATAAAGAAGGAGCCTCTAGCTTGGGAAAAATCCTACCTGAGGCTGAGAAAGTTTCATGGCCTGAGAAAAATACTTAGAACTTGAGAAAAAGGCCTGGCAGATTTTGCCTAGGCCTTCAACAGTGTGCACAGGTTCCCTGGCACCCCCCGTGTGTGGGAGCTGTGCAGAGAAGGACCCAGGTGCTCTGGGTGGGACTGGTTCAGCCTCAGGGCAGGGAACATTCCTGTCTGGACTCTGCTCTGGGGCTGGAAATGGGACTGGTGTGGGGCATGCAGGGAAAGGGAAATGGAGTGCTCTGGCTGTGGGAACAGCCACACCTGAGCAATTCCCCAAGCCTCAGCCTTGTCTTCAGGTGATCAGCATTTCCCAGTGTTCCCAGTGTCTCCAGTGACTGCAGACCCGAATCACCTGCCTGCCCTTGACTCAAAGTCCTTCCACATTCCTATTTGCCCTGATTCCTGATGCCCCAGGGAGAGTAGTCAGTGCCCACCGCTGTTTCCTCAAGGTGCCACAGCGGGAATAGCGGCAATTCTGCTCGGATCCAATGGGTTGTGGGATGGGGTCAGGTCTGGGCTGTCCCCCAGGGAAAGCGGTGGGAGGGAATGGGCAGAGGGCAATGGGGGAATCACAGCCATGGACAGCTCTCAGGAGCCACTTCTCAGGGGATTTTCACTTCTTGGATGCCCAAGATGTCAGAATGTCTTCCTGGTGCCTCAGGCTCTGGGCAAACAGGGCTTATCAGAGATGCTGGCTGGGGACCAACATCCTTCCCCTGCCTGGGCGCCTCTGTTTGCCCAATTTGATCCCAGTGGCTGCTCTAGGAGAAGTTCCCACTTCCCCATGTCCCTTGGGATGGGCACATCCTGCTCAGGGCCAGTGCAGGCCTGGGCACAGGCCAGGGTATTGAAGAGACCCTGTGTGGTGACAAGGGCCTTGGGGATCTGTGGGCAAGTCCCAGGCAGAGACAGTGCTGGAGTGGGAGCCTTGTTGGGAATGGGGTCCCTGGCACTCCCTGTGTGGGGCAGCTGTGCAGAGCGGGACCCAGGTGCTCTGGGAGGGTTTATTGGCTGCAGGTGTGAGGGGATGAGGGTCAGCCCCAGGGCAGGGGATATTCCCACCTGGACTCCACCCTGGGGCTGAAGATGGGACCAGTTTGGGCCATGCAGGGAAGGGGAAATAATGGGGTGGTGTGGGTGTGGGAAGTGCCCCACCTGAGCAATTTCCCAAGCTTCAGCCTTGTCTTCAGGTGGTCATCATTTCCCAGTTCTGCCCAGTGTCTCCAGTGCCTGGAGACCCAAATCACCTGGCTATTTCCCAGGTTCAGGACACTCCTGACCTGTCATGTGCCAGTTTTCCAAGATTCTGGAGTCTCTTTGTCCCAAGAAGAGGGGTCAGTCCATCTCCTTTTTCCCCATGGGGCAGGAGGGGGAACAGTGACAGTTCTGCTCAGGCAGTCTGGGTGAGTGGCTGGGGTCAGCTCTGGGATGTCTTGAAGGAAAAACCCTTGGAGAACAGTGGTACCAGGACATAGGGGGTGTTGCCCAAGGGGGCTGTTGGAAGATGGATTGTGTTGGAGTGGGGGTTGTCCCCACAGGGTCCTCAGGACCCATCAGGGTCCTGCCTTTGGATCCCTGTCTGCCTCCCTTGGCCTCCAGGTGCCTGGTCCCCTCCAGGGGCTGCCCCATGCAGGAAGCTGCAGGGATGCGGGCAGGGGGGCTGGATCCGTGCCACAGATGGGATGGACTCTGTGCCAGGGCCGGGCTTGTGGGCAGGACTGGGGGCTGTGCCAAGCCAGGCTTTGACCTGGGAGCTGCCAGGGAGGGTGCAGGGAGGAGTCCCAGCAGGGATAAAGGTGTTCCTGCTCTGCTGCAGCCTCAGCCAGTGCTGCCCAGAGCGAGAGGAAGATGAAGGTGGCTGTGCTCAGCGTGGCCCTGCTCTTCTCCATCCTGCTGTGCCCCCCGGCACAGGCCAAGGTGAGGCACCAGCCAAACGCTGTCCCCACACCCTGCCCTTTGTCACCTCCCACCCCACGCTCTGGGTCCCTTCAGAAATTCCCTTCCTGCTCCCTCTTCTGTGTCCTCTCCAGGGTCCCCTGATGCCTTCCACTGACCATTCCCGAGGCCTTTCCTTCCATGTCCCTCCTCAATCCTTTGCCTTTCTTCCTGGCTACTGCAGCAGGGTCCCCTTCAACAATTCCCTGACTCATCCCCCCTTCCCAAATCCTCTCTTGGTCCTGTTGCTTTTGTCCCCACCCATCCTCGTTCTTCTGTCCCCAACTGGCCCCTACCTTGGACTCCCATGTCCCTACCCTGCAATTCCTTTCTCCTCCCCAGTACCTTACATGGAGCCCCTTTCCAGCCCCTGCCCCGTCCCTTGGGCACTCCATTGACCCCAGTTCAGTATCTTTGGGTCTCTCCCCACCTCAAAGAGATTTCCTTGGAGGCCCTGAATTCCCAGCCCATCGTCCCCGCCCTGCTCCCTGCACCCCTGTGCCCCCACAGCCCCACAGCGTCCAATCCAGACCAAACTTTTCTTCTCCTTTCCCAGGCACTCCTGGAAGGAACTCAAGATGATCTGCGGAAGGTGAGTGGGGTGCTGGGATTGGAGGGCATCCCCTCTGGGAATTTGGGGGTAGTTGTGTCCCCCCATCCCTTGCTGGCACCGGAGCCATCCCAGTACCCAGCGAGGTCTCCTGGTCTCTCTGCAGATTGATTTAGACAATGTCGTGAAGCTGGAGACGCCTCTGGTGGGTACCACGAGTTCTGCCCGTGTCAGACCCTCCCTTTGCATGGCCAGCACACCTCAGACCATCCCATTTTATCCCAGCACAGCCCAGTGCACCCCTTCTGACACCCCAGACAACTCCTCCAACCCCACAGATCCTCCCCAGAGAGCCCCTTTCCCAGGCCCCTGTTGCATTCTCACCCCTGTCCCCCCAACACCCTCCTGGGTTACCCAGGACGCAGCCCCTGCTCCAGCTCTGCCTCTTGGCCAGGCCCCCAGTGCTCTTGGGCAGGGGCACAGCAGCTCCTGCCCCCCATTGCACCCTGCAGAACCCATCCCTGAGGACCCTGTGCTTTCCCCCACCTCCCAGTGCATCCCAGTGCCCCCAGTGTGTCTCTAATGCTGTGTTTGTCCCCAGCCCCCAGTTGTTGAAAAGCTGGAGGCTGTTCTGCGGCAGAAGCGCCTGGCTGCCTCTCTGGGTGCCTAGGTGAGCTGTGCCTACAGGGACAGGGGTGGGGACAGGGCCCCTCTCATACCCCAGTGGGCACCAGAGGCCACCTTCTGGGTTTTGATTTTTAGGATTGCAAGTTGTGGGGACATCGGTGTCCTGATCCCCTCTGGCAGCACGAGGAGATGATCATCCCTGGAGGATCCCCCTGAACCCTTTGAGCCCTGGGCCATTTCCCCTGAATAATCAATAAACCCTTTGAGCAAAGCTTTGCTCTGTGTCTGTGTTCATTTTACAAACAAAAATCCCCCAAATCTCCAAGAGGTTTCCCCCAGAGGTGTTGTCTTGTTCCTGTGTCCATCTGCACATCCCATCACTCTATCACAGTCTCCTCCACCCATCTCTGACCCTGCTGGCACCTCCCACATTGGCACTGAGCTCCTCACTCCCAAAGCCCAGCACCAGGAATGACCATGGTTGGGAGCTCGGACCAGGAGCACGCAGGCCAGAGATGAATAAGGAGCACCTGGCAGAGGCAGAGAGAATCCTCCATTCCAGGGGATTGTGGGGTGCAAGGGGGACACCTGTGTACCCTCCCATCCCCAGGGCTACAAACCAGCAAGGTGATGCCTCTGCTGCCTCAGCTCAATCACTTCCCTCAAGCCAAGTCTCCAGCTGCAGCACAACCTCTAGACTAGATTTTCCACAAGGAAGACAGAAGAAAGGAATTGCTTTTTCCCTCATCCCTCCCCCCTGTGCTGATTTTCTTGTCATCTCTTATCAAAACCAACAGAAAAGATCTGCAATGAGGTCTTTCAGAGAGTCGGTTCCTAAACAGGGCCAAAGGAAGGTTTTTTGCTAGGCCAAAAGTGAGAAACCTGGGAATTGGTCAGATAATTTAAAACATGATAATTTCTGAACATTGGAAATCCAGAGGCTACAAAACAGAGTATGCAGTTGCAATGGTCCATTATCCATTATCCTCCATCTTCCCACTGCTCACTTGTCACATCCCAGCTCTAGAGGAGCAGATAATGGAAAGCAGACCTGCAGGTTGTGGTGGAGGCTTAAACCCAGAGAGAAGAAGAAAGAGTGACACCAGGAAAGAAAAGAATTTCAGTTGTTTTCTTGATCATAACTCTTGGAACCCTGGATACTGAGAGTTTTAGATTTTCTATACTGACAGGCACTGACCCACAAGAAAATACAGCTTTTGACTGAGGCCATGAGCAAGGCTTCCAAAATTCAGTGATAGAACTGGGATCACTGGTGTGTAGTTTGAATAGAAGTGTGTAATATCACGCAGTGGAAAATCTGGAATTTAGGATTTTAAAATGTAGTAATATGTAGAAGGCAAGATGGAGGTTTTAGGGTGGAGGTTTCTTTCTTCTCCACCTTCTTCTTCATGGGTCTAAGTGGGATCTTGTTTAATTGGATAGGAAATTCCACATTGCAGGTCACAGGGAATTGGTTATTAGGTTAAAAGTAAAAATAATTTAGGTGTTTGTTCTTAATTGGACAGTTAGGCCTTAAAAGATCTTGTAAGGACAGAAAGACATCACAATATTTAGTTTGTTGGCTGGAAGTGCTGTAGAATTCACTGTAATATAGATAAGAACTAATAAACATCTGAGTCCAAACATGAAATATCGTCTCTTGAGCTTTTAATCCTGACTCTTGCAGAGGAGAAAAAAGAAGACAAAACATGATAATAACAACCACAGATAGCTCTGTACTCTGTGTGCAATGTCTAGATGATGAGCCATGTTGCTTGTTTTTAATGCCAAATCGCAGTACTTTGGAAATTGTTTCTGGATTAGAACAAACCACAGGTCAATAACTGATCCAGGTTGGTTCCTAAATCAGAAATCATTAAACCTCTACCAGGATGTGTTTCCCTGCAGTAGAGAAGGCAGTTTGATTCCTTTTATTCAGAGTTTCTCCTGAATTCATGACTTCAGATGAACTGGAAGTGTCCTGGCATCACAAAATGCGGCTGCAGTGACAAGGATCAGCCCCCCAAGTCACCATTAAATGCACTTAATCTACACCTCCAATGGTCCAGCAGCAATTCCTGCCGCTGCCCCTGCTCTGGGTCAGCCTGAGGGGCATTGCTCTGGTGTACAGGGCCGGCTCCTGCATGACACAGAGCTCGGAGCCGCTCTCTGTCCCACAGCTTCGGCATCTCTGGCACCGCTCCATTCCCACCCCGCCGCTGTTCTGTTCGGCATCTCCGGCACTGCTCCCAGGACAGCTGCCAGACCTGTTCCACCTGTTCCACCTATGTTCCACTGCAGCTCCACTGAATCACAGAATCACAGAATTTAGTTTGGAGAAGACATTAGAGATCATCCAGTCCAACGGATGACCTAACACCACCTTGTCACCAGACCATGGCACTGAGTGCCACTTCCAGTCTTCCTTAAGCAGCTCTAGGGACTGTGACTGTTGGATTCCAGAAACCTGTGACTTTTGAACTTTCTGTGCTTTCTGACACTGACCCTCAGCAGAACACTGCTTTTGACTTGAGGCCTTGGAGAAGGCTTCCAAATTTGAGTAATAGAGTTGGAGTCACACGTGTATTATTCGAATAAAAGTGTGTGATTTCACATGGTGAAGGTTTTGAATTTGGGATTTTTAGAATATAGTAATAAGTTTGGAACAAGATGGAAGGTTTTAGGTGTTGTGTCTTTTTGTCCTCTTCCTTCTCATGGCTTCAGGTCATAGTTTCTGGTTGAAGAGTTTGTGCTGCAGTGTGCGTCACAGGAGTTTGGTTACTGAGTCAAAAGTATAAATAATATAGGTGCTAGTCCTTTATTGAACTGTTTAGCTTTAAAAGACCTTGTAAGTAGCTCAATTCAGCTCCATTTTGCTGGCTTTTAGCTGGTAGCTAGACGTGTTGCAGAACTCTCTGTACGTTAGATAAGATTAGTAAAAAACCAAGCCTGAATACGAGAAAATTCATCTCCTTCATGGTTTTTAATCCTGACTCAGAGTAAAAGCAAAAGAAAATGAAAACAAACCACTAATTAGGTAGTGCAGTTACCCCGTTTACAAGAGACAGAAGAAGAGAAACTTTACTTCTGAACAGCTCACCCTTAGAAGTGCACCCCATTAGCCAAAGATTGAGCCCTCAAAAACAGTTGTGGGGAAAGCTGTATCTTGAGGGGATGGACTTTTACACAGTGATTTGATTTCTCTTCTCCTGGGCAACTGATTCGCTGTGACTTTGAAGCCATGACAAAAGAGACTCCTCTTCCTAAGTGAACTGGAAAAAAGACTATTTTAGAGATAGTAAACTGGCTGAATTGTTCCTGCTCATTGTCAGTGGGAAAGAAAAGAGGGTGTGGGGGGAGGAGAAGTATTCTGAAGGTTTGATTCTGATTCTTATTATTCTTTTAGTTCTGCTAATAAAATTCTCTCTTTAAAGATTGACCCTGCTTTGCCTTCCTCCTAATCCTATCTCACAGCAGGAAATGAGTAAATAATTCTAGCGGAAGATTTGGCCTGCACTAAACTCGTAGTGGCTAATACCTGACCTAGAGACCTTGCAGTTATAACTAATCCCAATTACAATTTTATAACTAGAATGTAAGTAATTATATAACTACCTTAATTATGTAACTTGACCAGTCTGGGCTATTGGGGATCAGGTTTAGGCCATCTGGGAAAGGCCAGCCATTGGCCAGTTAGCCAGGTGGCAACTAATTTAGCCAATCAGAGCTAACCACATGGACTTCAAGGCTATATAGGGAGAACAATCCTCAATAAAAGTTGTCTTTTGTCGCATGAACACTGAGGTTTTTGTCATAGCTTCTGTCTTGACTGTGATGAGTGGTGACCCCAACGTGACAGGCAACAGTCTGGCTGTGGGGATAGCAGTGGAGACGGAACCCCAGCAGAGGAAGGCGACCGGGAAGAACTGCCAGCAGCTGAGAGCTGTGGAAGTCCGGACCTTGTAAATAGAAGAACCTGCTGGGGACCCTTGTAAATAGAAGATTCTTACAAAAAGAAGCAGATGCTGGAGATATGGGAACGTGATTTTCCACAGAAGAAAGAGAAGAGGCTTAGAGCCATGGACTGGGCACAGCTGTGAGAGCCGCAGCACAGATGCCATGGGCAATGCCCATTGGGGAAGTGGTGGTCACAATTGGATGTTTCTGCCATTCCTTCCCAGTCAGGTTCACCTCAGCCTGCAGCAGAGTCAATTCCTGTGATCCACCCATCACAACGGCAATGGAAACAGGATCTGTCCCCACATGTTCCAATGGCATTAGGGTACACTGTGCACCAGAATCAACTAACACCTCGTATTTCTGTGCCTCTGATGTGCCAGGCCATCCAATCCACACCATCCAAAAGACTCAGTTTTTATTGTGCCTCTCCCTGGCTAGAGGAAGGTCCCCTCTAGCCCTGGTTATTATTTCTTTCCTGGGCATAGATACTAGAGGTTCCTTCAAGGGGATCTGACAGATAATCCTCCCTTCTGTAATACCCAGCATCTTGGTCATGGGAGGTTGAGGCTACCTTCACTTTAGTAGAACTCCCTCGGTTGGTGTTTCCCTCCCTGAGTTGACGCACCCGTGCTGCACGGACAGAAGTGGGTTTCCTATCCTGCCTTCTCATGTCTTCCCCATGCTCACACAGAAAGAACCGCAGGTCAGCTTGTGTGGTGTAGCCTCTCTCCCTAGCTGGGAGATGTTGGGCTCTGACTTTGGGGCTTGTGACTTGCACTGGTGCTGCACTAATCTTCCTCATCTCCTCCCTCATCTCCTCTTTAAACTTCTCTTTGAGTTCCTTAATCACAGCAGAGACATGAACCTGCATCGGTTCATTGATCATACTCTCATAAATTCTAAGCTTGTTGGCGACAGAACCCACCAACTCTTGGTTGTTATGATCATTAATTATTGCAATAAAAGTGGTGTTTTGAGATGGCCCCAGGTTTGCCAGATTCCACAATATCTGCCCTGTACACCTGACCTTGTTGGGTTCATTATCATGCTGTCTGTCCCGCCCAAAGAGTACCTCGAATACTGCCACTTCTGTCAGCTGTTGGATCCCTTCCTCACGGGTCTTCCAGCACATTCTATGATGGTACTCCTGCATTCTCTCTCTGTGGACAAACCTCTCTCTCACACTCATTAAAAGCTGCTCCCAGAGGGAAAGGAGGCCTGGCTCCCTTACAAATACCTGATCCACACTTGAGTCCTGGGTTAAAGGTCCCAAATTCCTGGCCTCAGTGCCATCCAGTTGCACACTTGTACCCATAATGTCCCAGACCCGAAGTAACCAAGTTGTAAAAGCCTCATGGAACCGTCGTGCAATGTCTTTTCGCAGATTAGAAAGATTTTCATAAGACAGGGACTCAGTGACAATCTCAACCTCTGGTTCTCCTGCTGTTTGTGACGGCCCTCCTTGCTGATCCTTATTATCTAGGTGCTTTGTTTTCATCTTGGACGTTTTAGTTTCCACAGGGGCGACTGCTGCTGGCTGTGAGTGCCCTTGCACTTCAGTTGGAACCTGGACAGATGCAACGTTTGTGGATTCCTCTGCAGCACTATCAGACTCTCCCTTTCTAGGGCAGGGGGAGGGTTTCTCACCAGCTGGGGAAAGGTACTCCTTCATCATCTGGCCGATCTCCTCACTAGAACCTCCACCTACTCTGGGTGGTTCATTTCTGAGGTGGGCTATGGGGCAGGGTCAGGCTCCGGGGCAGCATCCCTAATCTCTGGGGTGGGTATCAGAGTGGTTATCCAAGCCAATATCCCCTTATCTCTGAATGTGAAATAGAATAGGTTGAACAGGCATATCAGCAACACCAACCACTCTATGATATCATTAGCATTTAGAGGAGATTTGAACCCTTCAAAACTGGTGGGGTGGACCTATAAAACTAGGTAATGATTTGGGAGAAAATTGCCCCTCCTGTCACTTCCTTACAGTAAGTACCATTATTAAAGTAACCCCAAAAACATGCAGTTAGAGTGTGATAGCTCTGAATCCATGTACCCCTCTTCCAGAGGGAGTTAAAAATCCATGAATTCCTCACTTTATCATTCCACAAAATGAACTGGATAACAGCTACATTAGCCTTAGTTATAGCACCCATGTTTAGATAAGGGGCTGCAAATGGGAGATATAGCTGTGACGATGTGCAACCCGAAGCAGGGTAGGCTACACCACATGATGCCACCTAAGACAAAAACTTAGGTCACTCAAGAACCATTATTCTTTTTCAGCCTTTCCTCACAATGCCTTCAGGTGCCACCATTGGGCACCAAAATCTCTCCTGGTTTCAAAAAAGGACAGTTGTATGCTAGGGAAAGCAGGGCCTTCCCATGAAATGGAGAAAGTAAACCCCTCTCTCTGAATTAGTATAATTTTGAAATTAAGCAGCTCTCAGGCAAAGATATGTGGATAGGAATAACAGTTCTTTACTAGTATGTATAACTAGGCAAACAAAACAACTATGGAATTAACAACAAACAGAACAGTAACTCAGTTCCAGTCCTTCTCAGCCTCAGGCACTTTTCCCCTTTGGTGCAATTACTGTCACAGTGTGCAGCAAGTTCTAGCAGATTCCCACTGGACAGGGCAGATACGACGATCCTGCGCAGCTGCAGGAGTGCTGGGGGTGATGGTGGCCGTGTCCCATATGGGATGGGGATGGAGGAGAAGCAGGATGCTCAGAAAACAGCAAGCTGAAGCAGGAGGGCATCCAAGCAGGGGTGCATGGTCCAAAACAGAGAGGTAGCTCCTGGCTTTGGGATGGGGGGGTGGGTAGCAATGACCTTTTTCCTCCAAAGCCAAAAACGAGTGAGAGCCAACAACTGCCTCCCACTCTCTGTTACCTGTTTCTAATCTCATGGTGTTTCCCCTTTCCATCCCCTACCCTCCCAACGCCCTCCAAGAGAAACTCCCAAAAAAACAGGGAGGCCATTCCTCCAGTGCTAGCACCTAACCATCAGTGCTTTTTAGCACATCAATGGGAAAAAAATTTGAGGTTTAACAGCTGTCGCAGACACTTGGATGATGGTACAACGTTTTAGTGCTTGATAATAATTTAATTTTATATGTGTTATTAATTATGTCTGTTATCAGAAATGTTTGGGATTGTTGTATATGAATTATCCCCGACTGCTGTAAGTTTTTGGTTTTACTACATATATTGTTGTGTTTTTATGTTCCCTTCATGTTCATGGCAAGAGTCATGCATGCTGTTTTTAAACCAAATAATTAGTTCCCAAATATTTATATATTTACATTTTAAAAATAGCAATATTTATTAAAAAAAATATGTAAAGCTCCTCTATTGAATATACAATGTCAAAGTCTAAATAATTCAATAACTTAAAGAAAAGGTATGCATGTACTTTTACCATCAACAAGTTCAAAGTAATCACCTGTTTATTCAGCCAAACATCAACGGCCACCAAGAGAATGAGGCCCAGTCAGAAGAAAAAAAAGCTAATCACCATGCAGCCTTCGTGGTTCAGAACAAAAACATAAGTAGGACTGCCAAGATATAGCTGTGTCTGGAAATTTAGAGGCAAATTGCCGACAAAAGCCTTAGCGCATTATCATGGTATAATGCTCCTACTAACCTTCTTTGGTTATTCCCTGTTCCAGGATCCAAGAGCTCATTCACTGATGTCAAAGATCAACATTTCCAGCGAATGGACTATTTGGATTTTAAAACAATGGTCATTTATTTCCATTTCCCTAGAAGATATTAGACATTATTCTTTTGTTTTCTTGTGCTGTGAAACCTTGTGTCAATGACATGATATAATATTAAGTTTTGCTGATTGTAATTGGTCTTTTATGTGTCTTATCCCATATCTAATAGATAACCAGTGATAACCTCAATGAGATAACAAGATAACAACCTCACAAGAGAGAGCTAAGTAACTTGCTTGTTCCCATGTGAAAACAAACTTAAGCATGAAAACAATTAACACAATAAGCTATTCTCGTAAAAGAACCGTCTGCACCTGCAATAAACAAGAAATTTGTCTCATGAGAATCAGTGAACAAAATATGTAAACTAACCAAGAATAGAGAAATTTGACTGACAGTACCTTTTACTAACCAATGGAGTAGTTGGTAAGAAAACTATTAACCAAACAGAGTCACACAAGAGGTCTGTAAAAACTGTACAAAATAAGTTGTGTGAAGAAAGAATCGGCTTTTCCTGCATGAAGAAAATGGAGTCATGGCTGTTTTATTACAACAGCTGTAACCTGTAACTTCTAAACACTGAGCCTGTGATTAATAGCTATCCCCTAACAGCTCCTCAGGCATGAATGCTGCAGCTCCAGTGAGAAACCTCATCCCAAATTAGAAATATGATGTCTTCTGCCACCCTGTTTCCAATGTGCCCTCACAGATAGGGACAGGGAGTGTTTCTACAATTTTAATAATAAAGGAAAGGGCAGCTGTTGCAGTGCAAGCTGCTTGCAATAGGCAGCTGCCTTGGAAAACCGGCTTGGTACCATAGGCCCGCCCCTGGGCAGATTTCACACGATTGGATTACACCTCAGCTGCAGGCATGTGATTGGTCAAAGGAGCTGGGCAGCACCAAGACCTGAAGCAATGATGTGCTCAGGCATGAGGATTTTGGACCCCCAATAAAAGGGAGCCTCGATGAATAAATTGTCACTGTTGTCCACATAAGCTGTGCAAAGTGTTGTGTCTGTCTGCAGCCCCACCCCAACCACAAGGTTGCCAGTCAAGCAGTAACAGAGGGTCACCCCTCCCAATGCAATTTGGGGATCTCAGTCCCCTCTTTTCGCCCACTCTTCCACCCCTTCCCCATTGCCCTCCAATCCACCACCCCTGTGCCACATAATTGGTTTTGGGGGTTCCAGGCCCCTTTTCCCTCAATTCAGGCACCATCTGGAAGCTTTTTCCTGGGAGGAATGGCTGATTTCTGGAATTTTTGGGGTGCAATTTTGGAGGGGTATAGTTCTGTTGGGGCCTCTCAGCTGCCCCTGACACCCTGGGGTTGCTGGGATTTCCCTCCTGGGAACAAGGTCTTCATTCCCTTCCAGGAACCCAATGCCCAGCTGGGGCTCCAGGGCAGGGGATCCTTGAGCAGCTGACCCAGAACCTCCGCCAGGGTCTCCCAATGCAGCTGGAGCTGCTCGGCCTGAGGTCCCCAAAGCCCTCAGCAAGCCCCAAGTCCCTCCCAGGAACCCTCAACTCCCTCAAACCCAGCATCCCCCACAGCCCCTGCAAGTTTCCCCTATGGCACCGGCTGTGGCCATGTCCCACCATGTCCTCACCCATGGCTGTGTCCCCACCATATTTCCATCACTGTAATTTTCCGCGACATCTCCATCCACGTCCATGTCCCTTCATGTCCACATGAATGGCCCTGTCCCCCTCCATGTGTTCCCATAAGCCCCTCCCTGTTTGTGTCCCACCATCGATGTTCCCCCATGTCCCCATCCATGTCTCAGTTCAGCATCATTATTTTTACCCCAGTGTTGGATGTTTTAAAGGGATGAAGAGAAATGAAAAGCAAATCAAGTCCAGAAGAAAAGGATTTCTATGTCTGTGCCAGCTGTCCATGTGCTTGGGTGGGAGGGAAGAACATTTTTTCAACGGGTTTCCACCTCATTGTCTCCAAAATCTTGGTCTTAGCCCCAGTCTATCACCATTTTGCTATGGAAGACAACATTTAGTAATAGAAAATCAAAATGGTGCAATCACTGAGGTTGGAAAAGACCTCAAAGACCATTCAGTATTCGTGGATAGCACCAGAAGACAGGATTGAATGCAGAAGATTTTCTGGGGATGAAAGTGAACAAATCTACTCCCCTACGGAATTTCCAATGTTGGTTTGTGTCCCGATGGATGTCTGCCCCTGCATTCACCCAGGTGCCCACAGGGAGACAAGATGATGCAGAACCCCCCCAGCCAGGTGTCTTCCCAACACAGATCAACAGGACCAAAGATCACCAGGGCTCTGCACAACAGGGGTCACTGGGGATCATCCAACACCGATCCTCCCATGGGGGATGGAGCTGGAGCAGAGCATGAGGCTCTTCCCACACTCGAGGCACTCACAGGGCTTCCCTTAGTGGTGTATACGTTGGTGTCGGGTCAGGTGAGAGCTCCTGGAGAAGCTCTTCCCACACTCAGGACACTCGTAGGGCCTCTCCCCAGTGTGGATGCGCCGGTGGGCAGTGAGGTGCTGGTTTTGCTTGAATCCCTTCCCGCAGTCAGGGCAGCGGAAGGGCCTCTCCTCTGTATGAATCCGCTGATGTCTGAGGACAGCGGAACTGCTCTGAAACCTCTTCCCACACTTGGGACACTTGTACGGCCTCTCCCCAGTGTGGGTGCGCTGGTGTTTTCTGAGGTCGGACGTGCACCCAAAGCTCCTCTCACATTCCAAGCAGTAGGGCCGTCCTCTTGCGTGGATCACCTGGTGATCCATCAGATTGGAGCGGCAACTGAAGCTCTTCCCACATTCTCCACACTCGTAGGGCTTTTCCCCAGTGTGGATAACATGGTGCCGGAGCAGGCCAGAGATGTCTCTGAAGCCCTTATCACATTTCCCACACTGATAGGGCTTCTCCCCAGTGTGGATCATCTGGTGCCGGATCAGGCTGTAGCTCTGGCTAAAAGCCTTCCCACATTCCTCACACTCATACGGCTTCTCCCCAGAGTGGATCCTCTGGTGTTGGATCAGCTCACAACTGTTGCTGAAACCCTTCCCACATTCCAAGCACTTGTGGGGCTTCTCCCCTCCATGAGGCTTCTCCACCAGCTCTGAGCTCGGGCTGGATCTCCGGCTGCCTTCCTGGCTCACGGAGTGTCTCTCCTCCTCACAGCTCCCTGGACTGGGTTTGCAGCCCCTCCTCCTGAGGGATCTGTGGGGCTTTTCTTCCTCCTCCATCTGTCAGTGCCTTGGGAATGAAAATCCTGGGTTGGGAAAATAAAAACAAGAGGAGAGTGCCTTGGGTTGGGGGTTCCTCCTTGCGCAAGTGCAACTCAGGAAGACACTGGTCATCTTCTGTCTCTAAGAACCTCCAAAACACCAAGATTCAGCCCAAAAATCCTCCAAACATCAAGACACAGATGAAAAACCCACCAAACAGCAAGATTGGCCAAAACCTCCTCTAAAATAGAAAGATTCAGCCCCTGAAAAAAACAAAACCACCAACATTTAGCCCAATAAACAAACACCAAGATTCACCCCTGTGAAAACCATAGGTCCCCCTCTCCAGTCACCTGCTGCATGTGATCAGGACAATGCTCCTGGGGCCTGGGCAGAGGCTGCAGATACAGGGAGGGGTGGAACCTCGTGCTTCTTCCTGTTTCTGCTCCTCCTCTTCCTGTATCTCTACTCTTCCTCACATTCCTCTTCCTCCTACTATTCCTCCTTCTCCTGCACAATCCCACCTTTTCCTCCCACGTGCATGGTTTGATCATTTGCATTGCGATTATTTTTGTACATATGTGGGTGACTCTAAGTGATGGCAAAATTTCAGTATGGGTTTTTCGATGTTCACCTTTAGGATGGATTTTGCAAAACTGGAAGAGGTTTAAAAGTGACACTTTAGCTGATAAAATGTTAATAGAATATTTTTACTAAGAAAAAAAAAAGGAAATTGTGGGGGGGCCACATATGAGTAATCCTGGAAGAGAAGCAGGGATTCCAGACAGCCAGAAGAGGAACTTAGAAATGCAAATTAATACTGCTGGGGCCAAGTATGGTCAGGGTCTTCTTGCCTGGGGGAAAAATTGGGCTGATTCCCTCTGTCCGTCACCCCAAGCTCTGTCTGCTTGCACAGATGAAATTTGCATAGCTAAAGGCAGAGCCCATAGTGAGGATATCTCACTGCAACAAAAACTGGTTGAACTGCAAAGGGAAACAGCAAATAGGGAACATTGTGAAAACTTTACTAAAAAAACTGGGGGGGAATCATCCCTCTCCCCACTTCAGCATGTGCTGTCACTGTCTAGGTTATATAGGGTGTATTAGAGCACTGGGGTGTTTTTGCTAGTCGAGAGGAATCAGCTGGGAATCCAATTAAATCTGATGATTTAATTACAGAAAAGTGGTCAATTGATGCAGCCCTGGCTGGAGGGAGTGCCCAAAAGTGAGGAAATGATTAACAGAAACCAGAACAAATCCCACAAATCCATGGACCAGCCCCTGGGAACCTTAATGAATTCATGTGAGAAGAAAGAAAATCCACCAACATTCTGAGTAGCATAATAAGATTAAAAACCAAATATTATTTTCATTATTAGAATTATTATTAATATTCATACTATTGTTGCTGTACTTGTTGTTATTATTACTATTATTATTATTATGTACTAAAGAATATATTATCAGTCCTCGAAACAACAATCAACTGGCCGTCTCCAGCTCCTGACCTTCATGCAGACTAATCCAGAGAAATGAAGAACAAGACATTTCACTACGGGATGGGACCAGATTACCTATTAACAGAAGGAGAAGTTTGTGGAAAATTAAATGACTGAAACTGCTGTTTACAAAAAAACAAGGTAACTGAAAAGTGGTAAAACAGATAACAAAGTAAACAGGAAAGTAGATCATGTACCAGTCCAAACGGGGAAAGGATGGGAATGGGACACGTTGCCTGGCCATGGGTTAAACAAATGCTGTTCTTCCTCTGATGTGCTGCAGCAACTCTCATCTTTTTCCCATGCACGACACCTTGCTGACTGCAGCTCATTCAGCAGCTGAGCAAGGGGATGCAGGTGGCAGCCAGGCCTCCTGATCCAGAAACGGCTACAAAAGGACAGGGAGTGACAGCACTGACAATAATCCCAAAATCCAAAAAGGCCCAGGAAGAAAAAAACAGGGTCGGTGAGTGAATCTACCTGGAGATAGGGCCAGGGACTTATACATCAGAAAGCAATGGGAGAAATCTTCAGTTTCAGAAAATGTTACTAATTGACAGGGACTGCTGCTCAGCCAAGATCCTGCTCAATTCCTGAAATTCGAGAAGGGAAAACACTTAACAGAGCTGTGAAAATTGGATGTTACACTAAAGGAGGAGCGCATATTAAGGAAGACATGCAGCAGGCAGATGGGGAAATCTGAACCTTCCAAGTACCTTTCCTTTTTTTTCGGGAAAGGGACAGGGAGATGCAGATGGGAAAATGAGGATAAAAAGCAGGCGGCGTTTTAGAAACTGCATGGCAAATGCCGCATGGCCTCTCCCTCTGTTCATCAATACAGTCACTTTTACAGGACTCCTCTGTCTCCTTTGGACACACAAAACTCTGGCGACGTGAATTTTCCCGCATAGCCCAGGAGCCTCTCTCAAACATCCCTTGCCCGGCCCAGGCTCCTGCTGGAACTCCAGGTTGGTCCCGGCTCCATAACGGATTCGCCCGCAGCTCACGCACACCCCCAGCTCCCTGCGGTTCAGGGCAGCAGCGGTTCCTTGGCCCGATGCCTGGGCCGGGCACAGCGCGGGAGCCGCTCCTCAGGCGAGGTTCCCGAGACATGGCGGAGCTCGGGGAAAGGGAGAAGCGAGTCCGTGCCGTGTGCAGAGCCGGCCTCTCGCTGCGATTGGCTGATTCTGCCGTCACTCCTCGTTCTCGCGCGCTGATTGGGTAGAGCCGGCAAAAGCCCGGCTCCGGTACCGCAGCTAGGGCACTCCTGGCGCAGCAAAGGCTAGGAGACGGCCCTAATGCAGCATCCCGGGCACAGGGCAGCCACCACTGTGCTACCCTCAGGAACCGGGACGAGCCAGCGCTGCTCCGGCACCAGCTCCTGCCAAGGCCCCAGCGGGAAGGAGACTGCGGGCAGCCGCTCCCGCAGCGCCCTCAGTCCAGGGGGAACACGGGCCGGGCACGGCACAACGAACACGCCAGAGGGCTCCGCCCGCAGCGAGCCTCGACGGCCCACAGAACCGAGCGCGGCTCCCCCTGCCCTGGGGCCGCCTCCGAGCTCCGCCGCCGCCTCACCGGGCTACGGCCGCTGCCACCACTCCCGGGCTGCACAGAAGCTCCGAAAATGGCGCTTTTGGCCCCGGGGCCGGGATTGTTCCCGCTCTGCCCAATCAGCGCGCGAAAGCGAGGAGTAACGGCAGAATCAGCCAATGGCAGCGAGGGGCGGGCACTCTCAGGCCTTTAGCGCTTCCAGAATCGGGCAGGGCCCGGCCAGGGCTGAGGCTAAGGAGCCGCTGCTGCCCTGAACCGCCGGGAGCTCGGCGGGAGCTGGAGCTGAGGGCGCCGGGAGCTGCGGCTGAGGCCCGGATGCAGCAGGGACCCACCTGCAGTCCCGGCAGGTGCCCGGGCTGGAGCTGGGATGCCTCAGAGGGGCCCCCTCCCCTGGAAGCCCCTGCAAAACCATGGAAGTGGCTCCTGTCGGGACTTGTGGGCCCGTGGGAGATCCCCGCTGGAGCAGCCTGTTCCTGAGGGACTGTGCTCCGTGGGAAGGACCCCGGGCTGAAGCAGGACAAGGATTCCTGTCCCTGAGGGGCAGGCTGTGACACGACCTGATTATGATTGCTATCTGTGCCTCTGGGTGGGGTGGGGGGAGGGAATATGGGATAAAGTTAAGCCTGGGAAGAAGGGAGAGGTGGGGTGAAGATAGTTTCTTAAGATTTGGCTAACTTGTGTGATAATTTATAGAAGATTTGTGTTAGTCACAGAAGTATTGGGGTTTGTATAAACCAGAATGCTAAGGTCAGAATGAAGTACGAACACTAGATAGAGGAAAATATATTATTAAATCATTCTGTTTTAAATCCCCCTGTTATGAATATTACATTTCCTAAATAAGTTGTATCTACTACCAGCTTGCAAAATCAGACTTTCCAATAGTCCGACAGATTTTGCAAAATGAGACTCCCTGCCTTTGTTTGATCACTGCTGCTGTTTGATCAATCAGACTTCCCGATTTTTGCCGGGTTTTATCTACCAAGATCAGATGGTTATCTATGAGACTATCACCCAGAGACTTTACAGATGTTTATTTGATCACCACTGCTTACCTGGCAAAATTATGACAGAAAAAAAACTGACTACAACGAGAGACCATACTATAAGTAGAGGCTGCAAACCAAGCTTCAATGGAGCGTGGAGTGGGTGGTGACCCCTCTCGTTCCCCAGTGCTGCTTGCTCCACCTCTACAATATAAAGCAATCTAAATTTTGCTGAATATCGGGACTTTTTGTTTTTCATTTATAACAATTTTGTGCCGAAACCTGGGATGGCCTTGGAGCCCTCTGAGACACTGCAATTTCGGGGAGGCGCCCCATTACTGTGGCCCTGGTTCATCAGTGGTTTTCGGAACCCGACGATGTACCTCACGATATAGACTGAGCAAGGAAAGAGCTCCCCAGAAGACCGCAGCAACATCACCTGTAATTCTTGTGCACGAAGACCCAGGGAGGAGCATCAAAGCTGTAAGTGTCTGGTTTGGTGGGGATGACTGTGTGCTTGCCTGAATGAGACGTGGTTTTTACCATGAAGCGAGAGCAGAATCGTGCTATCCGCAGTTCTGGTATCCCGCAAGGGACCCGGCCAGTGAAGGGACAAAGCGAGTGAGGGGAAGCTGCTTTTCCCATCCCATCCCAGGTAGAAGCTAGGTTCTCTTCCCATCCCAGCCCAGGCAGAGGTGGGACCCGAGTGGGGGAAAAAGCGGAGAGCAACACACAAAAGTCACAGGGGGAAGAGGGAAAAAGCTGCTTTTTCCCATCCCAAGCCCAGGAAGAGGTTAAAGTTCATTCCCATCCTGACCCAGGAAGAGGCAGGATTCAGACGGAACACAAGGGGAGCACAAATACCTCAAGATGGTCCCTTGAGGTAAAAATAGGTTTTAAGTCCAAATGACCCAAAAAAGGGTCCAAGTTTGTGGAGATCAATGGCATTCCCAATTAGGGAAAGCAACCCCTGTTCTATTCCCTGGGTCAACCCTGTGCCACTCTCCCTGTCCGTCAGCCTTTCGGTCACTCCCACTCTGTTCCGCTCTTGGCCTTTTTGCTCTAATGCTACCCTTGAACACCCCCTGTCCCCTGGTAATTGGTCCCTAAAGTTTTCTCCGCCTGCTGATTCCATGTACCAAATGTGAACCCCCCCACCCCCACAAGTCCCTTGCCTTTGTTTCGTGGACTCTGGACAATGCAGATCTGTGGCTGAATTAAACATCTCTGTAAAACCCTTACAAAGGCCTTTCCTGCTCCTTTACTCGCCTTCACCCCAAGCAACAACCAGATGCATCACAAGTTCATGTGGTTTACAAATAAATAAAATTTAGTGAGTGTGAATGAATGAATGTATACGTATTGTTAATTTAAAGTTTGACTTGATTTTCTGAGAAGGTAAATTGTATTGTTAGAAAAGTTTTCTGTGCTGTGGGGAGGGTATGTGATGTTTAAATTACCAAAGAAACCAGTGAAAAGGAAGCAAAGGCCAGGGATAAACGAACGGGCAGATATTCCCCATGAGGCTTAAATTTGCCAGCCCTTAAATTAATTTGTAAATTCAGAAAAAACAAGTAATCCAGAGAATGGGGATTATGCCACATATGGGGCAGGAAACACAGAAACCCTAAGGGTAAAACATTTTAAAATATCAGAACCCCCAGAGACAGAAAAAGAAAAAAAAAAATGGGGGCTCAGACCCTCTAAAAATATTGCCTACCCCATTAGCATTGGGTTTCCCCAGCCCTGAGGCTTCCCTCAGTCAGGGCACTGAGCCTCCGGCAGCTCCTCCCCTGCCTCAATCCTGGCTGCTGCAGCTTTTCTGTCGGTTGCTCTGGCCGTGGCCCCGCTGCCGTGGCCTCCCCATCCATGCTAACACAACCCATGTCGTTCCCCTGCCCTGTCCCCAGTCCCTACCAGGCATTGGGGCCCCGAGCGCCATGAGCTGCATGTGCCCAGTCCGTGCACTGATTTAAGTTCTAAGAAAAAGCTCTTTGGCGGTTCCAGTGCCAGGCTCTGCCTCTGACCCCTCTGCTTTGGAAAACCAAATCCCGATCCCTCTCTAAACATTCGTGTTTTAGAGATGAGGAGAGGGAATGAGGACTTAACATAGTTGGGATGTCAAGAGCAAGCTAACTGGTTTCTAAAAAAAGTAATAACATATTAGGTTTTATTAATAGTAGTAGACCATTTAACTCACTAAGTTAAAAGTGTGGAGTGTGTACAAGCCAGGAAAAAGAATAATAGTGGAGTGCCTACTGCCATTATACACAAGGCAGCAAAAGGTATAAATGCTAGATGTGAAATTATGTGTGCAAATAGTTAAAGAGCTGGGATCAAACTTCTAGAAAAGAAATAATTCTTTAGTCTGTCAGGTCTAAGAAATACAGCATAATTTTGAGTGATGATCAAATGTGTGCGTATAGTTGTGCTTCTCAAATGCTGAAATCCTAACTGCCCAGCCAGCACCTGGAGTGTGGTGCACATAGTAAATCATAAAAATCACAAGATAACAGAATGTGCTGAGTTGGAAGGGACACAATAAAGTTAAGTCCAACTTGTGTCTCTGTACAGGACACCCCAACATTCCCATCACATGCTGAAGGAACTGGCAAACTTCTTAAACTCTGTCAGGCTTGGTGCTGTGACCATTTCCCTAAGGAGCCTGCTCAGTGTCCAACTACCCTCTGGGTAGAAAACGTTTTCCTGATATCCAACCTAGCCTCTTCTGAGGTTTTAACCTCCTTCAGCTTCATGACTTAAACAGTCCTGGCTTTTGTGTAAGGTTTACAATAATTTGCTAAGTCTTCTGTGAGTGCAACGCCACAGGTAAAAGTAAATAAATGTGCTGTGCCATGTGTTCTAAGGACACCCTCCCTGAGCAGGGAGATAAGACCAAATAACCCACTGTGGTTCCTTCCAACCTGACACATTCTGTAATTCTCTGATTCCTTGAAATGTTTTGATGTTTACAGGGGAGTGTGTGTAGAGCACAGTAGTATCCTGTGCTCTGTAAGCACATCAAACTGATGTGGCTTATCCTGAAAACCAAATTCATGCAATAAACAAGAGAATGCTGAAACAAAAGTCAGCAGCAGCTGTCCCAAGTAAGGCTGCATAGACACCAGTTAAAACTAAAAAAGGTCTCTGAAATGCCTTGCTCCTGGCAGTGTGTAAGAAAATAAGAAACAGGAGATGCTGTATTAGCATAACACACCTGCTACATATAAACTGTAATGGCTAATTTAAAAGAAAGCCACTTCAGCAGCTTTTGTACGGTAGTCAAAATTTTAAACAATTAGTGATGTCAAATTCTCATTTTTAGTGTTGTGTTATGTGTATTTATTTACTATTTCAAATTTCTCTAGCCTGAGTGCTTGGCCAGCCTGCCTGTTACGTGTACAAACAAAAACACCAGCAGCTTTTGCATCTGAGGAAAGATACATCCTCTTCAAACAAGAAGATTAGGATTGTTTCAGTCAGAAAGTTCTCATATTTTGGCCCTAAACTGTGACTTATATAATAATTTTGCTTTGTAAATGGGAAATTCTAGTGCCTGTTGAACGGAAAATACCTAAGAAACAGTAAAAATCTACAGCTGAGAAGTACCAAAGATAATTTACCTGAAAATTAGCAAAAAGCATATCCATATTGTACTGAGTTGTGGTGGTGTCATTCCTATGGTGGGTATCTCCCATTTGCATTATGTGTCCAATGTAAAAGAACTATAAGGATATAAGGAAACTGTTAAGGTACTTAATACCCTATCAGCAGAAAGAAGAAAAAAAAAATTGAAATTTATGATCATAACTGGTGCAAGTTATCTGAGAATAGAACAAGGAAAAAAAGGAAAGAAGCTAAAGCAGAAGTATTGGCAAAAGAGTGCTGGAAAGAGTTGCATATACTGTGCTGTTACTGAGGTACCTCCTACTGGAATGTTAAAGCTAAAGGCTGAGACAAAATTAAGAAACTATACCAAAAGAGGAAGACAAAGTGGGAGATCCCAGGACATACTCCCTGCTGCCAAGAAGATTAAACAAACCTCAGCTAGTGGTAGCAACCCCATAGGCCTTGAGGGAGGCAGAGGGATGAAAATAGTCATGGAACTCATCCTATTGCTAATTAAGATAAAAAGAAACAGTGCTAATGCTTGTTCCAAGTGTTACCAGACAATTAGGTATGGCAGAGCACAGTATCCACCCTTGCCTTCCACACGCATATCAATTCAGCCTGCTGTAATAAGCACAACTTAGAAACCTGCACTGTTATGGGAAAAAGTTACTGGGTAGCCACCAATTTGGGAAAAGGAGGGTGGGCTCCATCGGCATAGCTAAGTTGCCCAGTAGGAGAAGAACACCTCTGCTTCACAAAAGAAGGTATGTGAGGATATTCAGATCAGGGAGGAGTGCAAGATCACTACAGGGCGGAATTGATAAAGAATATAACTAAAGTGTTCAAGGGAAAAAGGACAAACCGTGAGGGAAGTTTTAACGTGTACGAGAAATTGAAACACAACTCAGCGAACGGGACTTACCCACCTCAGGAAAGAATTTATTTGTGGAATTAATGAAAGAAATTACTACTGAATTACTTACTGAAATTACTACTGAACTGACTTAACTCACTGTTGGATCTGTAGAGAAATGCAGATGACTGAACAATGGCCACAGAGCGGGGAGGGATTAGACCCAAAGCAGTTATTGGAGTCAAACAGAAATATTGAGGGGAGTCAACAGACCTGAAGGGTGAGTTCTAAGTCATGAGGTAATAGGAGAAGTATGTATAACACGTTGGGGAACTAACTTTACCCAATATGTGGGGCACACCCCCTCTATGACTATCCTGATTGCAAATACAAGCAGTCAGTCTTGGTGGCCCAAAGCTCCAAAAGGATATTGGGGAAAGTTAAGTAAAGGCAATTGTATAAAGAACAATTTTACAGGATTATGCTGCTATAATAAGAATAGAGCCAACCCATACAAAGAAGTAAAAAGTGTAAGAATCTATTGGCAACAACCTGAATCAGTTACACTAAGCTGGAAAGCCCCAAAGTATTTTGGATCTGCAGGAAAATAGCATATAATACCCTACCAAAAAGATGGAGAGGGACATGTACTCTAGGGATTATCCAGCCTGCGTTTTTTACATTACCAAAAGAAAAAGGTAATAGAGTGTTAGGAGTTCCCTTGTATAAAACTTTGTATCAAAACAAAAGCAGCCCTGTCACAGGGGGAACACATACCTCAAAGGATAATGAATGGACCCCAGAATGAATTATCGAGTACTATGGACCAGACCTGGGTCCAAGATGGGAGCTGGGACTATCTCATTCCAACTTATCTGCTAAATAGAATTATCAGGCTACAAGCTGTAATAGAAATTACTTCCAACTGAACAGCCTGAGAAATGGAATTGATAGCTAAACAACTTACTCAAACTAGAGCAGCAGTACATCAAAATTGACTAGCCCTAGACTATCTATTAGCTGAAGAAGGAGAAATGTGTAGGAAGTTCAATAATTCTGAATGCTGCTCAGAAATTGATAATAATGCACTAAAAGTGCAGAAGATATAAAACAAATAATCCATGTACCTGTACAAACGTGGAGCTCTATGCTTCATGATAATTGGTGAAATAACCTGTTGGAGAGAGCTTGGTGGAAGAAATAAGGTCTTATGTTAACACGTGCACTATTAGGACTACTGTTCATCCCTTGTCTTGTTCCATGCTTCATTCGACTAATCCAATCAGTGGTTCAAGGAATGCAAGTTGCTGCAATACCAATGGATCCTGAGTCGACAACAAAACTAATTAAAGGGAATGAATTAAATCTAGCACTAGAAGTACTGAAAAAATTTGAAGCCCAAACACAAATCAATGGGATAAAAAAAAAAAAGAAGTGGGGAAATTGTGATAATTGCTAAAAGATTGGTATTAATCATAAAAGTATTGGGGTTTGTATGAACCAGAATACTAAGGTCAGAAGTAAAGCATAGACACTAGATAGAAAAAAAAAACAAAACAAACACTAAATCATTCTGTTTTAAATCCCCCTGTTATGAATATTACATTTTCTAAATAAGTTGTATCTACTACCAGTTTGCAAAACAGACTTGCCAATAGTCTGATAGATTTTGCAAGCTCAGACTTCTTGCCTTTGTTTAATCAATGCTGTCTATCTACAAAGGCCAGACCTCCCGACTTTTTGCCGGTTTTATCTACCAAGACCAGATGGTTATCAATGAGACTGACTATCACCCAGAGACTTTACAGATGTTTATTCAACCACCACTGCTTACCTGGCAAAATTATGACAGAAAAAAAAAATTATTGATTACAATGAGAGACCATACTATAAGAAGAGGCTGCAAACCAAGGTTCAATGCAGCGTGGAGTGGGAGGTGACCCCTCACGCTCCCCAGTGCTGCTTACTTCCGTCTATACAATAGAAAGCAATGTAAATTCTGCCGAATATCAGAGGACTTTTTGTTTCTCATTTATAACACCTGCGATTGTTGTGCTCTGATTTGTCTGATGATAAATTAAATCAATTTCCCAAAGTCAAGTTTTGTGCCCGTGACGGGTGATTAAACTTCCCCTACCCTCATCCAGACCCTCGAACCATTCCTTATGTATTCTGTTCCCTGCCCATTGTGAGGAGGGAAGTGACAGAGAGATTTTGACCTCTCACAGGCATCCTCTGCTCCGGCCCGGTCTCCTGCAAAGGCTGCAGGTGGATCCCAGCTCCACCCTGGACTCACCCCCAGCTCCCACCGCCCTCAGCTCCTGCTCACCCCGAGCTCCCGGCGGTTCAGGGCAGCAGCGGTTTCTCGGCCTGATGCAGGGGCCGAGGCCAGCGCCAGAACCTCTCCCCACGTGAAGTTTCCGAGAAATGGCGGAGCTCGGAGGAGGGAGGGGAGTCGTGCCAGGTGAAGATCCCGCCCGTCGCTACGATTGGTTGATTTTGCTGTCACTTCCCGGTTTCACGCGCTGATTGGGCAGAGCGGGGACAAGCCCGGCCCCGGTAGCGCCCCTACGGCGACACGCCACAACAAAGGCGCCATTTCCGCACCGCCTGTGCGGCACTGAGAGCGGCAGCGAGTCGCTGGCTCCAGCAGCGGCTCCTGCTGAGGCCCCAGCAGGAATGAGACGGCGGACACCCGCTCCCGCAGCGCCCTCAGCCCGGGGGGAACACGGGCCGGGCACGGCACAACGAACACGCCAGAGCTCCCTGTCGCCCCCTCCGCCCGCAGCGAGCCCCGAGCGCCCACAGAACCGAGCGCGGCTCCCACCTGCGCTGGGGCCGCCTCCGAGCTCCGCCGCTGACTCACCGGGCTACGGCCGCTGCCACCGCTCCCGGCCCGCACAGAAACTCCGAAAATGGCGCCTTTGGCCCCGGGGCCGGGCTTGTTTCCGCTCTGCCCAATCCGCGCGCGAGAACGAGGAGTGACGAAAGAATCGGCCAATGGCAGCGAGGGGCGTGCGGCTCTGCACACGGCGCGGAGTCCAGGCCCTTTTACCGATCTCCGCCATTTCTAGGAAACCTCGCCTGAGGAGCGGGTCCCGCGCTGGGCCCGGCCCGGGCATCGGGCCAAGGAACCGCTGCTTCCCTGAACCGCTGGGAGCTCGGGGTGAGCAGGAGCTGCGGGCTGTGGGAGCTGAGGGTGAGTCCGGGATGGAGCCGGGAGCCACCTGGAGCCCTGTCAGGAGCCCGAGGCGGGCAAGGGATGTTTGAGAGAGGCCCCGGAGCTGTGCGGGAAAATTCACGTCGCCAGAAGTTTGTGTGCACAAATGAGACAGAGGAGTCCTGTAAAAGTGACTTTATTAATGAACAGAGGGAGCACCCATGCGGCATTTGTCATGCGGTTTCTAAAACGCAGCCTTCTTTTTATCCTCATTTTCCCATCTGCATCTCCACTGGCTGAGGTACTTGAAAGGTTCAGATTTCCGATCTGCCTGCTGCATGTCTTCCCTTAATATGCGCCCCTGCTTTAGTATAAAATCCAGTTTACACCGCTCTGTTAAGTGTTTCTCGAAGTTCAGGAATTGAGCAGGATCTTGGCTGAGCAGCAGTCCGTGTCAATTAGTAACATTTTCGGAAACTGACGATTTCTTTCTCATGTATAAGTCCCGGCCCCTATATCCAGTTAAATTCCCTCACCGACCCTGTTTTTTCTTCCTGGACCTTTATTGATTTTGGGATTATTCTCATTGACCTCATCCCCTGTCCTTTTGTAGCCGTTTCTGGATCAGGAGGCCTGGCTGCCACCTGCATCCCCTTGCTCAGCTGCTGAATGAGCTGCACTCAGCAAGGTGTCGTGCATGGGAAAAAGATGAGAGTTGCTGCAGCACATCAGAGGAGGAACAGCATTTGTTTAACCCATGGCCTGCCTGGGAACCCCGAAAATGTGTCCCATTCCCATCCTTTCTAGATTTTGATCCGATTATGAGCTGGTTTCTTATTCCTTTTTTTTCTGTTTTACCCCTTTTCAGTTATCATCTATTTGCAAACAGCAGTTTGAGTTATTTAATTTTCCGCAAATGTCGCCTTCTTGCTTGGTGTGGTTCGGAAAGAAGGTCCGGAGCTGCATCTGTCTGGTTGGTTATTATTTCGAGGACATCTTGTAATCTAATTCTGTAATTCAAATGCTAAATGGGTATTTTGCCCCAGCAGTGATAATTTGGATTTCTAAAGCTCCTCTCCTGTATGGCTGGAAAGGATGGATGCTTCTCTTCCGGAGCAGCCATTTCATTCAGTCCGGGGCAGTCGTTTCACCTTTGCCTCCCCTCCCTCCCCAGTCAGCTTTTGACTTCATATCTTTAGTGTTAGAGTCAAGGCATTACTTCATTCTTGCCAGGATATGCGACAGAAATAAATTTCATCCACATATCCCATGTGTGAGTTTTACTAGCTTTTCCCTAAATTTTATGCAGTCTAAACCCATTGAAATGCATTGCTTAAATGTTCATTGCTTCTAAGTTGTGTAGTTCTCAGTACTTCGTGTCCTGTTGGCCCCGATTTCTCCTCCTTTGATGTTAATTAGGTCCCACTCCTGGATTTCCTTCTCAGCCTTTTCCAGACCAGGTCTCTCCAGCACTGCCGTGGGCCGTGTCTGGAGTGGGTGTTCCTTGATGTTTCCTGATGGTCGATGATGTTTTGTTGATAGTTGTTATCTTTGTGGGAATCTTTTGGGCCATTCCCAGTCTGTTGAGATGTTAAACTCATCTCTGTTCAGTGGTGAAACATCCCTTAAAAAAACCTTTTAAAATACCTTTCCCCGAGGCAAAGTGAACCAAAGCCTGAGTAGAGAAATAATTTTCTTTTTAAATTTACCTTGGTATATTTTCCAGCAATCGAATACCAGCCAGAGCAATGTGTGAGTGTAATTGAGAGCCAGAGTGGAATTGTGCCGTTGTGTTCCTGAACTGCTGTGGGAGTGCAGGCACAGAAAGCAGCGAAGCTCCAGGACTGTGGCCACAGACTGTTTGAAATATACATCCCTTATCTCCACCCCCCAGCAGGTGGAGAATGACCAGGGTAAGGAATTCCAAACACCAATTCCAAGGTTGGTAATTAAATATCAGCCATACCCTATCACTTATTCTTGCCAAGGCCAATGGCAAAAGCCGTACCCCATGGCATCTTGTTTTCTACCACCAGCTTCCAAAGGAGTATTTGATTTCTCCATTCATTCTTTCTATGTGACTTGAGCCCTGGGGTTGGCAGGTCATGCTGTGCCTGGGAACCACAAAAACGTGTCCCATTACCACCTTTCTAAATTTGGACCAGAATATGAGTTACTTTGTTTTTTCCTTTCTTATCTGTTTTGCCACTTTTTAGCTATAGTTTATTTGGAAACGGCAGTTTGAGTAATTTAATTTTCCCCAAATGTTGCCTTCTTTGGCATAGCTTGGTTGGCAAGCCAATCAGGAGCTGCATCTGTCTAGTTGGTTATTGTTTCTAGGACAAACTGTAATCTAATCCTTTAATTCTAATGATAAATGGGTACAGTGCCCCAGCAGTGTTAATTTACATTTCTATAGTTTCTCTCCTGACTGCCTGGATACAGGAGCTTCTCTCCAGGAGCAGCCATTTCATGGCTCACAATGCACCCCCACCCCGCCCCCCAGCCCCGGATTTGCTTTTTACTTGGCATCTTTGCTGTTAGAGAGTCAAGGCACTACTTGATTGTTGCCAGGGTGTGGGACAGAAATAATTTCATCCACACATCGCCCGGGTCTGCAGAGAAAATCATTCCATGACACTTAAGTTTTACGAGCCTTTTCTTAAACTTTATACAATGTGACAAAATAGAAATCCATTGGTATAATGTTCCTTAATTCTAAGTTGTGTACTTCTTAGTATTTGGTTTCCTGTTGCACCCGGATTTCTGCCCCTCTCATATTAATTAAGTCCCACTCCTGGATTTCCTTCTCAGCCTTTTTCAGACCAGGTCTCTCCAGCAGTGCCATGGGCTGTGTCTGGGGTGGGTGTTCTTGATGTTTCCTGATGGTCCTTCATGTTTTGTTGATGGTCATTATCTTTGTGGGGATCTTTTGGGCCATTCCCAAGTCTGTTGAGATGTTAAACTCATCTCTGTTCAGTGGTGAAACATCCCTTAAAAAAAATCGCTTTAAAATTCCTTTCCCCAAGGCAAAGGTAAACCAAAGCCTGAGTAGAAAAATAAAGTTAAAAAAATTTAAAGTTGGTAAAGTTGCCAGAACAGCCCAGCTTTTTGTGATTTTCTAATCACCCTCAGCCCATTGTGTGAGTGTAATTGAGAGCCAGAGTGGAATTGTGCCGTTGTGTTCCCCAGCAGCTGTGGGAGTGCAGGCACAGAAAGCAGCGAAGCTGCAGCAGTGGCAGCAAGGATTGGCCCCAGTGGCTGGAGGTGCCAAAGGAGAGGTGCCCAGGCAGAGGATTTGAGCAGAGGATGTGTGAGCAGGCCCAGGGGCTTCCCCCTGCTGTGGAGCCCTGGCTGCTGCTGCAGTTGCCTTCAGTGCAGGCTCAGTGGGGCCTCCCATGCTGGTGCTGCAGCCGGGAAGTGCAAATCTGCGGGGCTTGAGAGCCCCTGAGCCCAGGGTGAGGGGTCCCCCCGTGCTGAGCTGTGCTGGGGCTGTTTCTGTGCTCAGGGACACTTGGGATGGGCCACAGCACTTGGCCACCAGTGGTGCTTCTCTGCATTTCTTAGGCAGAGTGTAAGTCTTGCTCTAATTCCCTTTCCTCAATCAGAGCATGTCTTGGAACTGTTTTCCCTTCTCCTGCCCTTGCAGACCCATCCATGAACACATTTTGTCCCTCAGGCCAGGGAATATCTCATCAATCTCTCCTGGCTCTGGAGCTCTGTCACTGGAATGCAGCCATGGGGGCAGCGCCAAGGCCGGGCCCCCCCGCGCTCTCGTGGCGGGAGCGGCTGCAGTGGGGACTGAGTGCGGGCGGGAGCGGCCGAGAGCCCAGTGCTGCCCCAGCCCGAGCTGCCCCAGCTCCATCCCTGCCCCTGCGCTGGGATGCTGTGGGTTTGAGGGAAGAGGGAGCCGGCAGTGGGTGCTGGGCCTCGGGGGCAGCAGGAGAAGGGAAGGAGAATCAGGGTGGAAGAACAAAATGGTCCAATGATGCACATGGGAGGAGAAGGTGGGATTGTGCAGAAGGAGGAGGAATAGTATGAGGAAGAGTAGGGGACACAGGAGGAGGAGAAGGAATAGCAGAAATGGAAAGAGCACAAGGTTCAACCCCCCCCCAGGCCCCAGGAATGTTGTCCTCATCATGTGCAGCAGGTGACTGGAGAGGGGGATGCACGATTTTCACAGGGGTGAATCTTGGTGTTTCTGAGCTTTATTGGGCTAAATGTTGGTGCTTTGTTTTTTTATGGGGCCTGGATATTTATATTTTTGTTGGGGTTTTGGCTGAATCTTGGTGTTTGTGGGGTTTTTCATCTATCCTGGTGTTTGAATAATTTTTGGGCTGAACCTTGGTGTTTGGGAGGTTCTTATAGACACAAGATTCACAATGACTTCCTGAGATGAACTTGGGCAAGGAGGAACCCCCAGCCCAATGCCCTCTCTTTTTCTTTTTTCCCCAAACTAAGGTTTGTCATTCCCAAGGTGTGGGTGGATGGAGGAGGAGGAAAAGCCCCGGAGATCCCTGACAAGGAGGGACTGCAAACCCAGCCCGGGGAGCTGTGAGGAGGAAAGACCCTCCCTGAGCCAGGAAGGTGGCCGGAGATCCAGGCAGAGTTCAGATCTGGTGGAGAAGCCTCATGGAGGGGAGAAGCCCCACAAGTGCTTGGAATGTGGGAAGGGTTTCAGCTGCAGCTCCTGGCTGATCCAGCACCAGATGATCCACACTGGTGAGAAGCCCTACAAGTGTGGGGAATGTGGGAAGGGTTTCAGCCGCAGCTCCAATCTGTTGCGGCACCAGGTGATCCACACAGGGGAGCGGCCCTACACCTGCTTGGAATGTGGGAAGAGCTTTGGGGTCAGCTCTGACCTGAGAAGACACCAGCGTATCCACACTGGGGAGAGGCCCTACAAGTGTCCTGAGTGTGGGAAGAGGTTTCAGACCAGCTCCGATCTCCTCGTACATGAGCGGATTCACAGAGAGGAGAGGCCCTTTCGCTGCCCCGACTGCGGGAAGGGATTCAAGCACAACTGTCATCTCATCAGACACCAGCGCATCCACACTGGGGAGAGGCCCTACAAGTGTCCTGGGTGCGGGAAGAGCTTCTCCACAAGCTCAGCCTTGATCCAACACCAACGGAGACACCACTAAGGGAAGCCCTGTGAGTGCCCCGAGTGTGGGAAGAGCTTCATGCTCTGCTCCAGCTCCATCCCCCATGGGAGGATCGGTGTTGGATGATCCCCAGTGACCCCTGTTGGGCAGAGCCCTGGTGATCCATGTTAGGTGGGGCAAAGGGGCTGTAGAGATTTCGCTCCTTTGTCCTTGTCCTTCTGTGATTTGGTTGGTAATAAATTCCCTCCCTGTGCCCAGGCTGGGTGTGTTGTTCCTGTGCTGGCACTCAGGGCGGGATTTCTCCTGGTCCTTCTCTCCACTCTCGGGTCTCTCCTCAGCCAATCAGACAATGCGATGAAGATTCAGCCAATCGGTGAGCAGCTCCAAGTCTATCCTCAGTGCTACCCAGTAAGCAGAACTGGGTGTAACTGGGAAGCTTTATTGGGAACACTGGGAGCATCTGGGCTGCGGCAGAGTTACAGTGGGGCTGGAGGGACACACTGTTTTCCCAAAATCAGCACGGGGACAAAGCAGAGGGTCCTTGCCGGGCCTGAGGCTATGGGGAGGGGCTGCGACTGCTGCTGGGTCAGGAGCTGTGTGGACAAAGACATGGGGGTGACACCGGGCTGAGGGCCCCAGGGGGAGCACACACACTCTGGGGGAGGGGGAACATGACCCCCAGGACCCCCATTCACCTTCTTGCACAGGTTGGAGCTGAGCCCCAGCACTAGGAAGACGAAGCCCAACACAGAGACCCCAATCCCCATCAGCACCTTGCTGCAGGCAGCATCTGGCGGCATCTCTGGGGGACCACAGGGGTCAGGACCCCCGCAAAACCTCTCACGGACACCCCAAACTTCTACATGCACCCTCCCAGTCTCCCCCAGTGCACTCAGAACCCCCTAAAACCTCCTCCCAGTCTCTTCCCAGCCTCCCCAGGACCCATGAAAGCTCTTCCTGACCCTCTCAGGATCTCCCAGCCCCCTCCCTGTTTCCCCCACTGTCCCAGGACCCCCAAACCCTCTTCCAATCTCTTCCCAGTCCCACCCCAACTCACCAAGACCCCTCCCAATGGCTTTCCAGTACAACCAACCTCCCTCATTCCAACCCTTTCTTTCCAAACCCTGATCTTTTTCCAGCCTTTCCAGGCTCGCTCAAAGCCTTGCCAGTTATACCCAGCACCCCCAAACTCCCTTCCAGTTCCCACTAGGATCCCCAGAGCCCCATCCCACCCTCCCCAGCATTCTTCAAACCCCTTTTCAGCCATTCTAAACCTCTGAGCCATACTCCCAGTTTAAACCAGGCTATCTCAACCTCCCTCCCAGTTACTCCCAACACACCCCAACCCCTCTCCCAGCCCCCCAGTACCTCCCCTCACTCCCCCTGCACTGCAGGGTCTAGGACATGCCCCAGTGCCGACTCAGGGGGGATTCCAGGCTGACGTGCTCCACCTGGCAGCTGGAGGTAACCCCACTTGGGGTTGGCATTCCCAGCAGCACCAGGAGCTGGTAGGTCCAGTCCTCACTGGGGACCAGGTCAGTGGCCACCGCATGCCCCGAGAGCTCCTGCTGGCCCTGGAACCACCTCAGCTGGATCTGGGCAGGGTAGAAATCCATCACAGAGCAGAGCAGGCAGCCGGTTCTCGGCTGGGAGCTGGAGGGCCACAGTGAGATGGACACACTGTTGGGTACTGGGAGAGAGTGGGAATACACTGGGATCAGCTGGGGGAAACTGGGAGAGATGGGAGAGGTCTGGTGCAACACATTGCTTCCGAAGTGCAGGAACTGCTCCTGGTTGGAGATGTTCCTCTCCATGAACCTCACCTGGTTGGTGCCATTAATGAAGTGACTCTCAGACTTAACCATCTCCTGGAACAGCCCTGTGTGTGCAGGACACAGGACCGGGGGTTCCCCTCCTGTAGCCCTCTAGCAGCCACAGTAGCCAAGAGCTTTGGGGCAACCCGGACTCCACACCCCCAGTGCCCCACGGCCGCCATGGCACCCTTCTTTCCATGGTCCCAGTTCTTCTTTTCCACCCTTTTTCCTCTCATATTGTCATAACTCCCCAGCCACCCGCTCCACCCCCCAATATCTGGAGCTCCCACCTCCCCATTTCCCTTTCTCTCCACACTCCACCATCCCACCCACTGGGATCGCTGGTGTGTTGTTTGAATAGAAGCATGTAATGTCACATGGTGGAAAATTTAGAATTTGGGGTTTTAGTCATATATATAAAGCAAGATGCAGATTTTAGGATGGAGGTTTCTTTCTTCTTCACGTTCTTCATGGGTCTAGGTGGTACTTTTGTAATTGGATAGAAAATTCCACCTTGTGGGTCATGGGTGATTGCTTATTGGGTTAAAAGTAAAAAAAAATTCAGGTATCTGTTCTTAATTGGACATATTGGTCCTTAAAAGGCCTTGCAGAGAGTGTGATATGTTGCCATTTTTAGTTTGTTAGCTAGAAGTGCTGTAGAACTCACTGTAATATAAATAAGAATTAATAAACATCTGAGTCTGAACATGAAATACCGACTCTGGAAGAACAAAAAAGAAGATAAAACGCAATACCCCTCTCCAGATTCCCCTGGTGGAAGGCACAGGGGGTGAGGGCGAGGCGTGGGTGGAGTCCAGGTGAGGAGCTCTGGCCTCTGTGGGACTGCCTGGACATTGAGGAGTCATCAGCACCATGAGTTCCGATTGGCTCAATTATTTTAGTGCCTTCTCTGATTGACTGAGGAGGCGCCTGGGAGTTTAGCAGACGACTGGGAGAGATCCTGTCCCAGCTTAGCAGTTGAAGAACATCCAATTAACAAGGCATGCATGTCATTTCCAAGTAGTCCCCACACTCCTGTAGGATCTAAATGCACCGAGGATCTCATGAGGGTCACCAACTCTCTGGTGGTCACAACCATGTGATGATGGTGATCATGAAATGACTGTGACCACGACACAACCACACCATGAGATGACCGTGATATGATTGTGGCCATGAGTTGACCACAAGATGATCATGAGATGACCATGAGCATGAGATGACCATGACACGGCCATGGTCAGGAGATGACCATTACAATGAGATGACCATTAATGTGAGACTACTGTGAGCATGTGATGACTGTGACCAAGAGACAACAATAAGATGACCATGCTAATGAGATCATTGTGACCATGAGATGGCCATGAGGTGACCATGATGTGATTGTGACCATGAGATGACCATAACAATGAGATGACTGAGAGAATGAGATGATGACTATCAGGAAATGACCCATCACCGTGCGGTGGCTATGAGATATCTGTGATCATGAGATGACCATGACCATGACCCAACCACAGCCGAGAGATGACCATGATAAGATTGTGGGAAATTAATTGAACATAAAATGTTCATAAAATAACCATGACCTTGACATAACCATGACCATGAGATTACCATTACAATGAGATGACCATGACTGTGAGATGATTGTCATGATTGTGACCAAGAGATGACCATGAGATGATCATAACACACCATGGCCATAAGTGATCGTGATCATGAGGTGACTGTGAGATGACCATTACAGTGGGATACCCATGAGCATATGATTATGGTCATTAGGAAATAACCATGACCCTGAGATGGCCATGAGATGAGATGTTCAAGACCATGAGGTGATCATGAGATGATCCTGACCATGACACAACCATGATCATAAGATGACCATTACAGTGAGATAACCGTGAATGTGATCATGACATGACTGTGAGCATTAGATGACCATGAGCATGAAATGATTGTTACCAAGACATGACCACAATGCAACCATGGCCATGTGGTGAACTAGGTGATGAGAATGATGCCTTAATTTTAGCTTTCATATTTTCCAATTTCTGTGCTGCATTAGTATATAACTCTGAACTCCATAGAAAGTGTTAGCAAGTTCTCCCCACAGTTTAGTTAGACAAAACAATTCTTTTCCAGCCCAAGAACCAAGGACACCATTGCAGCTTCAGGCCCAAAAAATACAAACAATCTGGGAGAATGGGTGCAGCCAACGGCACAGCCCCTAGAGGTGGAGCCGGCGGGCAGAGCCTTCTACCCTGAGGATGGAGAGGGAACCTCCCATGGAGGGAGTGGTGCTTCTACTGCTCTCAGGTCCACGAGTTTCCATTGCAATACTGCACTCACAGAGCTGCCTCAGGAGATAACAGCATCGAAGCTAGAGGCAACCAGCCCAGCAGCCACAGTACTGTAAGTCATGCTGGGTGATTTCTAATGTCAGGATTGGTCAAAGCAGATCTACCACAGCAGATTCAACAGTCAGACAACTCTTGCTCAGCTCTTCCAAAGAGGAAGATGAGTTCACCGTTGCCTGGAGCAGTGAAAAGAAGGGAAAGATAGCCAGAAAGGTGATAAAAGAACACAGCCCTAACAGCCAAATGTACTAGGTCAGAAAAGGAAAAAGGAAAAGAAGCTGTTCTGCAAGCCCCTTTACAGTAAGCAGTCAGCGACCAGGGGCCAAAATATGTAAAGGTTCCATACTCCCTTTTCGAGTTAGAAAAGTGGAAAAGTACTGTGGGCAAATATAAGGAAAACCCAGAGAAGGCGGCCAAATTAGTAGAAAGGGTAATTAACACACACAACCCTGACTGGGCTGATTTGATCTCTATGTTAGACGCATTACTTGATCCCACGGAGAGACAAATTGTTAATAAAGCTATTACATCCTCGGTAGAGGCAATTATAGCAAATGGGTTGATCCAAGGCACAGTTACAGAGGTGTTCCCATTAGAAAGCCCAGGATGGGACACTAATTTACCAGAATATATGGCAAAATGAAAACAATACCAAAATGACACTGTCTGAGGTGTCTCCTTAGACTTGATATCACCTCTGGAGGACATAAAGGTGGTCTGGAACCCAGTTCTTTCCGATGCCTGCCAATAAGAGACTGCAGGAGGCTGTTCTTAGAGGTTTTCATGGTTGTTTATTGTTTCTTATCTCAGGAATTCTTTGCCCAGCTAACAGTGGTCTGTTCAGCAGGGCATTCAGGGTGGAATCCGCCTTGTAGAGGCTGGACTTATCTTTTATACTCTAAATTACGCACTAGATATTTATAATTCCTTTCCAATACAATACAATCTTGTTAAACTGTCCAGCTTTGTCCCCATCCAATCTGAAAGTGCCAGCATGTCACCCAGCATGGATGACACGGAGAAGAAGGAGCAAGAGGTATACCTGCCCCAAATCCTCCATCTTGGCCACAAGCCCCTTAATATAAACATTCTAGAAATCTGCTAATTCTACATTCTAACAGTCTAATTTACACTATTTATTTTTGCAGCTTGCATTTCTTCTCTCAATGTTGGTAAATTGTTCCAAGGAGCTAAATCCAGCCCCTGAGGACACTTGGGTCTCATTTGAGGGTCTTTGGGGACCCCACCAGGGGGGTCTTGAGGCCCCCAAGGAAGTCAGGGGAACACTCTGGGCTCCCACATCTCCCCCTGCTGTTTGCACTAAAAACACCTCTTTCACAGTTTTCTCCATGGCATGCCGAATGCATTGAATGATGCGTGGCAAAATGACAAGAACTACAAGCCCCACTAATATATAAAATCCTACTTTCAAAATTTCTTTTCACAAAGGTGAAAGATCAAAAAGGTCAAACAGACCATCCAACCATGATCCAGTAACTTCTCCAAGCTTTGCCACACCTTCCTGCAACTGTCTTATGTTCTTATGAATTAATTTTGAATGATCAGACAAGCTCATGCAGCATGTTCCTTCAATTTCTTCACATCCATGCCCATGAGTCAGCATTAAGTAATCAATTGCTGCTCTGTTTTGAAGAGTGGCCTTTCTCACACCGTTGACATCAGTTAGCATGTCACTCAGTGCAAGAGGGACAGCTTTGGCATTTTTGCTCAACCAACAACCCATATAATCCAATTGAGTCAAGGCCACCCCTGATGCCGCTTGACATGAGAATATTGCTACCGCAATTCTCTTTGCTTTGTTCCATGTATAGAATTCATCATCACAATTCAGATTGTATTGTTTGATTGCTCTCTTTTCTCTGTGCTTTAGTTTTCTTAGAATTTTTAAGTCTGGGGTTAACAATAAAAGTCTCCCAGTGCTGCATGGAGCTCCTTTGATATTTGCAGGGATAGCAGGCCAAATTCTGTCCCCACAAATGAAAAAGACTCCCTGCAGCAATTGTGCAGCAACCTGGAAGGATGGTTTATTTGAAACTGCAGTATAATTGCACCACAGTGAAGTATTTTTATATACATCATGATTTGGAGTAACATCTATTGTTTTGTTCTTTGTCACTCCTGAAACATTAAATACAATACAAAAGTCCATTCATGTCGAACCAAAAAGTACTAGTTCTTCTGGTTTGAAAGAGGCCACAGGGAGAAATTGAACCCACACATGTCATCCATCCACAGGAGTTGTCACAACTTGCAACGCCCATGGAGGGATGCCCTCCAGAATGGGCCAGTCTTTAATACTACCACTTCTCTCAGCTGCTGGATCCCTTCCTCAAAGGTCTTCCAGCACATTCTACTGTGGTGCTCCTGCATTCTCTCTTTGTGGACAAACCTCTCTCTCACGCTCATTAAAAGCCAGTCCCAGAGGGAAAGGAGGCCTTGCTCCCTTATGAATATCTGGTCCACACCTGAGTCCTGGGCCAAGGATCCCAAATTCCTGGCCTCAGTTCCATCCAGTTGTACACCTGTTCCCGTAAGGTCCCAGATCACTTGGAGTAACCAAGCTGTAAAAGTCTCACTGCCCCACCATGCAATGTCTTTTCGCAGATTACAGAGACTATCGTATGAGAGGGACTCGGTGACGATCTCAACCTTTAGCCCACTTGCTGGTTGTGAGGACCCTCCTTGCTGATCCCCATTATCTAGGTGCCTTGTTTTAAACTTAGATTTTCTAGTTTCCACAGGGGCAAATGCTGCTGGCTGTGGCTGCCCTTGTGATCCAGCTGGAACCTGGACAGCTCTGTTATTCCATTCTCCTGCTGGATTCCCGTCTGTCTGGTGAGAGGCTACCCACCCCACGGCAAAGCTTCCCTGACTTGCAATTTGTAAAATGTCTTGCCATTTTTCTTTCTGCCACAATGGAATCCTATTAACTTCCCAATCATTCTGTTGCCAAAAAGTTAACCACTCTGTACAGCCTTTAAAAATAGCATAAGAATCAGTGTAAATACAAACAAGGGAAGTATTTTGTTTTTCCTTTTGAAAAACACTCCAAACAGCTATAAGCTCCCCAATTTGGGCACTGCCTTCCCCTTCTGTAATGGTCTGCTCACCGGAGGAAGTGTGTAAGGTTACAGCTTTATATTTCCACACTTTTCCTTCTCTCTTGGCTGAAGCATCAGTAAACCAAGCATTCACTGTTTGCTCAGGGGAGAAGGGAGGGGCTACCTTGATTACTGAAGCTGGTTTTTCCTGGGTGCTATTCAAGTTCTCTGTTTCTTATATTGACAAATTTTTTACAGCACCTTCAGTGATTGAGAAAATGTGACAGTAGTGTTCTATTTGAGCATACCATTTTCTCACAGAGGCCCATTGGGCAATCCCTTCTGGAGGAGGGGTCCCAGAGGTAACTGTTTTAATTACTTTAAAAGGACCTCTCAATACAATTGGCTGTTTTCTTGTGATTTTTTTTACTTCTATAAGAGCCAGGCTAACAACAAACAGTCCTTTCTCCCAGATTGTGTTATCTTTTTTCAGCATCTTTAAAGCTACAGGAGTAAAAGCTAACAGGTCTTATTGGGCCTTCAGGCCCTCTCTGCTATATGTGTACAGATAACCCTGAAGAAGCGAAACTCCATTCTACCTGGAAAGGATCTGTTGGGTGAATAGGGCCTTGGGCCTGATGGGCTGTTGCTTCAAAAATCAATAATTGTAATGCTTCCTCCTGGGCTGGGCTCCAGTCCCATTTCACCCCCTTTCTTAACAGATTATAAAGAGGCTTAGCAATAATTGAAAAGTCTGGAATGTGTTTTCTTCAAAATACGAACAATCCTAAAGCTTGTTGGAGTTCCTTTCTGGATTCAGGCATTTTAATCTGATCTAAAGAGGTTAAAGTTTCAGGGGGGATACATGTCATTCCGCCCTTCCAGAAAATCCCAAAAAATTTGACTTCTTGTGAGGGTTTCTGTATTTTCTCTGAAGGAATCTGCAAACCAAGGCTTTCTAGGTGGGAAATTATTTTCTGTTGCACATCCCTCACTTCTTCTTTTTCTTCTCCTATCAATACATCATCTATGTGTTGGTACACAGCTACAGTGTCAGGTTTGGGTATGGTTTCTAGCTCTTGGGCTAAAGCATGTTGGGCTAAGGTGGGAGAGTGTCGGTACCCTTGAGGTAACCTAGTAAATGTGTATTGTTGTCCTTTCCATGTGAAAGCAAAGCGATCCATGTCTTCTGGCTGTATAGGTATCATAAAAAACATATCTTTTACATCAATCACAGCCATAAAGGTATGAGCCTTTTCTTGAATTGATATTATTAATTCAGCTAAGCTTGGAACTGCTGCTGTGAGGGGGTCTGTGATAGAATTCAGGCGGCGATAATCAATTGTCAGTCTCCACTTTCCATTAGGTTTTTTCACTGGCCAAATTGGAGAATTAAAAGGACTGTGAGTGTTGATAATTACTCCTTGATCTTTTAATTCTTGAATCACTGGCTTAATGCCTTCCTTAGCACCAGAGGGCAAAGGGTATTGTTTTACAGAAGTGATTTTACTGAATGGTAGGGAAGGGGCGGTTTGGAGCAGTCTGATATTAAGGCAAGGAGCTCCAAAGGACCACAAAAAACCATCTGGGTCTTCCCACTGTTTTCCTGCGAGTACATCCAGTCCTAGCAAACTGTCTGAGATATCTCCAATAACCATTTGAACAACTATTGGGCTGTGATCCCCAGGCAATGTGAGTTTTACCAAAGTAATGCTCAAAGGCTCTGCAGTTCCTAGAGCATTTATGACACAGCATCGTCTTTTGCTAGGGACAACCCCACACTTTTGAGCATCTTGATTTTTTAAAGCACTTATCTGAGCCCCGGTGTCAACAATGAAAGTTATTAGTGCACATTTGGGTCCAACTATTGCAGTGATCAATAAATCACCTGTTCTTGCGTCTTTTGTAAGCTTTCTTAAAAACAGGTAATCTCCGTCCCTGCGCCCACAAGTTAGAGACGGAGTTTCTAGTTTAACTGAGGCTGGTTTGTTTTATTTTCCTGAAGCTGAGGGAGAAGTTGCTGTGTTTCATGTGATTCATTATCTGGCACCAGTTGTGGTTGCAATGCTTCATTGTCTGGTATTTGTGTAAGGGAAAGTTTTGGCTTATTGCCCAAGGCTTGTTGTTTTGGTTTGCCGCTTAAAGCTTGTGAAGGGGGTGCACTGGGTTGCAAGTTAGATGTATTTAGTACTACAGGTTTGGTACAGCACCAGTTGGAAATTATTTTGTTTAATTTCTCATATGACAAGCCGTCCATTACTTCTCGTGGCACTCCCCTTTTAACTCCTAAGGAACCATAGTTTCTGTCGGCTAGTAAGATTGTTATGGACTGGTTTTCCCCTTTCTTGCTTTTCATTAGGGGAGGAAATATGTCTGACCCCTCTAGTTTTCTCGGGCCTGTCTTCTGGAAGTTTGATTGGCCCATATTTTCTGTTATAATTAATTGATTCCTCTGCGACTTCCCCCCATGTCCAAACTTTATGATCAGTATCTGTGCTTGAGGGTTGGGCAGGAGTCACAGTTGGCGTAAAGCCAGGGCTTTCAGTAGAACTGGTTTGACTGCTTGAACGTTGTAGCCCAAGAAATCTATCAAGTCTATCTACAGGAGTGATAGACGCTATTGTCTTTTGAATAAGAATTACTGTTGGTTTAAGAGATTCAGGGAGACCCCTAATTAAAGGTGTCATAATTTCAGGCTTTACAGGCAATTGCATTGTGACTCAGCCAGGGTTTAATTTTCGTTCATGTATCATTTGCAAACAGGCAGCTCTATGAATGTTTTGTAAGAGTTGGTCTGGGGTGCCAGTTATGGCTAGAGGATCACCTCTTTCTAGGGGGCTAAGTCCCCCAGCCCAGTAGGCTGCATGCTGTGTCAGAGACCATGAAACACGAGTGTTTCCAGTTGTTAAGAAAGCTCCAGGCCCCCAGTATCCACTGGCTTCTTGTTCACTTAATCTGATCTCCCCCAGTGAGTGAAACTCTAAAAACATACTCGGTCTCAGATTCTTGGGGGAGACGTGAGTATTCTTTCTTTAATCTGGCCAATTCAGTAGCAGTGTATGGTATTTCTTTGGAGGTTATGTAGGGGTCAAAATCCTCTTCGTTCAGGTACCTGTATTCTGTTTTAACGAGAGGTCTCAATTTAGAGCAGCAATTTTCCCCACAATTTTTTATGTGTACTAATTCTCTCTAGGGGTATATCTGCTTTATGTGATATGTTTCCTTTTTATCTATCTCCTTAGGTGCATCTGCATGCTGTAAGCATGGGAGAGCTGCAACAAATAGTTGTGATTTCTTTCCTGCTCTAATTGTTTTTGCAAAGTTTCTACGTAATTTCTTTCCTGCTGTAATTGCTTTTGCAAAGTTTCTACGTGCTTTGCTTCCTGCTCTAATTGCTCTTGCAAGGCCTCTACCAAGTTTTTCAGAGTCTATAACTGCCCTCTCTTCACTCACTCGTCTGAAACGAGCTTGCACAGCTGCTGAGAGACAAGCACCTAGAACTGTGCAAAGTACGGTTTTATTATTCTTGCTCAGTTTCAATTTTGTTTCATGTTGCAAAGAATGTATCCTATCAATCACGTTTTCTAAATTAAACCAGTTACTGTATGCCCAATCTTCTCCCCCTTGGGAGGGTCTGGCATTATACTTAGCTAGCAAAGCAAAAAAAGCATCTTTATCTTTTTCAGACATTTTTACGAAGGGACTAAAACCACTCTCAGGGAGGCACACTTAAAGTTACACAAAAAGCACAGCTAAAACTGTGTTTCCCTTCTCGTCTCTGGAGCAGGTGAAGAGACCACACTACTTGGGAGGTAATACCTTTGTTACAGAACAGCTTGTCTCTTCGCAATTCCAAATAGTCAACAACAAAACAACAAACACGCAGCCTTTCGCTGAGGACAACCCCTTTCTTCCCTGCCTGGGTTAGGGGATCAAAAACTGCCTGGGAGGTTCTCTCCTCAACTACACCAAGCAGCTCAACAGCACATACACAACAAAAACACAAGTCCCATTGTTTGCACAGTTCAGATCCTTTACAAAAAATTCTCCGATAACTGAAATGGAGTTGATTCTCCACCTGGGTCTGTGTGCAGATTGCGGGAAGGACCCAATACCACCTCCCTTGATTTCCAACACTGTTCAGTCCTTATGGTACTGACAGGCTGGGTGTGGCTGAAATGGCACAGGTCTTGTGCCATTGGTACAAAGTGCCAAAAAAAACCCCCAACTCCTCCAGTATCAGGGAATCTGAATTGCCGACTACGCCAATTAAATGTCAGGGTCCACACCACATGCAGAGTCCTGATAAGTTGTTTTAGGGATCTCAAAGCGCAAAAGACACAGCAGGGGACAAAACCAGTTTATTTTGCAAAAATGCACCTTTATTTAGTGCCAACCAAATGCGATAAAGGGACAGGAAATAAAAGAGAGAGAGAGAGAGAGGTTGGGATTATAGCTACCAAGACGGGCAGACGATCCTCGTGGTACCAGACAATAGATGTCCATTGCCGTCTGGGGAGATCTCGGGGGTCTTTATTTTGAGGATGTCTTTTCCAAAAGCAAGTGGCTTCTGGCCAAAAGGTGGTAAGATTTATGGACTATTGTATGTGGAGATAGTTGCTCCAAGAAACAGGTGGAAACAGGACGCTACAGCAAGTAGCCTGTGTGAGAACAGCGCACCATGGCAAGCTCCAGGCACACCAACAGTCCTTGTGACCAGTTCATTGTTCTCACACCTGTGGGAGCATTAACTAGCCATAAACCAGTCCGAGAAACCAGCCCTGGTTGAAATGGGCACACCTGAGAACAATCACCTGGCATTCCTCTCATCCCTGGCCAGCGCCTTTAAACTGCAGTTCTTTAGGCCTCAGGTGAGGGTCGTTGGGCAGAACAAATGAGAGGCTTTTAGATGGACTCTTACACCTCTCCTGGGTGTCTGGAACCCAGCTTCAGTTCAAGAGCAGCCATCGGGTGACTCACGTGTGGCACCCCCACAATCTGCTTTTATTTTTTCTTTTTTTTTTCTTTTTAACAATATTCTGTTATCTGTTTATGCATAAAAGCATCACCTTTAAAGCCCTTCTAGTTTTGCAAAATCCATCCTAAAGGTGAAAATCAAAAAACCCAAAAGGAAATTTTGCAATTACTAAGAGCCTTGTCCAAACATACACAAAAATTTCCGATACAATCAAGTTACTTCTACTTCTCCTAGAAGTAAAAATTGATTGTCACATCCTCGGCCCAAACCTAACTGACAATGCAAAAGCAGGATTATTCTCCACTAGGTGGAGAATTATCAGGCTAAGGAAATCCAAAGATGAATTCCAAGGGAGATAATTGAATATCTGCCCTGGGTCTGGCTCTTCTTCTTCTTGCCAAATCCAATGGCAAAAGCCATACCTGTGGCATCTTGGTTTCTGTCACCAGCTTCTGAAGGACTTTCTTTATTTCCCCATTCATTCTTTCTACCTGACCTAAGCTCTGGGGGTGCCAGAGCTTGTGGAGGTCCTATTATATTCCTAAAGCAGCCATAACCTCCTGAAGGATCTTTAGTGTAAAATGAGTTCCCCATCTGAGTCTGTTTCTTCCACACTCCCTTAACTTGGAGTTACTTGTTTTAGAAACACCTTAGTAATCGATCCAGTGGTTGCTGAACTGGTCAGAATTCCTTTTGCCACCCTGTTACCTGCCATGCTGTCACCAGAAGATATTTGAGCCTTCCTGCTCAGGGCATTTCAGTGCCAGGCTCTTCCAAGCACACACAGCTCCGCCGGTTGAGCTGACCATGCGGGCGGTAACGTGCGCTTGCTCTAATTCCCTTTGCTTAATCAGAGCGTGTCTTGGAACTCTTCCCTTCTCCTGCCCTTGCAGACCCATCCATAAACACATTTTGTCCCTCAGGCCAGTGAATGTCTCATCAGTCTCTCCTGTCCTGGCTCTGGAGCTCTGTCACTTGAATGCAGCCATGGATTTGTTCCCAGCCCCTGTGCAGGCTGTTCCAACATGGGTTAAGCCCATCCCCTGTCCTCAATTCTAAATCCTCCTGTGCCACTGAACAAGTTTCATTCTGTAATCACTGAGCACTGCTCATCCATGCAGAGGCTCTTTTGGTTATCAAAGCTTTAACTTTTTGCCAGACTTGAACAACAGGAAATCCTCCTGCCTTCAGTATTTGGGCCTCAGGTCCCATTAAATCTGTGATTGCACAATTGTGCAGACAGTGAGGTGACTCTGGGCACTGGGTTAAATATTTTAGCACAAGAATTCTTTTGGTATGACCCTATTTATGATCCACATACAATTCAAATTTCTTTTCCGAGTCTGGAAGAGCCATGGCTGGGACGCCAACACACGAGCGGGAGTCATGATGGTTCATTTGACACCAGAGTGCAAAAGACAAAAGCAAGAGGCTCAGGTTTGTTAAGCAGAAAGCAATAATGCAGTTTATTGAGTGCCAGAGAGGGAGAGAAAGAGAGAGAGGGTGAGAGAGAGAAAGGATGGGATATAGCTACCAACAGACAGAACGCATCCTTGTGGCCATCCGACGAGACGCGTCCTCAATCCGTTGGGGAGAAAGAGATCTCAAAGTCTTTTCAGGAAAGTCACTTTTTATAGTCCTTTTCCAAAGCGAGTGGCCTCTGGCCAAAAGGTGGGGAGATTTATGGACTATCGTACGTGGAGATCATAGCCCCATGACGCAGGTGCGGGGACAGGGTGTGATAACCAGTACCCTGCAGCGTACCATGACAAGCACCAGGCACAGCTACAAACAGTCCTTGGCCCATAAGCATCCACCTCGGCCAGGCCAGAGCTCTGATTCAGGGCAAGTAGTGCAATCTCAGGTCCCAGTCTCTGATGATGGTCGTGAGGCAGATAAGAGAAAATTTTGGAGCGACTCTTACTCCACCCCATGACTCACAATCATTGGCAGGAGCATTTCCTTCTTGGAAAGGAAATTGCAAAGTCTTCAGGACTTGTCCGTGTTGATAGCATATCCCAGAAAACAGAGACAGAAAGTTGGACAGAATAGAAAAGTAGGAAAAGATGAGGGAAAGGAAAAAGGAGAGAGAAAACAAAACATATAATCAGTTTAACTATCAATTTTTAATTTCAATTTTTGATTACAAAAAGATAAAAAAGAATTTAAATCAATGTTTCAATTTTTGATATAATAATAATAATAATTTCTTGGTTAAGGCATAATAAACAATTTGAATAAATACTTAAAGAAAATGCAACATAATTAAAATAATAACTAAAAATCAGTCTTAATATTCATGATGCAATACAACAAAGATAAGCAATTTTAAAACAAGCAATTTAAAAAATTTCAAATCAAATAATCAATTTCATTTTAAAATGCAACACAACTAAAATTAAGCCATTTTAAAACAAGAAACTTTCAAATTTAAAACAACAATTTTAGTAAAGTTACAGACACAAAGATTTAAATGATTTTTAGTACTCACTACCTAAACCTTCTATGAAAATACTATCTAAAGCATGCACACCCATTGTTCATATGACCCAGTAGTGTTTCAGGTATCTCCTTTGGATAACTTTCAAAGTTACAGACATTGTATTCTTTGTCTAAACAAAATGTCTTGAGCTCTGATTGCATTATTTTCACAGATAAACCCTTGTTGTTCCCAGACAATGTCAGTTTCCAAATTAATAGTTTGTTACTTTTCACCAATTTGACTGGCCCATTCTCTCAAAAGGATAGAGAATAGCTCCGTAGTGATTCAGTGCTAATGCAGTGATAGGGAATATTGAATGTACAGAAGCATATGGTCAGTGAAAAGGCTGTGGCTGTGTTTAAAACTGCTGGGGTCGTAGGTAAAATTTACCAAGCTTCACCAGGATTGGAATTCTTTTTCAAATAATGGGCATTATTCCAAATTATTCTCCGAATTTCAGTAGGAAATGTGGCTTCCTCGACTTCTTATATAATTGAGGCAGCAATTTACTGCATCCACAATTTAGCCTGGATACAGCAGAGACCTAAAGAAATGTTAGCCAATTTATTCATTAATACTTCTAAATCAACACTATTCAAAATTCCCAATTTTGTTCCCACAACACCGGTTATGTCTCCTGTTTTTTTGTTGAAAGGATCTTCCTGGTCTTGCAGCCTGGTTGTCCATCCCTAGAAAAGGTGAACAAGCCAGCTGAATTACTGAGACATTGTTTGGCATTGGGAATTTGACTTGTTTAAAAAGGCCATGCCGTATTAAACAATATTTGTTGTTGGCCAGTTTTCCGAATTACCCAAGGTTCAATTTCAAAAATTTTCAGGCTCATTATAACCGGTCGTTGGGTAGTAGGTGTTACAACATTAACATCAAGTTCCCCTCCATATTTTGTATTGTTTTTACCATATATAATTTCATAGGAAAATTGTACAACAATTCAATTTTAATTTTGAATCTCACAAAATAAAACACAGCTGTAAGGTCCTGTGCCGTAACTGTATACAGGTTTGATGAGGGATTCAGCAATTAATCTTCATGTTCCACAGCGTTATTCTGTGAAAAGTAAACACAACAGAATCTGCCACAAAGACGCAGGAGGTTAAAATGATGGAACTATTCAGCATGTAATGCAGACTGGAATTCTGTTAACTTCCCAATAATTTTGCTTCCAGAAAGGGATCCACTCTGTACCTCCTTTAAACACAGGATAAGAGTCAGTGTAGTTGCAAACAAAGGACGCACTCCGCACTTCACGCTGGAAAACACTCCAAATAACCATCAGCGCCCCAACCCAGGAGCCATCCCGTCCCCCAGCAATAATTTGTTCAGCAGAAGCATTACTGAACGAAGAATTAGTGAACAAAGATTGTTTGGGAGAGAAAGCAGAGGTTATTTTAATTACTGAGGCAGGTTTGTTGTAGCTGCTACCCAAGCTCTCAGTTTCTGTTATTGCCAGATTTTTTTAAAGTTCCTTCTATTACTGAGAAGATGTTCCAGTACTGCTCGATTGGGGCATACCACTTCCTAACTGAGGGTTTCTGGGCCACCCGCTCAGGGGGGGGCAGTCCCAGTAGTGGCTGTCTTCAAAAACTTCCCTTCCTCAGAAGGTTTTTGAATTTTTTCTGAGGCAATTTGCAAGTTAGGGCTTTCAAATGGGAGATTATTTTCTGTTGGGTATCCCCCACTACTTCTATTTCATCTCCTCCCACAAGGGTATCACCAATATATTGGTAAACAGCCCCATTGTCAGATTTGGGTTTTTGGATTGGCCATACAGGGAAGTTTCGCAAGTCCTGTATAACCAGTTTGATCCTTTCTTTGGCACCAGAAGGAGGAGATTATTGTTTTACATTTACAGGTAATTGCGTAGGTGATTTATAGCCAGCAGTGAGTTTTATTTCATGTATAATTTGCAAGCAGGCAGCTTTTGTGAATTTTTTCTAGAAGTTGGTCGGAGTTACCAACTAAAGCTACAAGGTCACCCCTTTCCAAAGGGTTTAGTCCCCCTGCCCAAAAAACAGCGTGCTGAGTTAGGGACCATAAGTGAAATTTGTCACCCATTGTTAAGAGAGCTCCAAGGCCCCAGTGTCCACTAGCTTCTTGTTCTGATCATTCAGTAGCAGTGTACAGGATTTTTGTAGTGGTTATTTGTTAGTCAAAATTCTCATAATTGATAAAATTGTATTCTGTTTTAACCAAAGGTCACAAGCTAGGGCAGCAATAGTCTCCATTATTTTTCATCAGAGTTACTTCCTTTTGAGGATATATTTGATTAGTTTCTTTCTCTTCTGTTTCTTTTGGCAAATCAATGTGTTTTAAAGTGTTGGTGTGTTCTTGTCTTAGGGCAGTTCTTAAAGAATGATTCTCATCTCTTAAAGAATGAATCTCATCTCTCAAAGCATGATTGTCATTCCTTTCTTCATCTAATTGTTTTTGCAAAATTTCCACTATATTTTGCAGAGAGTCAATAATTGCTCTTTCTTCACTTCTTCGCGTAAAGCAAGTTTCTATAGATGCCGTGAGACAGGCCCCCAAAACTGAGCTGAGAATGGTCTTATTTCTGCCTAGTTTGAATTTTGTTTCATGTTGCAAAGAATGTATCCTATCAATCACATTTTCTAAATTAAACTAGGTACTGTGCACCCAATCTTCTCCCCCTTGGGAGGGTTTGGCATTATACTTAGCTAGCAAAGCGAAAAATGCAGCTTTATCTTTAGTATTATGATTTTCAGTCATTTTGAAGGAAGGAAATTAAAGCCACTCAAGGGAGATCAGCACTTAATTACAGCTTTTGCCGTCTACAAGCCACTTATTTCAGGGAGGATAGACACACAGCCTGTACGGTACCCCTTCCTAACTTCTTAGGAAAGGTTAGTATACATGCACACACACCCTACGCAGTTTTCCCTCCCTTATTCCAGGGCAGGGTAGACACACAGCCTGTACGGTACCCCCTCCTAACTTCTTAGGAAAGGTTAGTACACGTGTACACACACCCAACACAGTTTTCCCCCCCTTATTTCAGAATAAGTAGATACATAGCCTGCGCAGTTAGGAAAAGGAAAGTACACATGCACGCACACCCTATGCAGTTTTCCCCCCCTTATTCAGGGCAGGGTAGACACACAGCCTGCGTAGTAGCCCCTCCTAACTTTTTGGGAAAGGTTAGTGCACATATATACACAGCCTACACAGTTTTGCCCACTTGCACAGTTTCTTAGAAAAGGGAAAGTACACATGCACACATACCCTACGCAGTTTTCCCTCCCTTTTTCCAGGGCAGGGTACACACACAGCCTGCGCGGTACCCCCTCCTAACCCTTTAGGAGAGGTTAATCCACATGTATACACAGCCTACGCAGTTTTTTTCCCTTATTTCGGGCAGGGTAGACACACAGCCTGCGTGGTACCCCCTCCTAACTTTTTAGGAGCGGTTAGTATTCATGCATACACACCCAACGCAGTTTCCCCCCCCTTATTTCAGGAAAGACAGACACACAGCCTGCGCAGGTTTTTTCCCTTCCTAATGTTTATGAAAGGTAAGTTCACATATATGCAGTAATAGATTAGAGTTACACATGAACTCCTCAGCCTGCGCAGTATTCCCCCTAACTCAGGGAGGTCAGTACACATTCACACACAATACTAGAGCTACACACGCACTCCTCAGCCTGCACAGTATTCTCCCTAACTCAGGGAGGTCAGTTCACATTCATACAGTAATAAAGAACAAGAAAAGAGCAGTTCTGCCTTTTGCATCAAGAGATCTTTTGTGAATTTCTGAAGACAGAATCCTCAATCGAGTGTAGGGATGCTTTTCACCTAGGTGTGTGCAGTTTGTGGGAAATATGAAATGCCTCCCCTGCTTTCTACTCTGGCTCACCCCTGTCGAGGTGGCCAGCTAGGTGCGGCTGGAGCAAGACCTCCTTCCCCTGTTACAGACTACACACAATCGACAACCCTTCTGTCTGTCAGAAACCCTTGTCCTGTCCGTGATGCCAATTTATATCACAATCCGCTCAACCCTAGCAGGAGTCGTGATGGTTCATTTGACACCAGAGTGCAAAAGACAAAAGCAAGAGACTCAGGTTTGTTAAGCAGAAAGCAATAATGCAGTTTATTGAGTGCCAGAGAGGGAGAGAGAGAGAGAGAGGGTGAGAGAGAGAAAGGATGGGATATAGCTACCAACAGATGGGATGCATTGTTACGGTCATCCGACAAGACGCATCCTCAATCCGTTGGGGAGAAAGAGATCTCAAAGTCTTTTCAGGAAAGTCACGTTTTATAGTCCTTTTCCTAAGCGAGTGGCCTCTGGCCAAAAGGTGGGGAGATTTATGGACTATTGTATGTGGAGATCATAGCCCCATGACGCAGGTGTGGGGACAGGGTGCGATAACCAGTACCCTGCAGCGTACCATGACAAGCACCAGCAGAGCTACAGACAGTCCTTGGCCCATAAGCATCCACCTCGGTTCAGGGCAAGTGGTGCAATCTCAGGTCCCAGTCTCTGACAGATGGTCATGAGGCAGATCAGAGAAAACTTTGGACCAACTCTTACACCATACTACAACATTGAGGCTTTTTGGGTTTAAAAAGTGATGAAGTGTTCTGGCTGGAACAGAGAATCCTCAATCCATGCCAAGCTATTCCCTATTAATCCTCAGAATTGTCCCAGCTCCATTTTATTGCTAAGTAACGCTACTTCTGAGATTCCCTGGTCCTTATCTGGGTCAATACACCACAACATTCAGTCAAAATATGCCCCAAATATTTAACCTTTTTCTCCAGCATTTGCATGTATTTTTTTTCCCATACTCAAATTTGGGTTTTAGCCTGAACATTCAGGCATTTCACAGAGGCTTCTTCTACCACTTCTTGTCCTCCTGTTTGGAGCAAGTCATCCACATCCTGCATTAACTCATTCCTCTGGGGTGGGGTAAATTCTTGTGATATTTTCTGCAAGGCTTGCCCCAATAAGGCTGGTGCTTCCGTGCATTCCTGCAGAAGGACCGTCCATGTGTTTACCGTTTTCCCTTCTACCTCTTGTTCCCACTCAAAGGCAAAATACAGTTTACCATCCTGTGTGAGTGGGCTTCCCCAGAAAGCATCTTTGACATCAAGTACTGAATGGTGGCAGTGTGAGGAGGGAACCTGGTTCAAGATATTGTAAGGATCTGAGACTGTGGGGTGTCTGGGTTTAATAATCTCATTTATTCTTATTAGGTCCTGCACCATTCTATCAATTTCATTTGATTTCTTGACTGGCAGGATAGGAGCATATGGGGAGAGATCCCTGGCTCCAAAAGTCCTGCCTTTAGCAGGGACTCAAGAACAGGCTGTGAGCCCTTCCTTCCCTCCCTTGGAATAGCATATTCCAAGCTTTAGGACACCACTTGTCCTGTTTGCTTCAAAGTACTTTGGAGAGGCTCCATTTCTAATTTTCTCTATTTTCCTGAAGCTGCCCAACCTCCTGGTTCACTTAAGCATAGACCTTCCCAGACATCTACCAGAAATAGGCACAACTCTGTATCACCTTTGCAATATTAATTTGCATTCCTAAATAAGCCAATAAATCCCTTCTCAGTAAATTACAATCAGAATTAGGAACAAATAAAAGCTCATGTATTTCAAACCCATCCCCCATACCTTCTATCACTGGTGCAATAAAACACACCAGCACATCTTCCCCACTTATCCCCTGAATACTGCTAGCTAAATCCATTCTGGACTTCCCATATTGCCCCCTGGGTGTCCATGTCCTTGATTACCTCTGGGAGAATGTGCAAACTCCCTCAACATGCTCCCAAGGGACCCATCAGAGATATTTTGGGATCATCATCCCTTGTGCTGGGAGCTATTCCCAGCTTTCCCTTTCTCCCCTCCAAGGGTGCCCTGCCATGTTTAGTCCCCAAAGATCCCACTGTGCTCACTGATGAGATTTTCAGTGCTCTCTGGCTGCCGACTCTTCACAGCCCCCCTGATCTGTCACTCGTCTGTCTCCTGGTCACTCTCGGGTACCCAATCCATGCCCGGTGCCGCCGCCCCCCAAGGGAGCCGATCACCCAAACTGGGTGAGGCACCTTCAGCTCCACTCGCTGCCCCTGCCCCTGACAGGGGAAGGAATTCTGGCCGAGCCCCAAGGTGTGTGGAAAAATTCACATCACTAGAGGTTTCTGTCCACAAAGAAGACGGAGGAGTCCTGTAAAAGAAATTTCATTCACAGAAGAAGGGGGAGAGGCCATTGGCCATTTCCCATGTGGTCTCTGCAGTTGCCAAGGCCGGGCCCCCCCGCGCTGTCGTGGCGGGAGCGGCTGCAGTGGGGACCGAGTGCGGGCGGGAGCGGCCGAGAGCCCAGCGCTGCCCCAGCCCGAGCTGCCCCAGCTCCATCCCTGCCCCTGCACTGGGGTGGTGTGGATGTGGGGGGGAAAAAGGGAGCTGGCAGTGGGTGCTGGGCCTGGGAGCAGCAGGAGAAGGGAAGGAGAAGCAGGGTTGAAGAATGAAATTGTCAAAGGCTGCTAGTGGGAGGAGAAAGTGGGATTGTGCAGAAAGAGGAATAGTAGGAGGAAGAGGAATCTGAGGAAGAGGACACAGGAGGCGGAGGAGCAGAAAGAGGAAGCAGTACAATGTTCCACCCCTCCCTGTATCTGCAGCCTCTCCCCCAGCCCCAGGATCATTTCTCCCACCAAATGCCCCAGGTGACTGCAGAGGGGGAATCCACGATTTTCACAGGGGTGAGTCTTGGTGTTTCTGGGCTTTATTGGGCTAAATGTTGGTGCATTGTTTTTTTGCAGGGCCTGAATCTTTATATTTTGGAGGGGATTTTGGCTCAGTCTTGCTGTTTGGGTAGTTTTTGATCTCTGTGTATTGATGTTTGGAGAACTTTTAATCTGGTATTTTAGAGGTTCTTACAGACACAAGATTCCCAGTGTCTTCCTCAGATGAACTTGGGCAAGGAGGAACCCCCAGCTCAAGGCCCTTTCCTCTTGCTTTTTCTCCCAAACCAGGATTTTTCATTCCCAAGGCGTGGGCGGATGGAGGAGGAGGAAATACCCCAGACATCCCTCAGGAGGAGGGGCTGCTAACCCAACCCAAGGAGCTGCAAGGAGAAAAGACCCTCCCTGTGCCAGGAAGGCATCCACAGATCCAGGCAGAGCTCAGAGCTGGTGGAGAAGCCTCATGGAAGAGAGAAGCTCCACGAGTGCTTGGAATGTGGGAAAGGTTTCAGATGCAGCTCCTGGCTGATCTGGCTGATCAGACCAACTCCGATTGCCTCAAATATGAGCGGATTCACACAGAGGAGAGGCCCTTCCACTGCCCTGACTGTGGGAAGGGATTCAAGCACAACTCCACCCTCAGCGCCCACCGGCGCATCCACACTGGGGAGAGGCCCTACAAGTGTCCTGTGTGTGGGAAGAGCTTCTCCAGGAGCTCTCACTTGACCCAGCACCAATGGAGGCTCCACTAAGGGAAGCCCCGTGAGTGCCCCGAGTGTGGGAAGAGCTTCGTGCTCTGCTCCAGCTCCATCCCCCATGGGAGGATCGGTTTTGGATGATTCCCGGTGACCCCTGTTGGGCAGAGTCCTGGCGATCCGTGGTCCTGGTGATCCCCGTTGGGTGGGGGGAAGTTGTTGGAGAGATTTCTTTCCCTTCTCCTTGTCCTGCTGTGATTTAGTTGGTAATAAATTCGCTCCCTGTGCCTAGGCTGGGTCTGTTGTTCTTGGTTTTTTCTGTTTGGTGAGGTACTATCTGTCTTAACCTGACCCAGGAACTCTTGGTTAAATTTTCTCTCCCCTGTTGCAGCTGGAGGGGCAGAATCAGAGTGGCTTTGTTGAGTGCCTGGCATCGCGCCAGCCTCACCTAGGCCATGGGCACCCATGAGATACCAGTGTGGTGATGCATTCCCCCACTTCTTGAGAAAGTGCCAACCTAAACTGTGGCTGGTATGAAACATCATTATGACTGGAGCCCACTCTCTTGTGACCCTATCAACAGAAATCCCAAAGGAGACATTTGAGCTCTCCTGTGACCAGCAGTGTCCCTCTGAGGGGGCCTCTCAGAGCCAGCAAACCCTCGGCTTTGCTGTGCCTGGAGGATCATGGAAACACGACGTGTCCTGGGCCGATCCCCTCACTCCTCAAGGCCTGATCCTTCGGCCAGTGGGAGATGCAAAAACATCTGAAGGGTGGATTTCACTGACCTCTGAGGGGAATTTTTCACAGATACCTTGCTTGCACTGACTGTTCCTGTCTGCATGTGTGCCCCTGCACATATGCTACAGTAAATCTGGGAGAAATACTGCTTTCCTAGATGAGGAAGTACCTTGAATATCTAAGTTAGGCTTGTAATCAAGGCTTAGTTATAGTTATGAACTTAGTTAAATGCTGCTAAGTGTTATTCTTTTGCTAAGTTGTTAAATGTAAGTCATAAGCTGAGTGTTGTTTCTCTATTAAGTCTTGGAAGGTATAGCTGTATGTTAGGTTGAATGCTGTTAAGTGTTACTGCTCTGTGGAATTGTTAAGTTTAAGTTATAAGTTAAGTTAGGTGTAAGTTCAGTGTTGTTCCTCTGTTGAATTGCTAGGCCTAAGGTATAAGTTAAGTTACTAATTAAGGTAGAAGTTAAAGTGCTGCTCAGTGTTGTTAAGTTTTTAGGCCGTGTTCCTTTTAATCCTCCCCCACGACATCTTTAGTCCCATGCACCTAAACACAGCATACACCCACCCACACTCCCCTAGAGAGTTCTCATTTCATTTCTGTTTTGGTTGCCTGATTTTGTTTGATTTTGTTGTTGCTTCTTTTCCCTTGTTGTGCCTTAGCTTTCCTGTAGGCAGTAGAGTGAATCTTGTCAATAAAATTTTTGTGCCTTGTTGCTTAATATTAAATCTGAATTTTTCTCATGCCCTTGCCACTGATTTTTAAGCAATCTCAAAGACTCTCATTCATGACAGCACCACAATGTCCCACATCACCGAGGGCCCTGGCACACACCCGTGTCACAAAGGGCCACAGCCGGCACCCAACAGCAGAGGGACAGCCTGGAAGCAGCACGGAGCAGCCCCGGACTTGTGGCCTTTTAGCCCCTGCTGTACTCAGAGCCCCGGGAGGCTTTGGCCACGGTGCCAGGCGACAGCCCCAGCCCCGCCCTGCAGAGCTCTGGGGCTGCAGCCCAGGCTGGCCGGGTGTCCCGGGTTGGTGTTGTGTCTGCTCCTCTCCCGCCCCCACACCTCGCTGTCTGCATGGAGCTGTCGCGGGTGCCGCTTCTCCCCTGCCCGAGGGGGTGGGGCCCCGGGGGCTGTGCTGCTTGGCTTGCCCGGCTGCCGTTGCTGCTGCTTGCTGCCCCAGCTTGCTTGCTACCCCGACTGCTGCTGCTGCCCTGCTATTTTCTGCCCCAGCTTGCTGTTGCCCCGGCTGCCGCTGCCCTGCTGCTGCTGCCCCGGCTGCTGCTTTCCCCCCCACCACTCTCCCCTTCATCTCGAAGATCTGTACCGGTTCCGGACGGGACCTCAACATCAGAGACTGCCTCCAGAGCCTGCCAAAGAAGCTTTTTCGCCCTTCCCAGCAGCGATCGTCTCTCACTTTGGTGAAAACGTTTTTTGTCATCTGAGATTGTACTTTCCTGATGCTGGGAAGTGTTTTTCTTGTGTTTGTTAATAAATAGGTTTTTTCCACTTTTCCCCCCTGAGTAAAATTCTTTCCGAGCCCAGTGGGGGGAGGAATTGTGAGGGGGGCTTATTTTCTGGGGGGCTCCTTTGGAGGTTTTCCCCCCGTTTTGTCCTAAACTTGGACACCGGGGCAGGAGGAATTGGCCGGCCGGACGTGCCAGGGCCTTGTGGGCAGTGGCTCCATGTCCCGCGGGAGGCCGGGGACGAGGGGTGTCCCTCAGGGCTCTGCCTGGGCCCCGGGGCTTGTCACTGCCTCGCTCAGTGACACCCAGGGGCACCGAGAGCAGCCTGGGCGCCTTTGCAGGGCACAGGGAGCTGAGCGGGGCAGGGGCACCACGGAAACACCGAGTGCCTGCCCGGGGCAGAGCCGGGGAAAGCTGGGCTGGAAAGCCGGGGGAGGCTGCTCAGAGATGGCCCGGGGACTTGGGCACCTGGGAGACAGTCTGGCTCTGAGCTGACAGTGAGCCAAATACCTGAGAAATTACAGCCGGTTTTTCTAGACACACTTCATTATTTTGTATTTTCTCAGCGTGACTTTTTATGAGGGAATATTTTCAATGTTCTTATTATTTTATTTTTTACCCTTTAGAAAGAGATCTGTTGTATTTTGTAGTGTGTGAGGAAGGTTAGGTTGGGAAAGGTTGTGGGTAATGGAGTTTTTTCTAGTCCTGCCTGCTCTTCTTTTTCTTTGTGGCCCTTCTTCCGCTCCTTCCTTTGCCCTCCTCCTCCCCCTGGGCCCAGCGCCCGCCCTTGGCCTCCCTGTTTTCCCATCACCATCGCATCTTGTGGGAGGAGCCAGAATGGAACCAGGGCAGGTCAGGCTGGGGCAGCACTGGAGTCTTGGTCCAGCCTGAACATCCCCCCATGCGCCCCCTCCCCAAATTCGCCTTGCGGATTTGAGGAGTCCCAGCACCTTTGGAATTGGCGCAGTGCCGTGCTGGGTTTCAGGTTCCTCCCAAGGCCCCCCAGAGTGGGGTGAGAATGGGGGGACACGACCTTTCCTGGGGTTCCCCATTCACAATCAATGCCAGGGCCCATTCTGTCCCCCCTCCCCCCCCAAATCATGGCTCCCACCAAGGGGTTCCTCCAATTCGTTCCCCACTGGCCCCCAATAAACAGGACCAGACGAACTGGGAGGCTTTATTTGGAATACTGGGAGCAGAGTGACACTGTTTGGGGGCAGAGTGACACCGAGCTGGAGGTCCCCAGTGGGAGCACACACCTTCACCTGAGTCCCTCTGGACCCCAAACAGGTGAGCTCCCAGCACCACCAGTACCACCAGTACAGCCCCAGATCCCCTGACACCCCCCATCCCCAGTGCCAGGCGATGCCACCAAAGCAGCCGCGCTGTGCCGTGGGGGGATCCCCGCTGCCCCACCCCACGCTGCACTGGGAGCACCAGTCCAGACCAGTTCAAAGCTTGGGCGGGGGGCATCAGAACCCATGGAAGTGACTCCACCACAAGCTGTTTAGATGCCCTGAAATTGGCGAAAAGCATCAGGATCTTCCCTAATATAGGATCCCCATGTCCTTCCCTGTGGGGCCCCACTCGAATGTCAGAGCCTGTTAGAGTATTTAAAATAGAAGCCTCTCTTCGTCTCTCAGAGAGAGAGAATGCAGGGATTGAATTAAAACCTTTAGAGAAATTAAAATATATTAAGCCACACAGATGTGAATTAGAAGTGTAAGTTTTAGTTTTAAGTAAGAATGAATATTATTTCACATAGATATGAGGTAGAGGTTTTAGTTGTAAGTAAGAATATGCTATAAGTGCCTTAAGTGAGTTAAAAGCCCTAAAATCTAGTTAAAAGTTCAGAAACTTAGCCCCAGACTGTCCTAGGTTACAAAAGTATGTATTCTATCACCATCTGTTGAAACCTGGTGAGGCAGTGATCCTTATCTCTGGAGGAGATATCTTCTGTTAATGGGCCATTGAGTCCAACTGCATGACTGATAAAATTACATCATCCCATTGGGAGATGCTCCAGCCAGGGGAAGAAGCCAAGCATTTCCTACCTAGATAGAAACTAAGATTTGGAACACCAAGGCAGCCTTTACTCACTGGTTTCCAGAGGACAAGGGTTACCAGACCTTTCTACAGAATCACTACTACAAGACCACTTCATCTGGACTGCTACCACCACCCTAACTACCAGGGTATCAGGTTGTATTCTGACTCTGTCAGTGGTTTTCTTTTGTACTATTGCATGTATTTTTTTTTTCTTTTTCCTTTTTAAATTGTTTTTCTGACTTGGAGTCCCTCAATGACTTTGCATTCAAACCAGTACACAGACATAAAGAAAACATAGTAAGAACATTATATACATTTTCTAGATAGAACAGATAAAACAATTCACGGAATAAACAGAACTATATGCATAAATTATGAACCTACATTTGTACCCTAGAATGAAGATTCTGGTAGGTTTAGAAGGAATGTTTGAGGTTTATGTTTTTAGCTCATTGGATGATTTACAATAGAAACCTCTGTACTGGGGTGAGAGACCACCATCTTCATCACCACCTGTGGGACCCCAGTGTATATCCCTGGCCTCCCTGGGGGTCTCAAAACCCCCCTGGCAAGGGTCTCAAAGACTCCTGAGTGAGACCTTGGTGTCTCAGGCACTGAATTCACACCCCTGGGGGAAATTGCCAACACAGAGGGAATGGAAACAAGCCACCAAGATTAGTAAAGTGTAAATTAGGTTGTTAGAACATAGATAAAAAGACTTTTGGGAATGTTTGTGATAAGGGACACGTGGCCAAGATGGAGAAATTGGGGGTGGAGATACCTTTTCCTCCTTTTTCTCTATGTCATCCATGCTGGGTGACATGCTGGCACTTTTAGATTGGATGGGGTCAGAGCTGGACTATGTAACAAGACTGTATTGTATTGGAAAATTGTTATAAACATATAGTACGTAACTTAGACTATATAAGATAAGCCCTGCCTTCACCAGGCAGATTCCATCCTGGATGCCTGGCTGGGAAGATCGCTGTTAGCTGGGCAAAAGTTCCTGAGACAAGAAACAATAAACTATCCTTGAAGCCATTGAAAAACTGTCTCCTGCAATCTCTCATCGGCGGCTTTGGGAAAAATTAGGATTTACACCACAGCACGTCCTCCTGAGGTGATCTTGGGTCTAAGGAGACTCCTTGGGCAGTGACAACCACCCAGAAGAAGAAGAAATGCCAGGCTGCTGCTGCTGCTTCTTCTGTCTGGGACTCTATGCCAAAAGCCTTTAGCCTGGACTTTAATATTCTGAACTCTTTGAGACTGATGTACTTCTGCAATAAACAACTTTACAGCAACCAACAACTGCTCTTGTCTCTTTGAAGACCCAGAGCCATGAACAACTTGACAAGAGACAGGTGACTTCCCCCTTCCAGTAACACATCCCTCAGGATTGCAAGGTGCTCCAAAACCTACTCAGCAACCGAATCTCCCCAAGCTCTTCATCCCAACATGTGGCTGTCTCATGACAGACGCCATCCCAGCCATCCTACCTCACCCAAACACAGCCCCGTGATTGGCAGGGCAGAGGCACTAATGGGGGAATCAGTGTGTGCGGGGGATCCTTTATTCCCCTCGTGCAGCTCCAGGTTCCTGAGGGCAAAGTCCTGGTTTATAGGGCTGTACCCCTCCCCAAATTTGTCATGTTTAATACCAAGTGCAGCAAGCCTGTGCCCTGTGGCAGCAGCTGGTGCCAGGACAGCCCTAGGAGCTGTGTTAATGCCCAGCACTGCCCAGGAGGGACTGATGGGAGGGGAGTTCATAAGTGTAAGGGTCGGTCCAAAGTTTTCTCTGATCTGCTTCATGACCATCATCAGAGACTGGGACCTGAGATTGCACCACTTGCCCTGAACTGGAGCTCTGGCCTGGCCGAGGTGGATGCTTGCGGGCCAAGGACTGTTTGTAGCTCTGCTGGTGCTTGTCATGGTACGCTGCAGGGTACTGGTTATCTCACCCTGTCCCTCACCTGCGTCATGGAGCTACGAACTCCACATACAATAGTCCATGAATCTCCCCACCTTTTGGCCAGAGGCCACTCGCTTAGGAAAAGGACTATAAAAAGTGACTTTCCTGAAAAAGACTTTGAGATCTCTTTCTCCCCAACGGATGGAGGACGCGTCTTGTCGGATGGCCACAAGGATGTGTTCTGTCTGTTGGTAGCTATATCCCATCCTTTCTCTCCCTCTCTCTCTCTCTCTCTCTCTCTCTTTGGCATTCAATAAACTGCATTACTGCTTTCTGTGAAACAAAACCTGAGTCTCTTGCTTTTGTCTTTTGCACCCTGGGGTTGAACAAACCATCACGACTCCCGCTCTGGTTGAGCGGATCGTGACAATAAGGAACCCCCTCGGCCCTTGCTGCGCACAGGAAGGGAAGGTTTTTTAGTGCCTGGGATCGATTTTCAGGGGTTTCTGTGTAGGAGAGTAGATTGTGGGAAATTAGGAATGGGGCTGTAGCCAAGCCTCATCTTTAATAGGGTGTAGCTGTTTAAGACAGGTGAACATAATTAAAGGAAAAGGAGCATGGAATGCCGATTCGTATTGACCAATCACAAAAGAGTAAAAGGGCACATGTGTGTTATGTATACGGGGAAAAGGGTGTAAAAGATTGCACTAGGGAGTAATAAAATGCTTCTACTTGAAATTATTTCTGGTGTCAGTTTTGTGTCCTCTGTCGTTTCTGGGCTCCAAGGGCCTGAAGTGGCAGCAGGACCCGCGGGGCGCGGCCCTTGGGTGCAACCGGGGCTGAAAATTTTGCGGTGGCCCCAGCATAATGCCTGAGAGCTGAGTGGAGCTCATTGGGAACAACCCCGTAATCCCCCTGGTGCCCGAGGGCTCAGCGGAGCTGTTTGGGGACACCCTGCTCGTTTCAGCCACTCAAAGCCGTTTTCCCAGCTCTGTCTGCTGCCACCACTCGGCCCCGCCGCGGTCCCACAGAGTCACCGATGGTCTTGCAGCTCAACGGGCTCGATCCAGGCCACGCCCTGCCCACCCCTCGCTGCAGCTCCTTCAGTGGCACCGAGCGGCCGAGAGCCCCCAGTGCTGCCCCAACAAACTCAGGGTGGCTGTTTTAGAGTCGGGGAGCGGTCACTGCTGCTGCAGGTTTTTCCTTATTTTTTATTCTATTCTCTACCGCCGCTACTTGTTGCTGCTCTCTCGGCAGCTCTACCATCAGACATGGACAGTGGGAACCCTCGGTTCCAGTCTTTTCTTGTATTTTATTCTCTTGTCTATGTTTAATTCTATTCACACCTCCCACCCACCCCGGCACTGCCCGTCTGGCCACACCCGACCTTGCCCATCCAGCAATGTGGATCTTCAGTGACACCGGGTGTTAGGGAAGCCCAGTGCAGCTTTTTATTCTGTTTTGCACTATTCTCTGTATTTTATTCTATTCACCAACCGCCCGTGATTCGGTGCAGCTCCTTCAGAAGTGAGCAGAGGAGACGCCCTTGGTGCGGCTCTTTGATTGCATTTTAGTCTCTTGTCTGCATTTTAGTCTCTCCTTTCATTCCCACATCACTTGTCTCATGGAGTGAGTCCTTCGGGGCTCAAATCCCTCCCCACTGCTCCCCAGGGATCGGACACCGCAGGTGGCCCCGGCCCCTCCATCTTCTTCCTCTTCTTCCTCCTGATGGGATTGAGCCCCCGTCGCCGCCCGGCTCTTTCTGCCGCTCCTGCCCAGCCCGAACCGGCGCTGCCGCTGACGGGGCCAGAGCGCGGCTGCCCCGTGACTGCCCCGTGCCTCAGGACCGGGCCAAGGAGTGACCGCATGGGTGGGGAGGGACCCCCTCTGGACAGGGGACAGACTGACCCCATGGAAGGGACCCCATGCCCTGGAGCTGGGCAAGGATTCCTGTCCCATAGGGGGAAGCAGCAGCACAAACTGCCTGTAACCCCCATCCCTTCTCCCTGCACCGCTGGGCAGAGGAGGGAGGGAACTGGGAACTGTGTTGAATTTTCACATTACTCGTTACAAAGCAGAGTCACAAGTGGACCTCTGCTTTCAGCTTCAGACGTGGGAATCCAACGTGGGCACTCGGACTTTCTTAATCTCAGGGTGTTAGTTGATACTCGACACTTTAATTTTGGTACTATGAAGGCCTTCAGCAGCAATGTCTGTCCCACACACTGGTTTCTGTATCAGACCCAGCTCGGAAATTGGACAAGAAGCCCAAAGTCCCAGGAAAAGCTCCACCATTACTTCATATTCTTTTTCATGTTTGTTTTAAATTTTATTTTAGATATCATATATAGTTTACTTTTGCTTTTTCTATAAACCCGTATTTATTCTCTGTTTCTCTCCAGCCCTTATTCCCCTCCCGGAGTTTTGTGGGGAGATGTCGTCCCACAGTTCTTCCTGCCCTGGCACTCTCGGCGGCTGAGACATTGGGAGGATGTTGTAAGCATTGGCTAGAGGTGATTGTGAGGGTGCTTAGAGAGACTTGGAATGTCTGAAGGGGGTTTTAGGGAGTCCATGTTGGGCTTCATCTTCCTGGTGCTGGGGCTCAGCTTCAACCTGAAGGTGAATGGGGGATCCCGGAGTCATGTTCCCCCTCCCTCGGAGCATGTCTGCTACCCCTGGGACCCCCAGTCCAGTGTCACCCCCCTTTCTCAGCCCAGGGAGCTCTTGACCCAGCAGCGGCTGCAGCCCCTTCCAGTGACCTCGGGCCCGGCCAGGAAACCCTACTCACCCCCTCGTGGATTGTGGGGGAGGTCGTGTGTCTCCCCCACCCCAGCCCCGCTGTAACTCTGTCCCCACCCGGCTACTCCCAGTGATGCCAGTAAAGCTTCCCCGTTAGGCCCAGTCCCATTTATTCTGGGGCGGGACTGGGGAGGGACTTGGGGGAACCCCGCGGGGGGATCGCGATTGCGCGGGGAGGGTGGGGTCCAGGTGGGGAACCCTGGGTGTGAGGGTCTGCCCGGCAACCGGTGAGTCATCAGAGCTGCTCTTTCTGATTGGCTGAATCTTCTTCATGGTATTGTCTGATTGGCTGAGGAGAGGCCCGGAAGTGGAGAGAAGGAACAGGAGAGATCCCGCCCCGAGCACCGAACGGGAACAACAGACCCAGCCTGGGCACAGGGAGGGAATTTATTACCAACCAAATCACAGAAGGGCAAGGAGAAGGGAAAGAAATCTCTCCAACAACTTCCCCCCACCCAACGGGGATCCCCAGAGCTCTCCCCAACGGGAGTCACTGGGGATCATCCAACACCGATCCTCCCATGGGGGATGGAGCTGGAGCAGAGCACGAAGATTTTCCCACACTCGGAGCACTCACAGGGCGTCCCTGAGTGGAACCTCCATTGGTGTCGGGTCAAGTGAGAGCTCGTAGAGAAGGTTTTCCCACACTCAGGACACTTGTAGGGCCTCTCCCCAGTGTGGATGCGCTGGTGGACAGTGAGGTTGGAGATGCAGTTGAATCCCTTTCCGCAGTCGGGGCAGCGGAAGGGCCTCTTTGTGTGAATCCGCTCATGTCTGAGGAGTTTGGAGCTGGTCTGAAACCTCTCATCACACACAGGACACTCATAGAGCATCTCCCCGGTGTGGATGCACTGGTGGTGTCTCAGGCCACACATCCACCCAAAGCTCTTCCCACATTCCAAGCAGGTGTAGGGCCGTTCCTCAGAGTGGACTACCTGGTGCTGCATAAGATAAGAGATCTCACTGAAGCTCTTCCCACATTTCCCACACTCGTAGGGATGTTCCCCAGTGTGGATCATCTGGTGCTGGATCAGCCAGGAGCTGCGGCTGAAACCCTTCCCACATTCCAAGCACTTGTGGGGCTTCTCCCCTCCATGAGGCTTCTCCACCAGCTCTGAGCTCTGCCTGGATCTCCAACTACCTTCCTGGCTAAGGGAGGATTTTTCCTCCTCACAGCTCCCTGGGCTGGGTTAGCAGCCCCTCCTCCTGAGGGATGTCCGGGGCTTTTCCTCCTCCTCCTCCATTCACCCACAGCTTGGGAATGAAAAATCCTGATTTGGGAGAAAGAGCAGGAGGAGGGGGCCTTGGGCTGGGGGTTCCTTCTTCCCCAAGTTCCTCTCAGGAAGTCATTGGGAATCTTGTGTCTGTAAGAACCTCTAAAACACCAAGATTCAGATCAGAATTTCTCCAAAAATCAAGACAGAGATCAAAAACTACCCAAACAGCAAGAATGAGCCAAAATCCCCTCCAAAATATAAAAATTCAAGCCCTGCAAAAAACCAAATTACTATCATTTAGCCCAATAAAGCTCAGAAACTTCAAGATCTACCCCTGTGAAAATTGTGGATCCACCTCTATGGTCACCTGCTGCATATGAGGGGAGAAATGCTCCTGGGGCATGGGGAGAGGCTGCAGATACAGGGAGGGGTGGAACCTTCTGCTGCTTCCTGTTTCTGCTCATCCTCCTCCACCTGTGTCTCTAGTCTTCCTTACACTCCTCTTCCTCCTACTATTCCTCTTTCTCCTGCACAATCCTACCTCCGCTGCCCAGCCCGAGCTGCCCCAGCTCCATCCCTGCCCCTGTGCTGGGGTGCTGTAGGTTTGAGGGGAAGAGGGAGTCGGCAGTGGGTGCTAGGCCTGGGGGCAGCAGGAGAAGGGAAGGAGAAGCAGGGTTGTGCCACTGTCCGAGGGTCTCTTAGTGCCCAAGACCACTCAGATGGACATAGGAGGGTGGTTCAGGGCGCAGGGAGTTCTTGAAGCCGCCGAAGAGGAACTGCAGGAGACAGTCGTCCGGTCTCAAGGTTTGTTTATTATCTGTTATATATAAAGTGTTCTTGCTCGTGAGCAGCAGTCTGGTCACCACCGTGTCCAGGATGAAAGTCTGCCCACGGAAGGCAGGACTTATCTTTTATACTCTAAACTACGTATTCTATGTTTACAATAACTTTCCAATACTACAACATCTTAATACTATGTCCAGTTCTGTCCCCAACCAATCTGTGATTCCCAGCATCCCCCACCAACATGGAGAACAAGAAGAAGAAGAAGGAAGAAAGACACCACACCCCAATTCCTCCATCTTGGCCTCGAAGTTGATAATATAAACAATCCCAAAAATTACTTTTTCTACATGCTAACTATCTAATTCACACTCTAGTTTCTCTTAAAGGTTGCATTTCTTCTCTGAGAGAAGGCAGATGATCCCATGGAGCTGGATCCAGCTCTCAGACCCCCCCCCGGCTTTATTCAGGTGTCTCACAGGGGTCTGACAGGGGGTTCTCGCACCCACAGAAGATCCAGAGGGACTCCCTGGACCCCCACAGGGTTGAAGAACAAAATGGTCAAACAATGCATGTACTGATCGGCTCCCTTAGGGGGCGGCGGCACCGGGCATGGATTGGGTACCTGAGAGTGACCAGGAGACAGACGAGTGACAGATCAGGGGGGCTGTGAAGAGTTGGCAGCCAGAGAGCACTGAAAATCTCATCAGTGAGCACAGTGGGATCTTTGGGGACTAAACATGGCAGGACACCCATGGAGGGGAGAAAGGGAAAGCCAGAAAGGGCTCCTGGCAAAAGGGATGATGATCCCAAAATATCTCTGAAGCGTCCCCTGGGAGCATTTTGAGGGAGTTTGCACATTCTCCCAGAGGTAATCAAAGACATGGACACCCAGGGGGGCAATAAGGAAAATCCAGAAGGGAATTAGACAGCAGTAGTCAGGGGATAAGTGGGAAAGATGAGCTGGTGTGTTTTATTCCACCACTGTTAGAAGATGTAGGGGATGGGTTTGAAATGCATGAGCCTTTCTTCATTCGTAATTTTGATTGTAGTTTACTGAGAAGGGATTTGATGGCTAATTTAGGAATACAAATTAATATTTTAAAGGTGATACAGAGTTGTGCCTTTGTCTGGCAGATGTCTGGGAAGGCCTATGCTGAAGTGAATCCAGAAATGTGGGCAGCTCCAGGAAAATAGGGAAAATTAGAAATGGATCCTCTCCAAAGTACTTTGAAGCAAGGACAAGTGGTGTCTAAAAGCAATATCCTACTCCAAGGGAGGGAAGGAAGGACTTACAGCCTCTTATTCAGACTCTGCTCGTTGCTCTATGAAGGGTTACGGAGTGGCGAGAGAACACAGCAACAAGGCACTCCCTTACTTGGTGCAAGAAAGAGCAATTTATTGAAGGAAGCCATGGCTTTAAATAAGACAGTTCATGAAAAACAGAATTCAGACAGTTCATTGGTCATAGAAAGAGACACCTCTTCTCCCTGGCTTTCCCATGGATCCAGCGGGTGTTTATCTCTGTTATGATTCTTTCTCTTGTGTTTACAGTAAAGTCTCTAGCCTGGGAAAAATCCTGGCTGGACCTGAGAAAGTTTCACGGCCTGAGAAAAAGACTCAGAACCTGAGAAAAAGGCCTAGCAAACTCTGCATGGGCCTTCAGTGGTGTCCACATCTGCTAAAGGCCAGGCTTTTGGAGACAGGGATCTCTCCCTATAATGCTTCTATCCTGCCAGTCAAGAAATCAAATGAAATTGATAGAATGGTGCAGGACCTAATAAGAATAAATGAGATTATTAAACCCAGACACCCCACAGTCTCAGATCCTTACAATATCTTGAACCAGGTTCCCTCCTCACACTGCCACCATTCAGTACTTGATGTCAAAGATGCTTTCTGGGGAAGCCCACTCACACAGGATGGTAAATTGTATTTTGCCTTTGAGTGGGAACAAGAGGTAGAAGGGAAAACGGTAAACACATGGACGGTCCTTCTGCAGGAATGCACGGAAGCACCAGCCTTATTGGGGCAAGCCTTGCAGAAAATATCACAAGAATTTACCCCACCCCAGAGGAATGAGTTAATGCAGGATGTGGATGACTTGCTCCAAACAGGAGGACAAGAAGTGGTAGAAGAAGCCTCTGTGAAATGTCTGAATGCTCATGCTAAAAACCAAATTTGAGTATGGGAAAAAAAATACATGCAAATTTTGGAGAAAAAGGTTAAATATTTGGGACATATTTTGACTGAATGTTGTGGTGTATTGACCCAGAGAAAGACCAGGGAATCTCAGAAGTAGCGTTACTTAGCAATAAAATGGAGCCGGGACAATTCTGAAGATTAATATGGAATTGCAGGACCTGGATTAAGGATTCTCTGTTCTAGCCGGAACATTGCATGACTTTTTAAACCCAGATAGCCTCAATATTGTGGTATGGACATGAGAAACAGCAACACTTCAGAAAATGAAATAAAAACAAAATGATTGGTGCCCCAGTCATGACTCTTCCATATTCATAAAAGAAATTTGAATTGTATGTGTGTTATAGCACATATTATATTATTGACTTTTAGCAAATATTAAAATGAATGCTATACATATAATGTTGGAAAACATTGGTGTATGAATACAATTTCTTTTAGTTTTGCTAGTAACAGAAGTTAAAATTAGAAGGGTGATAAATATATTTTTCCTGGACTCTAACACGGTGATGTAAAAAGCTTTTTGTTCATGTAACCAACTCAGAAAATGGTAGAAAAGAAAATATACTTGGGAAATTTTTCACATTCTTGGATTACAGGACAACAGACCCCAAGGAATGAAAAAATGTTGATTTACAGGTTGGAGGGGAATGATTTTGAATAATGCATGAAGATCTATGAATATGCAACAGACTGATCAATTTAAGGAAGTGTTTTCTGAGTTAGGGTGTGCTCTTCCCTGGAGGACAAGCACTCACACAAACTTTTGCTTAATTGCTTATCACTCATTGTCTCTTATTAAACCTTTAAATATTTACCAGGAAATTAACCTCATCTTTAAAATCATGGATATTACACAGGGTGATGCAAAATAAATTCTTGTGCTAAAATGTTTAACCCACTGGACAGAGTGGCCTCACTCTCTGCAGAATTGTGCAGCCACAGCTTTAATGAGACCTGAGGCCCAAAAACTGATGGCAGGATGTCCTGGTTTGAAGGACAGGTGTCTGCCAAGAAAGGCAGAAATTTTCCTTTGAAACAGAGACCCGAATTCCACTCCCCCCAAGTATTATAAATGTTTGAATCAAGGACTCTGAGGCAGAGATAAGGGGTAGGAATAACAGCATATTTTACTAATAACAGCAATATTTTACTAATATATCTAACTGTACAAGCAGAAACAACAGCAGTTGTTAAAATTACCAACAAAACAGAACAGATAACTCAGTTCCAGTCCTTTCTTTAGCTGCAGGCACACTCTTTCTCAGCAGAAGCAGAGGCGGGAAGGGGCGGCTGCGGCCACTTCAGTCTCGGGTGGGAGCGGGCTGGAGCGGGCAGCTTCTCGCTCACCGTTGGTGTCCGGGTGATTCACTGTGTCCGCAGAGGCAGGAGGCTGCAGCAGGGCAGATGCAGGGCAGGTGATCGCAGAGGGTCTGGCTATTCTGCCTTTGTCCGCGTGGCTCCAAGACCGGGGGATCCTCCTCCGAGCTCGCCAGAAACACAAGTCCCCTCCGGAAGCACGAGTACCCCTCTCAAAGCCGATCCTACTTACCCCTTTTGTCTAGAGTCGTCAAAGGTCCGGGGTGTAACTGGCCAGCTCCATTGGCATGATAATGGGACAAATTCTTTAAATTGACACAGTAATAGAAAAACACTCAACTCCCAACATTATCCACCCCGAATTTTTCCCATGCCAACATGCTACAGCAAATTAAAACTTTTAAATCATATGTATATATGCAGTTACAGGCACAGTATCATAGATAGTTCACCCTAGAACAGTCTCCTTGGGGTATGCATTGGGTCTTTCCATCCTTTTGCATCACCCACCAAGTGCAACCTGGTCCTTGAGCGAAAACCACCCCACGAACAGGATTGTCTTTGCTGGACGCAGAGTTCACCCAAACAGGTTTTCCTAACATGCCTCTCAGGTGTACCACAGGGACTTTATCTCCATCTGGTGTTCCCAGGGGCTCAGATTGGGCAGGGCCTGCTCGGTTAGTGAAACCTCGGGTATTCACTAACCATGTGGCCTTTGGTAGACTGATCTCCCAGTTTTTGAAAGTCTCCCCACCAAGTGCCTTTAAGGTGGTTTTAAGCAGGCCATTGCACCGTTCGACTTTCCCAGCTGCTGGTGCATGGTAGGGAATATGGTACACCCACTCAATGCCATGTTCTCTAGCCCAGGTGCTTATAAGGCTATTTTTGAAATGAGTCTCGTTGTCTGACTCAATTCTCTCAGGGGTACCATGCTTCCAGAGGCCTTGCTTTTCCAGGCCCAGGATGGTGTTCCTGTATCTGCAGCCTCACCCCCCTGCCACAGGAGCTTTGCCCCGCCCACATGCAGCAGGTTACAGGGGAGGGGGATCTACAATTGTCACAGATGTAAATCTTGGTGTTTCTGAGCTTTATAGGGCTAAATGATGGTGCTTTGCTTTTTGTGGAGTCTGAATCTTTGTGTTTTGGAAGGGATGCTGGCTAAATCTCTGTTTGCTGGGTTTTTGATCTGTGTCTTGATGTTTGGAGGATTTTTGGGCTGTATCTTGGTATTTTGGTGGTTCTTACAGACACAAGATGCTAAATGATTTCCTGAGATGAACTTTGGCAAGGAGGAACCACCAGCCCAAGGTGCTCTCCTCTTGTTTTTTCCCTATACCAGGAATTTTCATTCCTAAGGCGTGGGTAAAGGGAGGAGGGGGAAAAGCCCTGGAGATCCCTGGCAAGGAGGGACTGCAAACCCAGCCTGGGGAGCTGTGAGGAGGAAAGACCCTCCCTAAGCCGGGAAGGTGGCTGGAGATCCAGGCAGAGTGATTCAGCCATAGCTCAAATCTGAGCCACCACCAGATTATCCACACTAGGGAACGGCCCTATGAATGTGAGGAATGTGGGAAGAGTTTCAGCTGGAGCTCCAGCCTGAGCCAACACCAGATGATCCACACTGGGGAACGTCCCTACAAGTGTGGGAAATGTGGGAAGAGTTTCTTCACAATATCTGATCTGATGCAGCACCAGGTGATCCACACAGGAGAACGGCCCTACACCTGCTTGGAATGTGGAAAGAGCTTTGGGGACAGCTCCAACCTGAGAAAACACCAGTGCATCCACACAGGAGAGGGGCCCTATGAGTGTGGGAAGAGGTTTCAGACCAGCTCCGATTGCCTCAAACATGAGCGGATTCACACAGAGGAGAGGCCCTTCCACTGCCCCGACTGTGGGAAGGGATTAATATGCAACTCCCGTTTCACTGCCGACCAGCGCATCCACAGCAGGGAGAGACCTGAGTCTTGCTGGCTCCCAGACAGGTGAGCTCCCAGCACCACCAGTACCACCAGTATGGCCCCAGCTCCCCTGACACACCCCATCCCCAGTGACGGGCGGTGCCACCAGTCCCAAAGCAGCCATGCTGTGCCATGGGGGAGTCCCTCCTGCCCCAACCCATGCAGCACTGGGAGCACCAGATCGGATCAGTTTGACGCTTGGGTGGGTGGCATCAGAATCCATGGAAGTGAGTCCACCACAAGCCATTTAAAACCCCCAAAATTGGCAGAAAGCATCAGGATTCTCCCAAAAAAGGTGTCACCTCTGCCCATAAACTAACCAGGAAATCCCCAAAACTGTTCATAAACCCCTAAAACTGATGGAAAGCAGCAGGATCTTCCCTAATATGAACTCCCCATGTCCTTCCCTGTGGGCCCCACTCCAATGTCAGAGCCTGTTAGAGTGTGTAAACAGAAGCCTCTCTGAGTCCTGCAGACAGAAGAATGCAGGGACTGAATTAGAGCCTTTTGAGAAATTAAAATATATTAAGCCACACAGACATGAAGTAGAAGTGTAAGTTTTAGTTTTAAGTAAGTTGGAATATTATTAAGCTACATAGATATGAAGTAGAAGCTTTAGTTTTAAGTAAGAATATACTATAAGTGGCTTAAGAGAGTTAAAACCCCTAAAATCTAGTTAAAAGTTCAGAAACTTAGCCCTAGACTGTCCTAGGTTACAATGTAAAGATGTCCCCAAAAGTATGTATTCTATCACCATCTACATGAACTGTGGAAACCAATTGGGCAGTGATCTTTACCTCCGTGGGAGATATCCTCTGCTAATGGGTCAGCTGTTAAAGACCAGATGGGGCACCCATCCTTCCTCCAGGAAGATATTCTCTGTTAATGGGCCATTGAGTCCCACTGCAACACTGATAAAATTACATCATCCCATTGGGAGATGATCCACCCAAGGGGAGGAGCCAAGCATTTCCTGCCTAGATAAAAACTATAATTTGGAACAACAAAGTGGCCCTTACCCATTGGTTTCCAGAGGACAAGAGCTACCAGACCTTTCTACAGGATCACTACTTCAACAAGACCGCTTCATCTGGACTGCTACCACCACCCTAACTAGCGGGGTGTCAGATTATATTCTGACTCTATCAGTAGTTTTCATTTGTACTATTGCATGTGTTTTACTTTTTTTTCTTTTTCCTATTAAATTGTATTTCTGACTTGGAGTGTCTCTCACTGGTTTTGCTTTCAAACCAGTTCACAGACATAATGGAAACATAGTAAGGACATTGCTTACATTTTCTAGATAGAGTAGATAGAACCATTTACAAGAATAGATAGAATTATATGCGTAAATTATGACCCTACTTTCATAGTCTAGAACTAAGATTCTAGTAGGTTTAGATGGAATGTTTTAGGTTTATCTTTTTAGCTCAATGGATGATTTACAAATAAAAACCCCTCTCCTGGGGTGAGAGACCACCATGTTCATCACCATCCGGAAGAAGAAGAAGAAATGCCAGACTGCTGCTGTTGCTTCTTCTATTTGGTACTCTGTCAAAAGCCTTTAGCCTGAACATTAATGGTCTGAACTCTTTGCCTTTGAGACTGATGTACTTCTGCAATAAACAACTTTACAGCAACCAACAACTGCTCTTGTCTCTTTGAAGACCCAGGCCCATGAATAACTCAACAAGAGCCAGGTGACTTCCCCCTTTCAGTAACTCATCCCTCAGGATTGCAAGGTGCTCCAAAACCTCCTCAGGATCACCCCAAGCTCTTCATCCTAACGTGTGGCTGGCTCATGACAGATGTCATCCCAGCCATCCTACCTCTCCTAAACATAGCCCCGTTCTTGGCAGGGCAGAGCTGCTGCCAGGGGAATCGTTGAGTGCAGGGGACCCTTTATTCCCCTCGTGCAGCTCCAAGCTCCCGAGGGCAAAGTCCTTGTTTCTAGGGCTGTGCCCCTCTCCAAATTTGTCGTGTTTAATACCCAAGTGTGACAAGCCTGTGCCCTGGGGCAGCAGCCAGTGCCGGGACAGCCCCAGGAGCCGCGCTAATGCCCAGCACTGCCCAGGAGGGACTGATGGGAGGAGAGTTCATAAGGAGTCACTGCGGCCCTTGCTGTGTACGGGAAAGATTTTTTGTGCCTGGGATCGATTTTCAGGGGTTTCTGTGTAGGAGTAGATTGTGAGTAATTAGGAATGGGTCTGCGGCCTAGCCTCATCCCTAATAGGGTGCAGCTGTGTAAGACAGGTGAACATCATTAAAGGAAAAGGAACATGGAATGATGGTTTGTATTGACCAGTCACAAAAGAGTAAAAGGGCACACAGGTATTATGTATATGGGAAAAGGCTGTAAAAGGTTGCACTGGGGAGTAATAAAATGCTGCTATTTTAAATTATTTCTGGTGTCAGTTGCGTGTCCTGAATCATTTCTGGGCTCCAAGGGACCGAAGTGGTGGCAGCAGGACCTGTGGGGCCTGGCCCTTGCTTGTGTCTGGGGCTGAAATTTTTTTGGTAGCCCCAGCGTGGTGCCCGAGGGCTGAGTGTAGCTCGTTGGGAACAACCCTGGAAGCCCCCTGGTGCCCAAGCGCTGAACAGAGCTGGTTGGGAACACCCAGCTCATCTCAGCCATTCAAAGCCGCTTCCTGGGCTTCAGCTACTGCCACCACTCGGCCCCACCACACTCCCACAGAGTCACTGCTCGTCTCGCAGCTTGGGGGTTTCGATCCGGGCCACGCCCTGCCTACCCCTCGCTGTGGCTCCTTCAGTGACACAGAGTGTCTGAGAGCCCTCAGTGCTGTCCCGACAAACCCTCAGGGTGGCACTTTTAGTGTCAGGGAGCGGCCACTGCTGGTGCTGGTTTTTTTCGTTATTTTTTATTCTATTCTCTACTGCCACTGCTTCTTGCTGCTCTCAGTGCAGCTCTTCCACTGGACATGGACAGTGGGGAACACTCGGTGTGGCACTTTTCTTGTATTTTATTCTATTATATGTGTTTTATTCTATTTCCGCCTCCCACCTGTCCCGGTGCTGCCCTTCTGGCCTCACCCAAAATTTCCCATCCTGAGTTGTGGCTCTTTAGTGACACCGAGGGCTGGGGGTCCCCCCAGTGCAGCTTTTTATTCTATTTTACTCCATTCTCTGTATTTTATTCTACTCACCCCCTGCCTGTGCTTCGACGCAGGTCCTTCTTCAGACGCGGGCGGAGAAGATGGAATTGGTGCGGCTCTTTGATTGCATTTAAGTCTCGTCTCCACATTTTTGTCTCTCCTTTGGTTCCCACCTCATCCATCTCATGGAGCAAGTCCTTCAGGGACCCAGGACGGCACAAATCCCTCGGGGTGGCTCCAACAGAGCCCCGCCTGCTGCCGTTCCCCAAGGCCTGCCCGCTACTCCCCAGGGATCAGACATCGCAGGCTGCCCCAGCCCCTCCATCTTCTTCCTCTTCTTCCTCCTGACAGGATTGAGCCCCCGCCACCACCTGGCTCCTTTTGCCGCTCCTGCCCAGCACAAACCGGAGCTGCCGCTGACGGGGCCAGAGCGCGGCTGCCCCGCGACTGCCCCGCGCCTCAGGGCCAGGCCGAGGAGTGACCACACGGGTGGGGAGGGACCCCCGCTGGACAGGAGACAGACTGACCCCATGGAAGGGACCCCAGGCCCTGGAGCAGGGCAAGGATTCCTGTCCCTAAGAGGGAAGCAGCAGCACAAACTAACTGTAATGCCCATCCCTTCTCCTGTGCCACTGGGCAGAGCAGGGAGGGAACTGGGAACTGTGTTGAATTTTTACATTACTCGTTACAAAGCAGAGTAACAAGTGGACCTCTGCTTTCAGCTTCAAACGAGGGAATCAAATGTGGGCACTCAGACTCCAATAACATCAAGGTGTTACTTGATATTCGTAGATACTCGACATTTTAGTTTTGGCACTATGAAGTGTTTTAGCAGCAATGTCTGTTCCACTCACTGGGTTCTGTCTCAGACTCAGCTCAGAACTTGGACAAGAAACCGAGAGTCCCAGAAGAAGTAGCTCTGCCACTACTTTTTTTTTCCTTGTTCTTTTGGGTTGTTTTTTTATTTTTTGCTTTGGATTTTTTGTTGTTTGGGTTTTTTTGTTTTTTTTTTTTTTTTTTTGTTTTTTGTTTTTTTAGCTATCATAAACATTTTACTGTATTTTTCTTTCTTTTCCTATAATTCCATGTTTATTCTCTATTTCCCCCCAGCTCTTGTCCCCTTACTGGAGGTTTGTGGCGAGGTGCCATCCCACAGCCCTTCCTGCCCTGGCACCGCAGCTGCTCTGGTGCCGTCAGGCCCTGGCTTGAAGAGAAACCACAAACCCCTCTGGAAATAAAGCCGTGTAGGGGAGAATGCTGCAGGGGGGATTGAATCCCACAGACAGTGCTGGCTGAGAGTTGGAGATTCCAAATGCTCCAAGGGGCCTCGGGACCTCCCTGGGGCACTTCTGAGACCCCCTGAGCAGAGCAACCCCTCACATCTCCCAAAATCCACAGGTTTGGGTCCACTGAGGAAAAGAGCTGGAAAAAGGGATTGGAAAGGGGATGGTGTCCTAGGGGAGCATCAGCCATGGCTCAGAAAGGAAGGGCTTTCTGCAGGAAAGCCACAGGAAAATCCTCCGGAAACCAAGGAAATAATGATGAATTTTTTAACTCTTTCTGTTCCTGTTTCCAGAAGGTCTTGGTTGGGTCCTGCCAGGAGGAGCTGGAGGTGGGGAGGGAGTCTCAGAGGCTAATTTGGGAGAAAAGTTTAATTGGGGCAAAGAAATGTTAATTGTGGGGCGAAAATATGATGGAATGGATGTGAATGGGGATTTGAATGGGAGGGGATGGTTTGAATTAGAGAGAGAAAATGAAGAGAGAGGAGGAGCCCCCAGCCCTCAGCTGTGCCCTGAATGTGCTGCCAGCGGATCCCATGTGTCACAATACAAGCTGGATTGTTACAGGGCAACTGATTCTCCATATATGGGAGAAGCAGCCTGGTGGGACAGACAGTCGTTCTGGGACATGGATAGGACAGATTTGGAACCAGACAGGGATTCGATCCAATGGGTTCCTACCTGGCTGCAGAGGCTATTGGTCAGAGAGCTGGGCACCCTGAACTTTGAAACAATCAGAAGTGCTTGCCCAAGAACATTAAGAAGGTTATTTAAGGTGCAGTTCAGAACAATAAATGGCTTTTTGTTACATGGAACACAAAGGGTACATAGTCTCTTTCTCAGATCCGGCACTGATCACATTACAACTGGTGACCCTGACATGATTTTCAACATGTGAATCCATCCAGAAAAAGAGATGGGGGAAATTCTAGCCCAGAAGCTAGGGGGAAAACAGAAAAAGAGGCAGGAGAAAACTTTGGCCCTGAGCCAGGATCATCCGAGAGACAGAAAGAAAACTGTTTTCCAGAAAAGAGATGAGAAGAAAATATTAGCTGAGAGCTAAGGTAAACATGGGAGGATATGTCTCCACAGAAAAGCATCCAGTAATCCAGCTATAGACTCAATTTTTACAAGGATGGGAAATACATCATGAAGAAAAATTGCTTTTTGATTTAATATCATGGAAAAAAGGCAAAGGGATAGACCTAACTAATGAAATTGCATTTAATATGAATAATTTGACTTAAACTGGAGAACAAATATTAAATGCTGCTTTAAATGATGATAAAAATCCAATTAAGGCTTTAAAACCTTGGGGAATTATCTGAAAGTTGCTAAAAGAGATAAAAGCTGATTTGTCTAGCAGCAGCACGGAAGAAAATGTACTTACTCCATGCAGAGAGACTTTACTGACTGGCAAACCCTTAGCAGCTGTCTCAGAGACCCCTAATCCATCCTAAACTGCTGTGGGGGGGCCCCACAGATGGGATGACCCATGCGGTCACCCCAAGATGCGGTGACCGCATGGCAGGAGAAGAAAAAGCCTGGGAAAAATCCCAAGACGGCAGCGGCCTCATGGCCACAGGCGGGAAAAAAGAAACCCTGCCTCCCTCATGGGGTGTGGGTCCACCACTGGTCCAGCCCTGGTGGGGCATGGCTTCACCCCATGCCCAGCCCTGGTTGGGTGTGCCTCCTACTCCAACCATGCCTTGGTGGGAGGTACCCCCTCCTTGATGCAGCCTTGGTGGGTGGTACCCCTGATTACACTCCAGCCTCAGAGGGGCTGGGTCCTGACCCCAGTCCAGCCTTTGGAGTGACTTCACTTTGACTTCACCCCAGCAAGCAAGCCTGCCTCCACCTCCAGTCACCATGGACACCCCTGCCAACAGCTGCCTGGAGAGTGGAATCCCCAATGACCTCATACTAGGAGCCTTTGGACACCTTGAGAAACCCAGGGAAGCAGGAAGTAAAAACACCAAAGCTCCAAACTCAACTTCTGCTTCAAATAACAGCTCCGATCCTGCTGTGATCTCTGAAACCAAGCCTTTAACCACACCTCAAAGCCTATCTACACCTCAACCGAAAACTGTAAATTTGTAAGGGTTGTGGGAGGAGATTTTCAAGTCCCTTGCTTAATTAATACACAATGTCTGTTGGAACAGGGAAATCTCTTCCCAAGAAATAAACATCTACTAACCTTCCTCTAAGCTCTGACAGGAAGAAACACATAGATATAAAAGGGAAATGTCAGCAACCATGTAGCATTTTCAAACAGCTGCCATCACACGAAAAGCCACCATCCCAGATAGGGGGTGAGACCCAAGCACCTACATCAGAACCAGGAATTAGAATGTGGGAAAAAAATCCCTGCAAAATGCTCACTGAGTGAAAAACAGCAAGAAAAGAATTACCAAAGTAAAGCTTCATAGAGACAATGACAAACAAGCTGACCTGAAAAGATACCACCAGATACATAGAAAAGCTAGAACACAGCAACACAGGACAAACCATCCTCTCAACAAATGTAACAACATGTTACTTGCCTCATATCTTAAGACAGCGAAAATAAAATTTTAAAAACTTAACAACACCAACTAAGGCAGTGTAACCAATGTTCACTTCCAGCAGAGCTCAGCAGAAGTCACCCACCTCTAATTTAACTTTGCCAAAGCCTGTATATTTTGCAAACTATACTAAGTTAATATATGCCTTGTTAACTGTTTTTTTGCAGTTGCAGTGAAGATACCATGCCAGTAGTGCAAATATGGGATGCAGTTTGTTAAACATGTCCCAAAATCTGTAGTTTGTGAAGATTCAGAATCAAAATTGAACTGTTGTACAATTTTCCTATGAAATTATGTGTGGTAAAAACAATGTAAAATACTGAGGGGAACTTGATGTTAATGTTATAACACCTACTACCCAACCACTGGTTATACTGAGCCTGAAAATCTTTAAAATTGTATCTTAGGTAATTTGGAAAACTGGCCAACAAGAAATATTGTTTAAATCAGCATGGTCTTTTAAACAAGTCAAATTGCCAATGCAAGACCAGGAGGATCTTCTCAAGAAACAAACAAGAGACATAACCAGTGTTGTGGGAACAAGATTGGGAATTTTGAATAGTATTGATTTAGAAGTATTAATGAATAAATTGGCTAACATTTCTTTAGCTCTCTGCTGTATCCAGGTTCAATTGTGGATGCAGTCAGTTGCTGCCTCAATTATATGAGAAGTGGAGGAAACCACTTTTCCTACTGAAATTCGGAGAATAATTTGGAATAATGTTCATGGTTTTGAAAAAGAATTCCAATCCTAGTGAAACTACTACCCTAGCATAAGCACAGCCACAGCCTTTGCACTGACCATATGTAATGTTTCCGTACATTCAATATTCCCTCTCATTGCATTAGGGCTGAATCACGACGGAGCTATTCTCTATCCTTCTGAGCATAGAGAATGGGCCTGTCAAATTGGTGAAAAGTAACAAACTATTAATTTGGAAACGTACATTGTCTGGAAACAACAAGCATTTATCTGTAAAAGTAATGCAATCAGAGCTCAAGATATTTGCTTAGACATAAATCAGAATGTCTGTAACTTTGAAAGTTATCCAAAGGAGATTCCTGAAATGCTATTGCAGTGTATGAGCAAGGGGTGTGCATGCTTAAGAACTGCTTGTGGTTTAGTGTTTGTAGAAAATGTAGCAGTGGATTTAAAAAACAAAAATCATTCACATTTTTGTGTTTGTAGGATTGGTATTATTTGTTTTAAATAATGTTAAGTTTTTTGTTTGAAAATGGTTTTACAAAAACAATTGTTTTAATCAATTTTGTTAAACATATTATAATCAATATTGATTTCCTTTAATATTATTTGGAAGTTATTTTATTGATTGATTTGCTTTAATAATTGTTTGAAAGTTATTTTATTGATTTATATTAATTTTGATTGTTTTATGATTGTGATTTGTTTGAAAATTTGTTTTTCAATCAATTTGTTGTGATTATTTTGATTTATTATCTTTGTGTCTATTTCTTTCCTTTTCCTTTCCTCTTTCCCTCTCTCTCTCTGATCTCTGATTTTTCTGTCCCTGTTTTCCGGGATATGCTACCAATGACGGGTCCTGAAGATGCTACAGCGTCACAACATCATGCTGATGGAGTTTTCTCTGCGACGCTCATTGGTCACGGGGTGGTGTAAGAGTCCATCTGAAAGCCTCTCATTTGTTCTGCCCAACGACCCTCGCCTGAGGCCTAAGAAGACCCCTCAAATTGCAGTTTAAAGGCGCTGGCCAGGGATGGGAGGAACGCCAAGCGATTGTTTGCAGGTGGTGCCCATCGGACCAGGACTGGTTTCTCAGGAGACTGGTTTACGGATAGTCACGGTGCACTGAACTGTGTTTAGTCGACAAGGCTCCCACAGGTGTGAGAACAATGAACTGGTCTGTGTTTGTTTCATCGACAAGGACTCGCTTGGGCTTGTTGTGGGTTTGTTCCCCCCACGGAACCCAAAGCGTCCATGAAAGTCCTCACCTGTTTGGCCAGTCGCCTGACGCCCTGGAAAAGACTATAAAAGACACCCTCAAACTAAAGACCCCCGAGATCTCCCCCGACGGCAACGGACATCTATTGGCTGGTTCCACGAGGATCGTCTGCCCGTCTTGGTAGCTATAATCCCAACCCTTTTCTCTCTGTCTCTCTGTCTCTCTCTCTCTGTCCCTCTATTGCATTTTGTTGGCACTAAATAAAAGTGCATCTTTTGCAAAAGTAAACTGGTTTTGTCCCCTGCTGTGTCTTTTGCGCTTTGAGATCCCTAAAAGAACCTATCAGGACTCCGCATGTGGTGTGGACACTGACAGTTACTCATATACATTGCACTAGCATCATACTCAATCAGCCATCCAGGTAAAATTTGAAGATCTTACTCTGATATTATAAATTCATCAAATCTAATCTATGTGGATTAGTTTGGTAAAAAATATTTCATTGAAAAATTACAATTGCACAGTTTTTTAAAATACCAATCTCTTATCACTTTTGTTTACCATGTTCAAAATTTAGTAAAGGTTTGTTTTAAAATATAATAGAAAATTTTTCCTAGTCTAAAGTCTCAATCCTGGCCAGGTTGAGATTTTAACTAAGCAAAAGGAAATGTTTACCATCAAAGCCTTCTAAGTCTGTTTCAATTGTGGCCAAATTGAAAACTGACTGACAAGGAGAGAAAATTATAAAATCCAGATATTTCTGAGTTAAAAATGAAAACAAGTAATTTTGACTAACTGACTGAGCCTTGCAAAAGCTAAAACCTTTTCCTTTGGGATAAACATGAAGAATCTTATTTGGAGAAGATTCTTCTAAGTTATCATTTAAAGGAAAACTCCTCAACAGCATTAAACACTAAAATTGGATTGTAACATATTAGCAACTATAATTCTCACCAAATTAATGAAATTCAAAAGTGCATGTTTTGTTCCTGTTCTAATTTCTTAAAAACAAAGGAAGAGAAAGGAGAAATGGAAACGCATGTTCTTAATTGAAACAATTTTAAGTTAAGTGGTTTATTGTTTTTAAAAAAAACAAAGGGGAGTAAGGAATAAAGAAAATATGTATGTTCTTATTTGAAATTTTTTTAAGTTAAATGGTCTTTTGTTTTTAAAATGTTGTTTTGAACAGAATGGTTCATGTTTAATGTTAAATTGTAACATTATAGTTACTAAGCAATTGAGCCTGTAACATGAATAACAAAAATTTTACCCACCTCGCAGGGTATAGGACATTAAAATAAGAGTTGTTTGTTTCCAAAATATTTTATTGTTTATAAATTGCTTTGTTAAATTGGGATTTTGCACAGTTCTGAAGCTAAATGTTTTATTAAGTTATGTGAAACCAGAATGTAAGTAAATACCCAACCACTCCTGAACATAAGCACTGCAGCTTCAGGTATGTGGAACCCAACACCATCTAAGAAACCAAATTTATTGTGCTAGGTAAAAGACCCATTCAAATTGAATTTATACTGACAATGTCATCATGCACGCAAAAGGATCCTTGCAGGCAAGATAACAGAGAACAAGCTGCGTATTTGCATTTTGAAATTTTTCTTCAAATTAATAAAAAAGAAATGGGGAATTGTCACAGTGCAACCTGCCTTGTTACTGGGCAACTGACTTAAACATATATGGAGAAGCAGCCTGGTGGGACAGACAGTCCTTCAGGAACAGTAATAGGGCAAATTTGGAAACAGACAGGGATTTGAACCTATGGGCTCCTGCCTGGGCTGTGGAGGCTATTGGTCAAAAAGACTGGGCAGCCTGAACTTTGAACCAATCACAAGTGCTGGCCGAAGAACATTAAGGAGTTTATTTAAGGAGCAATACAGAACAAAAAGTGCTGTTTGTCACATGAAAAAGTGAGTGCTTGTGTCTAAGTCTTGGGCTCAGCACTGATCACTAACACTGCTCTAGTGTTTTCAGTCCATATGATAATTACTTTTTTGGCTGCTTTTAATGCTCCATAGAGGGCTTGTACCAGCAGTCCATAATTTGCTATCCACAAATGACACCAACCTGCCATTCCCAGTAAAGCTTGCATCTTTCTCATAGTATGGGGCTCTGGGAGTTGACAGAAGGCTTCTTTCCATTCATTGCTGAGCTATCTGTGTCCATGGAAGATCTCAAGCCCCAAGTAAAGTATGGCTTCCTTGGCAATCTGTGTTTTTCTTTAGAAACTCTGTACCCTCTCAGTCCCAAGAAGTTTAATAAACTTAGGGTAAATCATATGCAGTCATCTCTGGTTCTGGCTGCAATCAGGATGTCATCCACATATTGAATAACTCCTTCTGCTTCCTGTCTTTTCCAGTCTTCTAATTCTTTTGCTAGCTGCTTTCCAAATATTGTTGGGCTATTCTAGAAAACTCAGGGTAAAACTGTCCAAGTAAGTTGATTTTTCCTCCCCGTTTCAGAATTTCCCCACTCAAAAGCAAAAAAGCTCTCAGCTGTTTTTGTGCACAGGAATGCAGGCAAAGGCATCTTTCAGGTCTAGAAGAGTAAACCACCCTAATTCATCTGTCAGTGAGGTCAAAAGGGTGTAGGAATTGTCTACCACTGGGTATAAGTCTTCTGTAATTTTGTTAATTGTTATTAAATCTTGTACTGATTTATATTTATTATCTTTTTATCTGTTTTTTTAGCAGCTAATATGGAGATGTTGTATCTGGACGTACATTGCACTAGTAACCCATGTTGGAGGAATTTTTCAATTAAAGATACCAATTCTTTACGGATCTCTAATTCCAAAGGGTAGTGTTTTTGCCTTACCAGCGTGGCTCCTGGTTTGAGTGCAATACTCACTGGTTCTGCCCATTTGGATCTTCTTAGGATATCACTGGCCCACACTATTGGATTGACTGCCTTTTCAACTTCAGTGGGGATTTCACCACTTCTTTCCTGTATAAAAAGTGCAGCAACTTGGACAAATTTAGATTCAGATATTACAACTTGTATACCCTTTTCCTTCTTAAATTTAATTTCTGCTTCCAATTTTTCAAGTAAATCCCTCCCCAGCAATGGTTATGGTTAGTTAGGCACACAGAGGAATTGGGTTACCCAGTGCTTCCCCAGTTTGAATTTTAAAGGTTGGAAGAAAGACCATGTTTCCCTTACCCTGGTCGCCCCAACAAAATGTACAGTATCTTGGCTCAGTTTCCCTTCTACAGTATTTAACACAGAATATGCTGCTCCAGTATCTACCAAAATTCGATGTCATCTTCCCCCAGCTTAGTTCTAACTGAAGGCTTTGCTGGGGGAGAAGCTTTTGGTACCCATCATTCTGAGCTTGAGCTTTATACTGCTGTGAGTTGGGGAATTGGGAATTTTTGTTTCAATGCTGGACAGTTATTCTTCCAATGTCCCCATTTTTTATAATACGCACACTGATCTATGTCTGTTAGGGGAAGCCTTGAGTGAGTTTTCATGAGTTGACTTCTTCCTAGGTTGGGGTCTAACTCTTTCATTTGGGTCCCTGTCTTGAAATACCTTCAAGACCACTTCTAGCAATTTATCTGTATCTCAAACTCCATCTATCTTTTGCAACTTTCTTCTTACATCATTTGGAGCTTGACCCAGAAACAGGAGAACTAGATGTGCTTTCCCTTCAGATGATTCAGGATCTATATCTGTAGATTTGATGGCAGTTTCTCCTATTTAAAAAATCAGTGGGTGATTCATCCTAATTTTGCTGTACTTTGTAGAGCTTTGACCAATTTAGAGCTTTAGGGACAACATGTTTTAACCCATATACTGTCACAGGCTGCTAGTCTGAAGCTGCTCCCCAAAACTTAACCAGCCTAGAAGTAAACAATCCCTGCAAGGATTGGTTGGATTTAAAGCTACACAGAGACCCTCAGCCAATCTCATTGAGCCCTAAATGCAGATGTGTCATTGGCCAGGGAGCTGGGCAGTGCTAAAACCCAGACCAATCAACCGTCTAGATCTGGGAGTTTTAAACTCCCTATAAAAGGTGGCTGGAAGAATAAACCGGGACTACTGTCACAAGGATCTCTGTGAGTTCGTGTCATTTGTATGTCTCCAACAACAAAAAAAAACCACCATAACAATATACCACAAGATTTTGGTATTGTTTTAACTTCATTGTGTTCTGGTAAATTAGTGTCCCATCCCAGGTTTTCTAATGAGAATACCTCTGTATTTGTGCCTTGGGTCAACCCATATGCTATACCTGTCTCTACCGAGGCTGTAATAGCTTTATTAACCATTCATCTCTCAGCAGGATCAAGTAGTGTGTCGAACACAGAGTTCAAATCAGCCCAGTCACACAAAATTAACCTGTCAGCACAGAAATCCCAAACCCCACGGTTTCCTGGGTTCCAACAGGGGAGAGGTGTCAGAACCTGCCCGGCGCTGGCCATGGGGCGTGTGGTGGCAGCTGGGGTGCAACTTAACTCAGCTGGGGTGAGCGGGAGGGGCAGGAAGGGAAGTGGTGGGAACGGTGGGAAAAATAGGAAGAGAAAGGGAAATAAAGAGGTGGGAACCCCAGATGTTGGGTGAGGGGGGGAGCTGGTGACTGGGGAGTTATGGGAAAGGAGGAGGAAAATACAGAAAAGGGTGGAAAAGAGGAACTGGGGCTGCATGCAGGAAGAAGGGTCCCATGGTGGCCGTGGGGTGCTGGGGGTGCGGAGTCGGGTTTGCCCCGGAGCTCTTGGCTACTGTGGGCTGCTGGGGAGCTGCCAGGAGGTACCCCTGGACCTGTGTCCTGCACACACAGGGCTGTTCCAGGAGATGGTTAAGTCCGAGAGTCACTTCATTAACGGCACTGTCCTGGTTTGAAGGATAGGTGTCTGCCAATAAAGGCAGAAGCTTCCCTTTGAAATGGAGAATGTAAATCCCCTCCGTCCAAATTATTATAATTTTTGAATCAGGGACTCTCGAGCAGTGATGTGGTGGTAGGAATAGCAGCACTTTACTAATATATCTAACCAGACAAACAGGAACAAAATCAGCTATGAAAATTAACAACAAAACAGAACAAATAACTCAGTTCCAGTCCTTTTTCAACCACAGACACACTCTGCCTGCGTCTGGTCCCGGTGGAGGGCGGGGCAGGTCCTGCGCAGCTGCGGAGGTGGCAGACGGGAGGGGGTGTGGGGGAGGCGGCAGCGGCAGCATTGTGTCCCAGATGGGAGAAGAGTGGAGGAAAGGCTCCCCGCTCACCGTTTGGGTCCTGGTGGTCAGCTGTGTTCTCAGAGATAGGAAGCTGGAGCGGAGCAATGTCCGGGCAGTGTCCGACCAAAGAGAACCTCGCATCCCGGTGTTCCGACTGCGTGGGTTGAAACTAGCACTCCCGGACACCCTCAAACCCCACTGGGCTGGCGAGGGAGAGAAAGACAGCCCCCGCCCACACCTTTGTCTTGGGCAATCAGGAGCTGGGAGTGCACGGCAGGCCTCCTTATAATGATAATGGGAAAAAATTCTCAAAAAAAAGATGGTGGAAAAGTAAGGGAACAAAACCCAGCCCCTGACAGGCACCAACTAGGTGAGGCTCGTGGAGAGGAACATCTCCAACCGGGAGCAGTTCCTGCACTTTGGCAGCGATGTAGGGCTGTACGTGGGGTCACCTCCTTTGGGACAAGGTTGCCAGGTACTGGAATAGTGACCCGGAATGGATGGAGCACAGACGGGCTGCGGTGGACAGGCACTGCCAGCACAACTACGAGTTGTCCAGCCCGTTCCTCGTGGAGCACAGAGGTGAGCATGGGGCAGTGTGTCCCCTCCGGCCCTGCCCTGGGAATGACCCTGGAGCCCCTCAAAACTTCCCTGGGAATCACTCAAGACACGTCAGCCCTTCTTGTGCCCATCTCTGGGGCCCCCTGCCCCCTCATCCCAAGTGACTCCAGCAGCTCTTCCAGTCCATCCCAGTCTCTTCCAGTGCCCTCACTGTCGCTCCCAATTCCTCTCAGTGCACAGCCATTCCATTTCAAATCCACTCCCAGACCTCCACCTTCTCTGCAAGTGCCCTCCCAGTGCCCCTCCAATTCTCTGCCCTCTCTCCCAGTCCCTTCCAGTCCCTTCCAAGTCCTTTTCAGTCCAATCCCAACCCTGCACCCTCTTTTCCATTGCCCAAATAGTCCCTCCCAGTCCATTCCAAGTCCTTTTCTGTCCAAACCCAGAACGCCTCCCTCTCTCACATTACCCCGATCCACTCCATTCTCTCCCAGTGTTCCCCTACTCTCTCCAATTTCGTTCCCAGTCTAAGTGCCACACCAGCCCACTCCCATCTCTCCCAGTTCCTCCCAGCTGATCCCAGTGTGTCCCCATCCTCTCCCAGTGACCCCCAGTTTATCCAACTCACTGTGGCCCTCGATCTCCCAGCCCAGCCCCAGCTGTCTTCTCTGCTCCATGACGGACTTCTGCCGAGATCCAGCTGAGGTGGTTCCAGGACCAGCAGGAGCTCCATGGGCACATGGTGGCCACCAATCTGGTTCCCAACAGGGACGGGATTTCTCCCAGGTCCTGATGCTGCTGGAATTCCCAGCTGCCTAGCACAGGATCACCTCCAGCCACCAAGTGGAGCACGTCAACCTGGAGCACCCCCTGAGCTAGCACTGGGGCACGGCACGGCCCCTACAGTGCGGGGGAAATAGGGGAGAAAACGGCGGGGCTGGGTGACCCCCAGAAGTGCTGCTGGACACTGCCTGCAGAAAGGTGCTGTGATGGGGATCAAGGGCTTTATCTTGGGCTTCATCTTCCTGGTGATGGCGCTCGGCTTCTACCTGTGCAAATAGGCGAGGGAGCTTCGTGTGGATTGTGTACACCCTGCCCCGGAGCGTGTGTTAGCCCCTTGGGCCTCCTGCCCGGTGTCACCCCCTATTCTCTGCCCACAGAGCTCCTGAGCCAGAAAGAGCCGCAGCCCCTCCCCCTGACCTCAGGCCTGGCCAGGACCCCGTGCTCTGACCCTGCGCTGATTTTGGGGGTGTCACGTGTCCCCCTCGGACCCGATGTCACTCTGCCCCAGCCCCACTGCTCTCAGTGTTCCTAATAAAGCTTCCCAGTTCGCCTCGGTCCCGTTTATTGTGTGGTGGGAGTGGGGAGGAACCTGGGGGGACCCCGCGGGGGTATCGTGATTGGGCAGGAGAGTGGGGTCCAGGTGGGGAACACTGGGTGCTGCAGGTCCACCCGGCAACCGGTGAGTCATCAGAGATGCTCTCTCTGATTGGCTGAATCTTCTTCATCGCATTCTCTGATTGGCTGAGGAGAGGCTATGGGGTTGACAGAAGGAACCTGAGAGATCCCATCCAGAGCACCAGCACAGGAACAATAGACCCAGCCTGGGCACAGGGAGGGAATTTATTACCAACCAAATCATAGCAGGACAAGGAGAAGGGAAAGAAATCTCTCCATCCCCTACCCCCCACCCAACGGGGATCACCAGGACCACGGATCACCAGGGCTTTGCCCAACAGGGGTCACTCGGGATCATCCAACGCCGATCCTCTCACAGGGGATGGAGCTGGAGCAGAGCACAAAGCTCTTCCCACATTCGCAGGGCTTCCCTTAGAGGTGCCTCTGTTGGTGTTGGGTCAAGTGACAGCTCCTGGAGAAGCTCTTCCCACACGCAGGACACTCGTAGGGCCTCTCCCCAGTGTGGATGCGCCGGTGCAGAATGAGGGTGTAGTTGCTGTTGAATCCCTTCCTGCAGTCTGGGCAGCGGAAGGGCCTCTCCTCTGTGTGAATCCGCTCATGTCTGAAGAGAGTGGAGCTTCTCGGAAATCTCTTCCCACACTCAGGACTCTTGTAGGGGCTCTCCCTGGTGTGGATGCTCTGGTGTTTTCTCAGGCTGCACTTCCGCCCAAAGCTCTTCCCACATTCCAAGCACGAGTAGAGCCGTTCGCCTGTGTGGATCATCTGTGTGGTGCCGGATCAGGTCAGAGCTATAGCTGAAACCCTTCCCACATTCCAAGCACTTGTGGGGCTTCTCCCCTCCATGAGGCTTCTCCACCAGCTCTGAGCTCAGCCTGGATCTCCGGCTGCGTACCCGGCTCAGGGAGGGTCTTTCCTCCTCACAGCTCCCCGGGCTAGGTTTGCAGCCCCTCCTCCTGTGGCATCTCTGGGGCTTTTCCTCCTCCTCCATTCACCCACGCCCCAGGAATGAAAAATCCTGATTTGGGGGAAAAAAAAAAAGAGAGCACCTTGGGCTGGGGTTCATCCTTGACCAAGTCAACTCAGGAAGTCATTGGGCATCTTGTCTCTTTTAAGAACTACCAACACACCAAGATTCAGCCCAAAAATCCTCCAAACATACAGATGCAGATCAAAACCCCCCCAAACAGCAAGACTCAGCCAAAACTCTCCCCAAAATACAAAGATTCAGCCTCCACAATAAAGCAAAGCACCAACATTTAGCCCAATAAAGCTCAGAAACACCAAGATTCATTCCTGTGAATCCTCTCTCCAGTCACCAGCTGCATGTGGGGTGGGGAGCTCCTGGGGCTGGGGAGGGCTGCAGATACAGGGAGGGGTGGAACATTGTGCTGCTTCCTGTTTCTGCTCCTCCTCCTCCTCCTGTCTCCCTGCTCTTCCCCACACTCCTCTTCCATCTGCTATTCCTCCTCCTCCTGCACAATCCCATCTTCTCCTCCCACGTGCATTGTTTGACCATTTTGTTCTTCAACTCTGCTTCTCCTTCCCTTCTCCTGCTGCCCTCAGACCCAGCACGCAATGACGGCTCCCTCTTCCCCCCAAACCCACAGCATCCCAGTGCAGGGGCAGGGATGGAGCTGGGGCAGCTCGGGCTGGGGCAGTGCTGGGCTCTCGGCCGCTCCCGCCCGCACTCGGTCCCCACTGCAGCCGCTCCCGCCACGACAGCGCGGGGGGCTGGGCCTTGGCGCTCCCCTCCCACCTCCCCAAATTCCCCTCGCGGGGGGCGCTGGGGCCGGGGGGTGCAGGTGGGGTCCAGGTGGGGAGCGCTGGGAGCTGCGGCTCTGCCTGGACACTGCTGAGTCATCAGCGCCGCGCGCTCTCATTGGCTGAGCGCTGCCCGAGGGGCGGGGCTGCACCAAAGAGGGACACCCTGCTCTAGGGGGGATGGCCCGAAAACGGGGGGACCCCCATGGAAGGAAGAACAGCAAAGTATCTTTACAAACAGATGCTGGGAGTCTGCTCGGAGATAGGACCAGGGACGTGTACTTAAGGAAGTGACAGCAGAAGCCATCAGGTTCAGAAAATATTATTGACCACACAGACTGCTGCTCAGCCAAGGTTCTGATAAATTCATTAACTCCCAGACGAATAACAAAGACTTGACAGAGCCATGAATATCATTAGTTGTACAAAAGTGGGGCGCATATTAACATGGGGATGCAGTGGGTTCATTGGGAAGCCTGCACCTCTCAAGTACTTCAGCCAATGGGGAAAGTGAGAGGGAGATGCAGCCACGAAAATTAGGATGAAAAGGAGGCTGCGCCCTCCAACAATTGCAGAGACCTCATGAGAAATGGCCCATGGCCTCTCCATTCCTTCAAGTATAAAATTAATTTTATAAGACTCCTCTAACTTCTTTGTGGACAGAAACCTCTGGTGATGTGAATTCTTACACACCTTGGTGCTTGGCCAGAATTCCTTCCCCTGTCCAGGGCAGGGGCAGCAAGTGGAGCTGAAGGTGCCTCACCCAGTTTGGGGGATCGGCTCCCTTGGGGGCGGCGGCACTGGGCATGGATTGGGTACCCGAGAGTGACCAGGAGACAGACGAGTGACAGATCGGGGAGGGTGTGAAGAGCTGGCAGCCAGAGAGCACTGAAAATCTCATCAGTGAGTACAGTGGGATCTTCGGGGACTAAACATGGCAGAGCACCCATGGAGGGTTGAAAACGAAAGCCAGGAAGGGCTCCTTGCAAAAGGGATGATGATCCAAAATATCTCTGAAGGGTCCCTTGGGAGCATGTTAAAGGAGTTTGCACATTCTCCCAGAGGTAATCAAGGACATGGACACCCAGGGTGGCAATAAGGGAAGTCCAGAAGGGATTTAAGCAACAGGGGATGGATGCTGTTGATGTGCTGGGAAGGGACTGGGTGAAGGGGAGTGTGCAGGAATATGGTTCAGGAAAGAAGAGGCAGGAGCAATCTAAGTGGTAAGAAAAAGGATGATGGAAAAGAGGAGGAAGAGAAAAATAATGAGGAGTAGGATGTTTTTCAGCAGTTCTTATCCTCAGAAGTTGCCAGCTGATGCAGTCCCTTTGTATCTCTGGTTCTCAGGACAGGCAGACAAGGAGGTCAGGATTTCAGGGCGTTTCTCTCTGCTGGGGAGTGGCAGGAGTGGAGCAGCTGGTCAGAAAGGCACAGCAGGTGAATGCAAGAAGGGATGAGCCATGGCAGAGTTTCTAAAGCCCCTGAAGGATGAACCCCAGGGCCCAAGGGGGCCATCACCCCGTAAAAGTCGGTCCAAAGTTTCTCTGATCTGCCTCATGACCATCATCAAAGACTGAGGCCCGGGACCACACCACTCACTGGATCTGAGTTCTTGCCTGGCCGAGGTGTGTTTGGTGCTTGTCATGGTACACTGCTCTCGAGCAGTGCACTGGTTATAGTGCCCTGTTCCTGCACCTGTTTCATGGAGTGACGATCTCCACATACAATAGTCCATAAATCTTCCCACCTTTTAGCCAGAGGCCACTCACTTTGGAAAAGGACTATAAAAAGTGACTTTCCTAAAGAGACTTTGAGATCTCATTCTCCCCGACGGATTGAAGACACTTCTATCATCGGATGACCACGAGGATGCATCCCGCCTGTTGGTAGCTATATCCCATCCTTTCTCTCTCTCTCCTCTTTTACTTCGTTCCTTTGCCTCTCTCTCTCTCCCTCTCTCTCTCTCTTCTATCGCAAAACTGAATTGTTAACATGCAATAAACTGCATTACTGCTTTCTGCTGAATAAAAGCTGAGTCTCTGGCTTTTTTCTTTTTGCACCCTAGGGTCAAACGAATCATCACAACTCCCGCTTAGGTTGAGTGGATCGTGACATTAAATTGGTGTCATGGACAGGATATCTGACAGACAGAAGGGTTGCTGGTTGTGCGTAGTCTGTAATAGGGGAAGAATGTCTTGCTCCAGCTGCACCTAGCAGGCCACCTTGACAGGGATGAGCCAGGGCGGGCATTTCAGATTTCCCGCACACTGCACACGCTGTTGGGAGTTGAGTGTTTTTCGATTACTGTGTCAGTTTAAAGAATTTTTCCCTCTATCATGCCAATGGAGCTGGCCAGGTTACACCCAGGATCTTTGACGACTCTAGACAAACGGGTAGGTGGGAGCTGGGCTTCCGGAGGGGCTACTCGTATTTCTGGAAGGGTTAAGTGTGTTTCTGGCGAGCTCAGAGGAGGACCCCCTGTCTGCAGCCACGTGGCCTAATGTAGGAGAACCAGATGGTCTGCGATCACCTGCCCTGCATCTCCCCCCTGAGGACACAGCTAATCACCCGGACACAAACAGTGAGAGAGGAGCTGCCCTCTTCAGCCTGCTCCCACCTGAGACTGGCGTGGCCGCTGCTGCCCCCTCCTGCCTCCACTCCTGCCCACTTCTCTGCAGCTGTCGGGCTTTGCTCGTCTGGAGCACCGAGACCAAGTGCAGAGAGAGTGCGCCTGCAGCTAAAGAAATTACTGGAACAGAGTTATCTGCTCTGTTTTGTTGGTAATTTTAACAACTGCTGTTGTTTCTGCTTCTATGGTTAGATATATTAGTAAAAGAGCTGTTATTCCTACCCCCTTATCTCTGCCTCAGAGTCCTTGATTCAAACATTTATAATACTTGGGGGGAGTGGAATTAAACTTGTGCCTTTATCAGCGGACACCTGTCCTTCAAACCAGGACACATGCCAAGGTGAAAAGCATCCCTACAACTCGTTTGAGGATTCTGTCTTCAGAAATTAACGAAAGATCTTTTGGTGCAAAAGGCAGAACTGTGCTGTTCTTGTTCTGTATTACTGTATGTATGTGTACTTACCTTTCCTAAACTTGGGGGGAAAACTGCGCAGGCTGTGTCTGCATGTGTACTTACCTTTCCTAAATTTAGGGGGGAAACTGCACATGCTGTGTGTCTATCCTCACTAAAGTAAGGAGGGGAAAATTGCGTAGGCTGTGTCTGCATGTGTACTTACCTTTCCTAAAGTTAGGCAGGAAAACTGCGCATGCTGAGGAGTGCATGTGTAACTCATGTCTTTTCACCCACCCAAGGAAGAGAGGGGCTTGTACACAGCAAAAGCTGTATGTGTAACTAAGTGTTGAGTGGCTTTATTTTCCTTCTAGCAAAATGATTGAAAAAGATAAAGCTGCATTTTTTGCCTTATTAGCTAAATACAACGGCAGACCCTGCAAAGGGAGGAGAGTGGGCGCACAGTAACTGGTTTCATTTAGAAAATGCGATTGATAAGATACGTTCTTTGCAACATGAAACAAAATTCAAACTGGGCAGAAGTAAGACCATTTTCCCTTCAGTTTTGGAGGCCTGTCTTACGGCAGCTTTAGAAACTCGCTTTAAGCGAAGAAATGAAGAAAGAAGAATTATTGACTCTCTACAAAATATAGTGGAAATTTTGCAAAAACAGATGAAGAAAGGAATGACAATCATGCTTTGAGAGATGAGATTCATTATTTAAGAGATGAGAATCATTCTTTAAGAGCTGCCCTAAGACAAGAACACACCAACACCTTAAAACACACTGACTCACCAAAAGAAACAGAGAAGAAGGAAATTAATCTATTATATTCTCAAAAAGAACTAACTCTGATGAAAAATAGTGAAAAACCTTGCTACCCTAGCTTGAGATCTGTGGTTAAAACAGAATAGAATTGTATCAATGATGAGAATTTTGACCCACAAATAACCACTACAAAAATCCTGTACGCTGCTACTGAATTATCAGAACAAGGAGCTAGTGGGTACTGGGGCCATGGAGCTTTCTTAACAACAGAAGTCAAACATAACTTATGGTCCCTGAACCCAGTGCACGGCTTATTGGGCAGCAGGGCTTAACCCCTTGAAAAGGGGAGACCTTGTAACTTTAGTTGGTACCCCTGACCAACTCCTAGAAAACATTCACAACATTGCCTGCTTGCAAATTATACATGAAACAAAATTCATTACTGGCCATAAATCACCTGTGCAATTACCTGTAAATGTAAAACAATACTCTCTTCCGTCTGGTGCAAAAGAAAGGATCAAACCAGTTATACAGGACAAGCGAAACTTCCCTGTATGGTCAATCCAAAAACCCAAACCTGATAATGGTGCTGTTTATATTGATGATATCCTTGTGGGAGGAGATGAAATAGAAGTAGTGGGGGATACCCAACAAAAAACAAACTCCCATTTGAAAGCCCTAACTTGCAAATTGCCTCAGAAAAAATTCAAAAGTCTTCTGAGGAAGAGAAATTTTTGAAGACAGCCAGTACTGGGATCTCCCCCTGTGACGGGATGGCTCATAAATCCTCAGTTAGGACGTGGTATGCCCTGATCGAGCAGTACTGCAACATCTTCTCAGTAACAGAAGGAACTGCAAAAAATCTGGCAATAACAGAAACTGAGAGCTTGGGTAGCAGCTACGATAAACCTGCCTCGGTAATTAAAGTAGTCTCTGCTTTTTCCCCCAAACAATCTTCGTTCACTAATACTTCTGCTGAACAAATTATTGCTGGGGGACAGGGTGGCTTTTGGGTTGGGGTGCTGATGGTTGTTTGGAGTATTTTCCAGCTTGAAGTGCCAAGTGCCTCCTTTGATTGCAACTACACTGACTCATATGCTGTGTTTAAAACAGGTACAGAGTGGCCTCCTTCTTGGCAGCAAAATAATTGAGAAGTTAACAGAATTCCAGTCTGCATTACATGCTGAATAGTTCCATCATTTTAACCTCCTGCGTCTTTGTGGCAGATTCTGTTGTGTTTACCTTTCTCAGAGTAATGCTGCGGGATGTGAAGATTAATTGCTGAATCCCTCATCAAACCTGTATATAGTTACAGCACAGCACCTCACGGTCGTTTTCTATTTTGTGAGATTCAAAATCAAAATTGAACTGCTGTACAATTTTCCCATTAAATCATGTGTGGTAAAAACAATACAAAATATTGAGGGGAACTTGATGTTAATATTGTAACACCTACTACCCAACCACCAGTTATATTGAGCCTGAAAAATTTTTAAAATTGGATCCTATGTAATTAAGACAACAAATATCGTTTAATCTGGCATGGTCTTTTAAACAAGTCAAATTGTCAATGCAAAACAATGTCTCAGTAATTCAGTCAGCTTGTTCACCTTTTCTAGGGGTAGACAATGCAGTTGCAAAAGCGGTATCATTTTAAGAAATTAATTACAAGAGAAGTAACCGGTGTTGTGGGAACAGGATTGGAAATTTTGAATAATATTGATTTAGAAGTATTAATTAATAAATTGGCCAACATTTCTTTGGCTCTCTGCTGTATCCAGGCTCAACTATGGATGCAGTCAGTTGCTGCCTCAATTATGAGAGAAGGCGAGGAAGGCACTTTTCCTACTGAAATTTGGATAATAATTCGGGATAGTGCCATTAATTTAAAAAGAGAATTCCAATCCTGGTGGAACTTGGTAAATTTTACCTACGACCCCAGCACAAACACAACCATAGCCTTTGTACTGATGATATCACACAATCACAGAATAATGAGGTTGGAAGAAATCTCTAAGATCGAGTCCAATCTATGTCCTAACACCTCAACTCACAGTCTAGACTATAGCACCAAGTGCCATATCCAGCCTTTTCTTAAACACATCCAGAGATGGTGATTCCACCACCTCCCTGGGAAGGACATTCCAGTACTTTATTATTCTTTTGGTGAAAAATTTTTTCCTAACATCCACCCTATACCTTCCCTCACATAGCTTGAGACTGTGTCCTCTGGTTCTGTCAGTTGCTGCCCGGTGGAAGAGACTTACCCCCACCTGTCTACAGCCTCCCTTCAGGAAGTTGTCGAGAGCAATAAGGTCACCTCTAAGCCTCCTCTTCTCTCGGCTAAACAACCCCAGCTCCTTCAAATGTTCCTCATAAGGCTTGTGCTCCAAGCCCTTCATGAGCCTTGTTGCCCTCCTCTGGACACGTTCAAGCATCTTAGCATCCTTCCTAAACTGAGGGCCCCAGAACTGGACACAGTACTCAAGATGTGGTCTCACCAATGCTGAGTACAGGGGAAGAATGACCTCCCTGCTCCTGCTGGCCACACAATTCCTAATGCAGGCCAAGATGCCGTTGGCCTTCTTGGCCACCAAGGCACATTGCTGGCTCATATTCAGCCGGCTGTCAACCAGCACCCCCAGGTCCCATTCTGCTTGTACACTATCCAGCCACACTGTCCCCAGCTTGTAATGTTGTAGGGGATTTTTATGGCCAAAATTTAGAACTTGGCACTTAGACTTATTAAACTTCATGCTGTTGGACTCTGCCCATCTATCTAACCAATCTAAGTCTCTCTGCAGAGCCCTTCTTCCTTCCAATACATCAACACTAGCTCCCAGCTTAGTGTCTCTGCAAATTTGCTAATGAAGGACTCGATGCCCTCATCCATATCGTCTATAAAAATATTAAACAGAACTGGCCCCAGCACAGAGCCCTGAGGGACACCACTGGTGACTGGCTGCCAGCTGGATGCAGCACTGTTCACCACCACTCTCTGGGCCCGGCCATCAAGCCAGTTCCTAACCCATTGAAGAGTGCTCCTGTCCAAGCCATGCACTGCCAGCTTCTCCAGGAGTATGCTGTGGGAGACAGTATCAAAGGCCTTGCTGAAGTCTAAATAGACAACATCCACAGCCTTTCCTGCATCCACCAGGCATGTCACCTGAAGGAGACCAGGTGGGTCAGACATGACCTACCCTTCATAAACCCATGCTGACTGGGTCTGATACCCTGGCCATCCTGTAAGTGCTGTGTGATAGCACTCATTATGAACTGCTCCATTATCTTACCTGGTACTGAGGTCAGGCTAACTGGCCTGTAGTTACCAGGATCCTCCTTCCTACCTTTTTTGTAAATGGGTGTCACATTGGCCAGTTTCCAATCATCTGGAACCTCACCAGTGAGCCACAACTCATGATAAATGATGGAGAGAGGCTTTGCAAGCTCATCTGCCAGCTCCTTCATCATCCTGGGATAGATCCCATCTGGTCCCATTGATTTATAAATATCCAAGCATCCCAACAGTTCTATGACTGCCTCTTCTTGGATAACAAGAGGACCATTCTGCTCCCTGGCACCACTTACCAACCCCTGAGGACAGTGGTCTTGAGGACAAGCTGTCTTACCACTAAAGACTGAGGCAAAAAAGGCATTAAGCATTTCCACCTTTTCCTTGTCTTTAGTTACTAGGTTGCCTGCCTCATCCAATATGGAACAGAGGTTGGTTATACCCTTCCTTTTACCATTAATATATTTGTAAAAACTCTTTATTATTTTTAACAGAAGTTGCTAAGTTAAGTTCAAACTGAGCTTTGGCCTCCCTATTTTTTTTTTCTACATGCCCTAGCAGCTCCCTTAAATATTTCCTGAGAAATCAGTCCCTCCTTTAAAAGATGATACATCTTTTTTTTAATTTCTAAGTTCATTCAAAACCTCCTTGCTCATCCAGACTGCATGCTTGCCTTGTCGACACGTCTTTCAGCACACATGGGCAGTCTGTTCCTGTGCCCTCAGGAACTCTGCTTTGAAGCACATCCGTTTCTCCTGGATTCCTTTGTTTCCAAGGGCTGTTTCCCAAGGAACTCTTTGAATAAGTGTCTTAAATAAGCCAAAGTCTGCCCTCCGGAAGTCCAACATAGAGATCTCATTGATACTCCTCCTTATTTCACCAATTATTGAGAATTCTATAATTTCATGATCACTATGCCCCAAGTGTCCTCCAGCCTCCACATCACCCACCACTCCATCTCTATTTGTGAACAACAGGTCTAACATGGTCCCTGCGTGGGTGGGCTCTCCCACTAGTTGTGACAAAAAGTTATCTTCCACACACTCCAAAAATTTTCTAGAATGCCATTTTTCTGCTAAATTAAGTTCCCAGCAGATTTCTGGTAGGTTGAAGTCGCCTACAAGAACAAGGGCTGATGACCCTGAAACATTGTTCAGTTGCTTATAGAATAAGTTGTCCACCTCTTCATCCTGGTTGGGTGGACAATAGCAGACTCCCAGTAGGATGTCAGCCTTGTTGGCCTTCCCCTTAATTCTTACCCATAGGGACTCAACTTCATCATCATTAATTTCAACACCTATGACATCCAAAACCTCCTTACAATAAAGGGCCACCTCTCCACCTCTTCTCCCTTTTCTGTCTCTTCTGCAGAGTTTGTAGCTGTCCAGTGCAGTGCTCCAACTATGCGAGTCATCCCACCATGTTTCTGTGATGGTGACTACATCATAGCTCTGCTGTTGCACCATGGCCTCCAGCTCTTCCTGTTTGTTATCCATGCTGCTTGCATTGGTATACATGCACCTCAGCTGGGCCACTGATTTCTCCCCTAACACAGTCTTACCACCCTTGGGCCTGCTTCCATACAGACCACATGCATCCCCTTCCCCCTTCAGACTGAGTTTAAAGCCCTCTCAGCAAGGTCTGCCAGTTCATGAGCTAAAAACTTCTGCCCTTAACAGAGAAATGTATCCCATCCGGTTCCAGCAGAGCAGGTGCTGTAAAAATTGCCCCATGATCACAGAATCCGAAATTTTGCCGATGACACCAACCCTTGAGCCACTTGTTAATGATATGAGTCCTCTTTCTTTCATCATTTTTCTCTGCCACCAAAGGGACCGAGCAGAACACCACCTGTGCACCTGTCCTATCAACTACTTGACCCAGTGCCCTAAACTCCCTCTTAATCACTTTGACACTCCTCTTTTCAATCTCATTACTGCCAGCCTGGAGTATCAGCAGTGAGTAATAATCAGAGGGCTGAATCAGCCCAGGAAGTCTCTCAGTGATATTTCGTACCCAGGCCCCAGGGAGGCAGCAGACTTCCCTGTAGGATGGGTCCGGTCGACATATGGGCACCTCACCTACTACAATTACCCTTCTTTTCTTCTTGATGTTAGAGGTGGTGATCCTTCCTACAGATGAATCATAATTGGGAGGCTCACTGGGCAGACAATTTTCTTCTAAATCATCTAAATTATCTGGCTGGCTCTCTAGATCCAGGGCCTCATACTCATTCTGAAGTGGCATCTGGCTGGGGGATGGGGAGGGGTTTTTCTTATTACCTCCCCGAGTGGGGACCCATTTCAACTCCCCTTCATTTACTGGGTGCCCTTCTATGCCTGAGAGTGGGAGGAATATGAGTTCTCAGACTCTCGGTCAGAGGCCTCCCTTAAAGATGGAATGGCTGAACTCCACCAGTCTATTTCCCTTTCACTTTCCCTGATACTTCTTAATCTTTCAACTTCCTCCTTAAGCTCAGCCACCAGTGAAAGGAGGTCATTCACCTGTTCACACCGCAGGCAGGCCTCCTCCACTACACCCCCTCACAGCACTGATAAGCTCAAACACTCTGGGCAGGAATGGGTCTGTAAAGATGCATCCTTTTTGGAGGGCTCCGCTTGGTCACATACACTTACACCAAACATAGTTTTCAACCGTGTAAAGACCATTACTAACAGAAACCTCAAATGCAAGCAGCCAGCAAAAAAACACCAAAAAACAACACAGAGGACACCTTACTAGCAAGAAAATTTGCAACCCTGCCTGCTTGCCCTGCCTGCACGAGCTGCTGCTCAAGCTGCGGTGTCCACAGGCCAGCCCGTTTGCCCAGCCCCTGTTTGCCCAGCCCGTTTTCCCGCTCCTATTCACCGTGCTTCAGGTGGCCACACTCCCCAGAGGCCTCTTATAATCAGTCACTCAGCAACGAAGGAAGCTCCACCCCTCATTCCTCAATGACTCACAGAAGCAAACCACTTACCTGCTCAACGATCAGCCCCTGGAAGCAAGCAAAGGAAGTTCCACTCCTCATTCCAGAATGGCTCACAAATGCCAATGTAATGCTTCAGTACATTCAATATTCCCTATCACTGCATTAGGGCTGAATCATGACTGAGCTATTCTCTATCCTTTCAAACATAGAGAATGGGCCCGTCAAATTGGTGAGAAGTAACAAACAATTAATTTGGAAACTTGCACTGTCCAGGAACAACAGGGGTTTATCTGTGAAAGCAATGCAACCAGAGCTCAAGATATTTGCTTAGACACAGAACAGAATGTCTGTAACTTCTGTAATTCCGAACGGGATTCCTGAAACAGTACTGGTGTATATGGGCAATGGGTGTGCATGCTTAAGAACTGCTTGTGATAGTGCTTTCTTAGAAGATTTGTTAGTGACTACTAAAAATCATTTAAATCTTTTTGTCTGTAACTTTCCTAAAATTGCAGTGTACACAAATCGGTCACTGTTGACATCCCTAAGGCTATTGACACAAGCCGAAATGTATGATCTAAAATAAGATAAAACATGGTTTTGTTTTAAAATTTGCTTATTTTACATGTGTTGCATTTTAAAATGAAATTAATTAGATTAGTAATTTGAGAATTGTTTTTTTTTAAACTGCTTATTTTAGCTGGGTTGCATTTTAAAATGAAATTAATTATTTGATCTGTAATTTGAAAATTGCTTGTTTTAAAATTGCTTGTTTTAAAATTGCTTGTTTTAGTTGTGCTGCATTTTGAAATTTACCTGTTTTTAATTGAAAAAATTGATTATCTTATAGCAATCAGAAATTGAAATTGAAAATTCATTAACATTGATTATCTTTTTTGTAATCAGAAATAGAAATTGATTGTTAAACTGATTATTTGTTTTGTTTACTTTTTCCCTTTTCTTTTCCCTTATCTTTTACCTACTTTTCTATTCGGTCCAACTTTCTGTCTCTGTTTTCTGGGTTATGCTATCATCTCGGACGAGTCCTGAAGACTTCACAACACCACCACGAAGGAGTGCATTTGACAATGTTCGTGGGTCACGGGGTGGTGTAAGAGTCGGTCCAAAGTTTCTCTGATCTGCCTCACAACCATCATGAGAGATGGAGACCCAGAACCCCACCACTTGCTCTGGACCTGAGTTCTTGCTGGCCAAGGTGAATGATTTCCAAGGGATGCTGCTCTCGAGCAGTGCACTGGTTACAGTGCCCTGTTCCTGTACCTGTTTCATGGAGTGACGATCTCTGCATACAACAGTCCATAAATATTCCCACCTTTTGGCCAGAGGCCACTCGCTTTGGAAAAGGACTATAAAAAGTGACTTTCCTAAAGAGACATTGAGATCTTTCTCCCTGACGGTTTGAAGACGCTTCTTCATCATCGCACGACCATGAGGATGTATCCCATCTATTGGTAGCTATATCCCCATCCTTTCTCTCTCTCCTCTTTTACTTTATTCCTTTACCTCCCTCTCTCGCTCTCTCTCTCTCTCTTCTATCACAAAACTGAATTGTTAACACTCAATAAACTGCATTGCTGCTTGCTGCCGAATAAAACCTGAGTCTTTTGCTCCTGTCTTTTTGCACCCTGGGGTCAAACGAATCATCACAACTCCCACTTAGGTTGAGCAGATCGTGACACACTCATAGGATGGGTTTGAAATGCAGGAATTTTTCTTCATTCCTAATTGTCATTGTAATTTACTGGGAAGGGATTTGATGGCTAATTTGGGAATGCACATTTATATCATAACATGTGATACAGAGGCTGGTTCTGTTGTATCTTTGTATCAAATGTGTGGCAGACCCTATGCTGAAGTGAACCCAGAAGTGTGGGCAGCTCCAGGAAAATAGGGAAAATTAGATATGGAGCCACTCCAAAGTACTTTGAAGCAACCAGGGCAAGTGGTGCCTAAAAGCAATACCGTGTTCCAAGGGAGGGAGGTAAGGGCTCACAGTATTTTATTGTGTCCCTCCTAAAAGCAGGGCTTTTGGAGACAGGGATCTCTCTCTATAATGCTCCTATACTGCCAGTCAAGAAATCAAATGAAATTGATAGAATGGTGCAGGACCTAAACATAATAAATGAGGTTATTAAACCCAGGCATGCCACAGTCTCAGATCCTTACACCATCTTGAGCTAGGTTCCCTCGTCACACTGCCACCATTCAGTAATTGATGTCAAAGGATGCTTTCTGGGGAAGTCCACTCACACAGGATGGTAAACTGTATTTTGCCTTTGAGTGGGAACAAGAGGTAGAAGGAAAAATGGTAAAGACATGGACAGTCCTTCTGCAGGGATGCACGGAAGCACTAGCCTTATTGGGGCAAGCCTTGCAGAAAATATCACAAGAATTTACCCCCCCGCACCCCCCCCACCTTCCCCAAGGAATTTGGTTAATGAAGGATGTGGATGACTTGCTCCAATCAGGAGGACAAGAAGAAGTGGTAGAAGAAGCCTCTGTGAATGCCTGAATGTTAAGGTTAAAAAGCATCCTTGGGTATTTGAAACAAAAGCACAAATGGTGGAGAAAAAGGCTAAATATTTGGGACATATTTTGACTGAATTTTGTGGTTCCAGAGAAGGAACAGGGAATCTCAGAAGTTACATTACCCAGCAATAAAATTGAGCTGGGAAAATTCTGAGGATGAACAGGGAATTGCAGGATGTGGATTGAGGATTCTCTGTTCCAGCTGGAACACTGTGTGACTGTTTAAACCCAAATAGCTGCAGTGTTGTTGTTTGGGCATGAGAAACAGAAAAACTTTAGAAAATGAAAAACAACAAAATGATTGGTGCCACAGCCATGGCTCTTCCAGACTCAGAAAGGAAATTTGAACTGCATGTGGATGTCAAACAGGTCAACGTCAAAGGAATTCTTGTACTAAAATGTTTAACCCAGTGGCCAGAGTGGCCTCATTGTCTGCAGAATTGTGCAGCCACAGCTTCAATGGGACCTGAGGCCCAAAAACTGAACGCAGGAGGATCTCCTGTTCTTCAAGCCTGGCACCAAGTTATGATAACCAAAAGAATTTCTCCATGGATGAGTAGTGCTCAGTAATTACAGAATGAAACATGTTCAGTGGCACAGGAGGATTTAGAATTGAGGACAGGGGAAGGTTTTAACCCAGCCTCCTGTTTGAACAGCCTGCACAGGGGGCTGGAAACAAACCCATGGCTGCATTCAAGTGACAGATCTCCAGAGAGATTGATGAGACATTCCCTGGCATGAGGGAAATAATGTGTTTATGGATGGGTCTGCAAGGGCAGAAGAAGGGAAAAGAGTTCCAAGATATGCTCTGATTAAGGAAAGGGAATTACACCAAGCACAGGTTACCGCCCACGTGGTCAGCTCAACCGGCGGAGCTGTGTGTGCTTGGAAGAGCCTGGCACTGAAATGCCCTGAGCAGGAAGGCTCAAATATCTTCTGGAGACAGCATCGCAGATAACAGGGTAGCAAAAGCAATTCTGACCTCTTCAGCAATCACTGTATCACTTATTAAGGTATTTCTAAAACAAATAATTCCAAGACAACGGATTGTGGAAGCAATAGACTCAGATGGGAAACTCATTTCACACTAAAGATCCTTCAGGGGCTTATGGCTGCTTTAGGAATACAATGGGACATCCACAAGCCCTGGCACCCCCAGAGCTCAGGTCAGGTAGAAAGAATGAATGGGGAAATAAACAAACACCCTTTGGAAGCTGGTGATTAAAACCAAAATGACACGGATATGGCTATTGCCATTGCCATTGGGAAGAATAAGAGCTAGACCAAGGGCGGACACTCAATTATCTACCTTGGAACTGATCTTCGGAATTCCTTACCCTGGTAATTCTCCACCTACTGGGGGTGGAGATAAGGGATGTATATTTCAAACAGTCTGTGGACAGAATTCTCTCTCTTGTGAAATCTCTCCCACAGGAAGCTGGTCTGGCACAGAGCCTGCCTTGGCACTTTGTTGTTACCAACATCCAACCAGGACATCAGGTCCTGCCTAAGGAGTGCAAAGAAGCACCACTGGTGGCGAAGTGCCATGGGGCATTCCAAGTGTCCCTGAGCACAGAAACAGCCCCAGCACAGCTCAGCACGGGGGGACCCCTCACCCTGGGCTCAGGGGCTTTCAAGCCCTGCAGATTTGCACTTCCCGACTGCAGCACCAGCATGGGAGGCCCCACTGAGCCTGCACTGAAGGCAACGCAGCAGCAGCCAGGGCTCCACAGCGGGGGAAGCCCCTGGGCCTGCCCACACATCCTCTGCTCAAATCCTCTGCCTGGGCACCCTCCTTCAGCATCTCCAGCCACTCGGGTCAATCCTTGCTGCCACTGCTGGAGCTTTGCTGGATTTCTGTGCCTGCACTCCCACAGCTGCTGGGGAAGACAACGGCAGAATTCCACTTCAGCTCTCAATATATCAAATTTAAATTTTTAAAAAATCTTATTTCTGTAATCAGGCTTGTTTTGCCTTTGCATTGGGGAAAGGAATTTTAAAGGGCATGGATGCTGCTGAGAGCGAGGGAAAAAAACAGTGTGAGTTTTCCCAAGCTACTCCAAGGAAAACAGAAGGGAAAGAATTAATAACAAAGTCTAGCACTGTTGTTGGATTCTGCTGGGAACCAGGTGTAAGAGTCAGTCTGAAGTTTCTCTGATCTGCTTCACGACCATCATCAGAGACTAAGACCTGAGATTGCACCGCTTGCCCTGAACAGGAGCTCCGGCCTGGCCGAGGTGGATGCTTGCGGGCCAAGGACTGTTTGTAGCTGTGCTGGTGCTTGTCATGGTACGCTGCAGGGTACTGGTTATCTCACCCTGTCCCTGCACCTGCGTCATGGGGCTATGAACTCCACATACAATAGTCCATAAATCTCCCCACCTTTTGGCCAGAGGCCACTCGCTTTGGAAAAGGACTATAAAAAGTGACTTTCTTAAAGAAGACTTCGAGATCTCTTTCTCCCCAATGGATTGAGGACACGTCTATCATTAGATGACCACCAGGATGCATCCCGTCTGTTGGTAGCTATACCCCATCCTTTCTTTCTCTCACCCTCTCTCTCTCTCTCTCTCTCTCCCCCTTGTAAACAATAAACTGCATTACTGCTTTCTGCTAAACAAATCTGAGTCTCTTGTCTTTTGTCTTTTGCACCCTGGGGTTGAATGAACCATCATGACTCCTGCTCAGGTTGAGCCATCGTGACACCAGGGAAAAAGCAGCCTTGAAGCCTTGCCTTCCTAGCATGCTCAAGGACAAGAAATTATAACTATGATTATACACCTGCAGGGTACATGAGAGCTGTGTGAGTGTCTCGTCACATTTTGCAGAAAGTATGTTTTCAAAGAGGTGTTGCCATCTTGGACCAATGAGTCTTTTCTATTTTGTTTTTCATGTACTACCCTATATAAAGTGTAGTGTTTCTTTAAATAAAGCTCTCTCTCTTTTCCTTTTTGATTGCATGAGGAACTATGTTGCATTATGCTTTTCGCCGCTCACCTATGGCCTAAAATGCAACATAGCACCTGCTGTTGTGCAGAGGAGGAGTGTGTGACAAACGTGATGTTTTGATAAAAGCATTTTTATAAGAGGTGTTGCCTTTCTTGAGCTTAATTCTATTTCTGGTTCTGCAAACCAGTCTATAAAAACATGTGTGCTTCTTCAATAATTTGCTTCTTCTGCTTTCTGGAGGAAGCCTGTGTTGCTGTATTCTTTCGATGCTTCCTGGCCTTACAGCGACATCTGGAGGTCCCATCGAGATTGCAATTGACTGAGATTGCACTTGAGCGAGATTGCACTCGAACAATCACTGATGTGTATAGCAGTGGGATACATCCGTGTGCTTGGAAGACTGCAGGACTGGAACAGATCCTTTGAGGTCGGTCAGAACCGGAGCTACGGCTTGAGCTAGGTTAATCCTGGCCAGAGCGGAGCCGTGAGCAGCCTGAGCAACCCGGAAGACCAGGACAGTAGAGCCTGGGGCCAGAACCACTGCCGTATTCGGCCAGAGTGAGAGCCATCTGGGAAGCCATGGACCCCGCCCCCCGCCCCCCTTGGCTGCAGTGGGACAGGAGGTCCATGGGATACACTGGACTGTTTCCTCCCTCATTGAGAGAGGTACTGTGTTTTCTGTCCTCCTTTGAGAAGAACAATTTTATTGGAACATGGGCATATAGATGGGAGCCTATTGACTCGTTTTGGAGCAGCAAACCCCCTGGCTTAGTTGCTAGAGGACAAAGCTCTCTTTAAAGATGGGAAGCCAACTATTTAAAGAACAGGAAACTGTACTCTCAATATGGAGAAATGTTTTGGCAGGCATGGAAACTCTAGTCTCAGATAAAGACCTGTGCATGTTGTTAACTTGAGCAAAAGATTGCAGCTTCCCAGATGATCCAAAAGTTGCATTCTCTCCGACAGTGTAGGGAACGCTTGGGGAACATCTATGGGACCCTCTTCAGAGAGGGGACATTTCAGTTTCCCCTCTAATAGGTACCTGGGGAATTATTAAAGCAAGTATGACAGGCTGAACCTCACAAGATAGTTAGGCACAGGAGAGAAGTGAATCAGGTCCAGCATCCGAACAGGATGAGGAAGGATCTGCCTTCCAGTCTGTCAGTGGACAAGAAAGGCGCAGAGATCCCTTGCTCTGTGACTTTCCTCAGAAATCTGCCAAGCCCAGAAACCTCCCATGCAATGAACCCTTCACCTAAAGATTGTTCTGCCCGTATACCCTTCCCTAAAAGATTACATTAAACCAATATATCCCTCCCAAGCGGTGATGGGGCAGCCAACTGCGGCAGCAGATAATGGTGCCAACTGCCCCTCCCCATTAGAACTTCAGGGAGTGATCGCTACCCCCCCTCCACAAGGTGCCTAAGTCCGGACTGCCTGTGCAGGGCTGGACACCTACTGACATCACTGTGACAGTTACTCCCACTGCTCCTCCACTGCCACCTACAGGAGCTGCGCATGCACTGTTTTTCCCTATGGATGCAGCTGCCTGAGCTGCGGTGGCGGCTCATGAGGCAGCTGCAGTAGCAGAGCAGGTAGCAGCTGCGATGCTGTGTTGGGTTGATGTGGCCAGAAATATGTATTCTATCATCATTTGTTGAAGCTGGGTGGGGTAGTGATTTCCTTATCTCCGTGGCACATGCTATCTGCTAATGGGCCATCTTTAAGCTAAGGTGAGGCAATCATCTTTATCTTTTCCACAAACCATCCTCCCTCCAGGAAGATATCATCTTCTGCTGTCCCATTAAGTTCCACTGTATGACTGATAAAATTACATCATCCCATTGGGAGATGCTCCAGCCAGGGGGAGGAGCCAAGCATTTCCTACTTAGATAAAATCCTGAGATTTTGAACAGTAAGTTATCCGTCTTTCCACTGGATTCCAGAGGAACACTGGGCCTTTCCACATCATCTCTGGACCTTCAAAGGAAAACTGCACTTTTCTACAGGAGCACTGCTTCAGCTGAACCACATCTGCCACTGCAGGAAGATTGTAGCCACCATTTAATTAGACTGCTACCAACACCCTGACTGACAGGGTGTCACATTGTATTCTGACTCAGTGTTTTGGGGATTGTTCTTTGTAATACTGTATTTCTAGTTTAATTTTCCTAGTAAAGAACTGTTATTCCTAATTCCCATATCTTTGCCTGAGAGCCCCTTAATTTCAAAATTATAATAATTTGGAGGGGGTTTACATTCTCCATTTCAAAGAGAAGCTTCTGGCTTTATTGGAAGATACCTGTCCTTCAAACCAGGACAAGTGTAGACCGCAATGGCAGCCTGTGGCAATGGTGTCTGCACTTGTGGCAGATGTGAGCCCGCCGGGGCAGGGCTGCAGGCGCCACCTGCTGTAGATGACAGGGTGGTGCCAGCCCCTCCCTCATCGCTGCAGTCTGAGCTCAGCCTGTTCACTAGGGTGGGGACACGGGTGCCCTCCTCTGCTCCTGCAGGGGTGGAGCTGCCTTACTTTACTCCCAGCATCACAGCCTGCCCACCCAGGGCATCAGGTTCACTGGGGACAGTGCTGACCCCTCCCACAGCTTCCAGTGCCACATCCTGCCTCGCTGGATAGGGAAGATGTCACTGCTCATGCGCCTGCAGGTGGGCCCTTTCCATCAATGTCTCCAGTAGTCCTGCCATCTTCCATCAGGCAGGTGCCATCTTCCTCGCTCCCACCCTATGCTGACGCCACCGATGGGCCACATCCCCCACTTCAGGAGCGTGCCTTCGCTTCAGAGAGCCGACACCATAACAGTCCACCGGTTTTCCCCCAGAACCATCTCTGGACGCTTCTCCCGTGTTCAGTCACTGTAAGACCTAAAAATCACCCTAGTTTTTGGGAAGCAGTCAGGCTTTGAGCATTGCAACAGGGTGACTAGGATTTGTTAAGAATGCATGGGCATGCCCAGGGGTGGTGTCACTCATAGGAAGGGAGTGGAGGAGAGTGTTTAGGTGGATGCTGGTGATCTCAATCTGATCTCTGGGGGGGAATTGCCGCAAAATTGTAGTGATGGCATCCAAATAAAAGGGGAGCTCAAGCCTTTCTCGTGTTTAAAGCAGTCCCTAGTACAGGACAACATGATAGACACAATGTCATAGCCTGGTGTGTAGTCCAGGATTTACAGGACAATGTTGCATGATATGGGCTTGGCTTTACACATGTTATGCGAATTATTAGAGTATTGAAAACAGATTTGCTGGCACCATATGATATCAAGCATATAGGCCAAGTGCAGTTTCAGCCTGTTCAATTTTTTTAAGGTAATTGGAGAGAGATGGCTGAAAAGGCAGCTGCAGAGAATAGGCAGTGCCCTCAGACAGATCCCAGGTTTGCAGTGGGAAGTGATGCTCTAATGGCCCGGCACTGCTTTTCTAATCCTGATATTCAGGCTACCTGGGACCCTCTGGTCCTTGAACAGTGCCAAAAAATACGATTTGCAGCAATGCTAAAGACGATAGAGGCAGCCAAGATATGTAAAAATAGTTCAGGGTCCCAGAGAACCATTGTTACAGTTTGTTGAGAAGGTGGCAGCAGCCTTGGAAAAACAGGTTGAGGATGATAATCTAAGGCAACTATTAGGCAAACACCTGGCCAGACACAATGCAAATGTCGATTGTGAAAAGATTATACAGGCTTTGCCAGGAGATTCATCATTAACTGACATGATTCAGGCATGTGCTAATGTAGGTATCATAGACCATGAGGTCTCTACTCTAGCAGCTGCCATGTGGCATCATACAATTTCAGGGATGGACAAGAGAAACAGGAGGAAAAAAAAAGGCAAGGATAAGCAGAAACCACAGCAGCAAAAGGCTGATGAGCCTACTTTTCTATGTTCCAAGTGCAGAAAACCAGGTCACTTTGCAAATCAATGTAAATCAAAAACACATGCTAATGATTAATGCTTGAGGGGCCAGGGAAACGGACAGATGAGCACCAAGGGGTAGAGTGCAGATACAAGCAGTACCTCAGAACCCAGCACTGACACAGGTTTCCTCAGCCAATCTTCAACCAGCACCCATGGATCAGCCGGGGTGGAGGTACACACCACAACAACAGTCACCCTAGATTCTAACAGTGTACATAAGATTCCTCTGGATGCCTTTGGACCCTTAGGCCAAGGACTGAGTGCACAACTTGTGAGATCATCTAGTGCTGCTCTCCATGGAATCTTTGTTCACCCAGGTGTCATAGATGCTGACTTTACAAGTCAAATCTCTGCTTTAGTTTCTACGCCTTGTCCCCCTGTCACTATCCCAGCAGGAACTCATATTACTCAGCTGTGCCTTTTCATTCATGTGTTTTCAGGGCTGATTAGCAAGATCGTAAAGGCGGTGGTTTTGGATCTATGGGACCGCCACAAGTCTTTTGGACTACGGACATCTCTGATTAGTGCCCACAGATATTGTGCACTCTGACGTTACCCGGTGCCAGTCCACCTCAGAGGTTTGATATATCTATCTATCCGGGGCAGATGTAATGGTAATCTCCCTTCCTGTCTGGCCTCCCACGTGGCCAACGGCCCTGCTTGGCCACGCTATTGAAGGGTTGGAAGGTGCAACACAGACCTTTGTAAGTCAAAGACCTGTGTTGATCAAAAATTTTGAAGGGCAGATGGCCACAGTCCGACTCTACATTACCACAGCCCCAATCAACTTCTAGGGGCAGGATGTTTTGACAGCCTGGGGGGATGTGAATTGAAGCACATTTTTGTAAAATGAAGGGTGAAAATTATCCTATGATGCCTTTACAGTGGCTGAACAATACCCCTATCTGGCAAAATCAGTGGCCCTAGCAAAAACTAAATTGATCATCCTTCATCAATTGGTTCAGGAACAGTTACAGCAGGGACACCTTCTAATAGTCCCTGTACCCCCATTTTTGTTATAAAGAAAAAAAATCAGGGAAATGGAGATTGTTACAATATCTAAGAACGATTAATGCAGTGATGGAGAGCATGGGGACATTGCAGCCTGGTATGTCCTCAGCCACCATGCTCTCTGCTGGATGGGACATTCTGGTCATTGATTTGAAGGATTGCTTTTTCACAATTCCCTTGTGTCCTGATGACAGACCAAAATTTGCTTTTACAGTGCCTGCAGTTAACAATTCTGAGCCAGGACAGATATATCAATGGAAAGTTTTGCCACAAGGCTGTTGTAATAGCCCAACTATCTGTCAATGGTATGTGGCTCAGGCCTTGCCCGGAGTCCACGAGCAGTTTCCTGTTGCGTACTGTTATCATTACATGGATGACATGGTGTAAATTGTTTTGCTTTGATCGCCTGACCTTGGGAGGATATCTCCAAGACTTGTTAATTGTTTTGCTTTGCTTACTTGCTTGCTTTGATAGACCTTGAGAAGTGAGGCCAGGCTGTGTTCTGTTTTGCTTGCATAAAAAAAAAACAAAACCGCCGGATCACCTTATAAGGAAAAGGGTCAGCGGCTGAGAAAGACTACTCACCTTCATCCCTCGACCACCAAAAGGCAGAAGAAGACCCCCTAGCAACTAGAGGAGCATGCGCAAAACTACTGGGGGAGGAGCACGTAACCCGAAAACTGAACAGCTTAAAAGGAACAAACTAAGGGGGGTGGGGTGCGGCAGGTAGTGGAGCAGAGACTCCTCTGTCGCCCAGTGCTGATTTTGCTTTTGCCTTCTGTAACCAATAAATCTTTTAAATTGTTATTCGATCTTTTATGGCCCATTGCGCTCATTTATAACAATTTTGGCCTCGTGACTCGGATCGAGATTTTGGAGGGGCTCTCTGCCTGCGGGAAGGCACGCCCCACCATTTTGGTGGCCCAAGGGACGGGGGTCCTACCCCAACCTCGACCGACCAACCTAAAATTAAGAAAGCAAAAGCAAAGGTAGGAGGGCCCAATTGACCCCTTAAATTTTGTGCACAAAGTCCGGACGAAGACGCAGGACACGTAAGTATAAGGGATCCGTTCGGGCGGGGTCGGGATCCCGGAGTACAACGTGTGGTGTGTGTGTGAGAGGGGGACTGGCAGCCAGATTCCCCAAGCGAGTGCGGCCCCTTAGTAGTGTGGTTCCCATCGACCCGCGAGGGCGTGGGCCATGAAACAGGGGAAGCGAAAGTGATTTTTGGTGTGAGTGAAGGTACTCCGGAGGAAATGGGGCAGGGGAAGAGTAAACCTCCTGCAAACGTTAAACTCCCACCCATACCTAGAGATAGTCCCTTGGGATTTTTACTGGAAAATTGGGACCATTTCCCTAGAACGGAAGGAAAGGATAAGGCTAAAATGATATATTACTGTGTAGAAGTCTGGGGTGGGAAGGAGATTTCAAGAAACATGTTTTGACCAATATTTGGGTCAACAGAGGATTGGATAAAACAGAGATTAAATATTTGGGTAAATACAAAAAAACCTGTTTGTTTGGAGGAAAGTGAGTATGCAAAAATCTGGATAGCCCGTCCTGAGGTTTTTATCTTTAAATTGACCGAAAAAGGGAATAACAAAAATAAGAAAAAGGGAGGTAGGAAAGAAGAAATCTTGATGGTACCCCCTCCACACGTGCCCCCACCGCAGGCCCCTGCCCCCACCCAGAGGAGGATTCGGATTCAGATCATTTGAGCTACTCAGGACCAGTCACTAGAGGGAGATCTAGGAAACAACAAGAAAATTTATTCCCATTGAGAGAAATGCCTATGGGGGGTCCTCAGGCAGGAATAGGATTTATATCTGTGCCCCTCAGTTCAGGGGATGTTAGGGAATTTAAGAAGGAAATGGGACATTTATTAGAAGACCCGCTGGGAGTTGCAGAAAGAGTGGACCAATTTTTGGGTCCTAATATGTACACTTGGGAGGAGTTACAGTCCATTTTGAACATCCTGTTTACGGCCGAAGAGAAAAATATGATTAGGAGGGAGGGCATGCGTATCTGGGACACCCAACACGCTCAGGGTCCTGCAGCTAACACCAAATGGCCCCTTCAAAATCCTCAGTGGGATCATCAGAATCCTGCACATCGAACACCCATGCAGGACCTGAGGACAATCATAGTTCAGGGAATTAGGGAATCAGTCCTGAGAGGCCAGAACATCAATAAAGCATTTAATGACAGACAAAAGAAGGATGAAACCCCCACAGAGTGGTTAGAGAGGTTGAGAAAGAATTTCCAGCTTTATTCAGGAATGGATCCAGATGGTCAAATGGGACAGGCAGTGTTGAAGGTACATTTTGTGTCTAAATCTTGGGAAGATATAAGGAAGAAGATACAAAAGCTGGAAGATTGGCAGGATAGAGGCTTAGATGAGCTATTGAGAGAGGCCCAAAAGGTGTATGTCCGAAGGGAAGAGGAAAGTCAGAAACGGCAAGTTAGAATGATGGTTGCTGCGGTACAAGAAAGTAGGGAACAGGGTCAGAGGGAGACAGAGGCGGCCAGTAAGAGAGCTTAAGGAGTCTAGGGATTCAAGGGAGAGACAGGACATTAAGGTGTATTTTTATTGTGGGAAAAAAGGACATTTCAAGAAAGAGTGTAGGGTCAGGATTCAGGATGAAAAGGAGTTCAAGACAGATTAGAGGGGTCAGGGGCTCTATCTCTTGGGGACATAGAAACATCATAAGGAGCCCTTGATAAAACTAAAGGTGGGTCCCCATGGCCAGGAAATAGTTTTTCTGGTTGACACAGGAGCTGAAAGATCAACTATTCAGTTTTTGCCAAAAGGATGTAGTCTATCTAAAGAGACTGCCACGGTAGTAGAAGCAAAGGGAGAACCCTTTGAGGTGGGGGTTATTAAAAGGGTGACCGTTAAATCAGAATCAAGAATTGGGTTGGGAGACTTTTTGTTAGTATCAGAATCTGAATATAATGTACTGGGGAGAGATATGATTATAGAACTAGGAATTAGGATAGAAGTAGTAGAGAAGGAACTGCAAATTAAACTCTGTCCTCTCAGAGTGGAGGACGAAGAAAAGATAAACCCTGAAGTATGGTATAATCCAGGAAACGTGGGGCAGCTAAAAATAGCCCCATTTTCGGTGATTATTAGAAATCCGGAAGTCCCGGTAAAAATAAAGCAATATCCCATATCCCCTGAGGGTCGACGAGGATTAAAACCTGAGGTAGATAGATTGTTGAGCAAGGGGCTGCTAGAACCATGCATGTCACCCTTCAACACACCGATACTCCCTGTGCGCAAATCAGATGGCACTTATCGGTTAGTACACGACTTAAGGGAAATTAATAAACGCACAGTGGCTCGGTTCCTCGTGGTGGCAAATCCATATACACTCTTAAGTAAATTGGGGCCTAATAACTTATGGTATAGTGTCATAGATTTAAAGGATGCCTTTTGGGCTTGCCCTCTCGACAAGGCAAGCCGGGATTACTTTGCATTTGAATGGGAGGACCCCTATACAGGAAGGAGGCAACAGCTGAGGTGGACAGTGTTACCCCAGGGGTTTGCAGAATCTCCAAATTTGTTTGGACAGGCATTGGAACAAATTTTGCAGGATTACCAAACAGGACCGAGAGTAACCCTGATACAATATGTAGATGATCTGCTTCTAGCAGGGGAACATGAGGAGAATGTAAGAAAAGAAAGTATAAGGCTGTTGAACTTTCTGGGACTTAAGGGGTTGAAAGTTTCTAAGACTAAACTCCAGTTTGTAGAGGAGGAGGTAAAATATTTGGGGCACTATTTAAAGAAGGGAGAGAAAAGAATAGACCCTGAAAGGATCCAAGCAATTATGTCACTACCTATTCCAAAAAACAAGAGACAAGTTCATCAAATTTTAGGACTTACTGGGTACTGCAGGCAGTGGATTGAAAATTATAGCAGTAAAGCTAGATTTCTTTACCATAAATTAACACAGGAAGGGCTAATGAAATGGAGTCAAGAAGACACAGAGAAACTTCAGGAATTAAAGGAAAGTTTGGTCCATGCCCCGGTCTTAAGCCTCCCGGATGTGAGGAGAACATTTTTCTTATTTGTAAACATAGAAGAGGGTATTGCATTTGGGGTACTTACCCAGGATTGGGCAGGGAAAAAGAAGCCCGTTGCATATTTATCAAAAATTTTAGATCCTGTGAGTAGGGGCTGGCCAACCTGTTTACAAATAGTGGCCGGATGTGCCCTATTGGTGGAAGAAGCTAGAAAAATTAATTTAATGGTAATCTCAAAGTAATGTCTCCTCACAACATCCGGAGCGTATTACAGCAAAAAGCAGAAAAACGGATTTCAGATGCTAGGCTTCTAAAGTATGAAGGAATTCTGGTAGAGGCACCCAATTTGACGTTAGAAACCACTGCACTACAGAACCCAGCCGCATTTTTATACGGGGAACCAGAGCATGAGTGTTTGACCCATGACTGTATAGTTACAATAGAGGAGCAGACGAAGATTAGACCGGATTTAGAAGAAGAGGAATTAGAAAGTGGTGAAAGACTTTTCGTGGATGGATCCTCCAGGGTAATAGAAGGGAAAAGAAAATCAGGGTATGCAATAGTGCAGGGTCCGAACTTACAGGTGGTAGAGTCGGGTGCATTAGATAGATCATGGTCTGCCCAGGCATGTGAATTATATGCAATATTAAGGGCCTTGAAACTTCTTGAGGGGAAGGAGGGGACAATATATACTGATTCTAGATATGGATTTGGAGTAGTCCATACATTTGGAAAGCTATGGGAAGAAAGGGGCCTTATCAACTCACAGGGGAAGGATTTGATACACCAGAAACTTATAGTTGAGATATTAAAAGCTCTGAGAGGGCCGACAAGGTTAGCAGTGGTTCATTTAAAGGGACACCAACGAGGAATAGATTTAAAAAGCAGGGGGAACAACGCTGCAGATCAGGAGGCAAAATGGGCAGCCCTAAAGGAAATGGTCCTAAAAGAAAAAGGGGGGCAAAGGGGAAAAGATGGAGTCAAGGACGGTGAAAACACTGATACAATTTTTACGAATGAGGAGAAAGAGAGACTTAGAAGAATGGGTGTTACAGAGGAAGCAGGAAAGTGGATATTAGCAGACGGCCGGGAAATGCTACCAAAGGCGATAGCTCAGAGGGTATTGTATAAGTTACATCAGAAAACTCATTGGGGAGCCCAGGGGCTGGTGGATCACTTTGCTGCTAGGTACATGAGCATCGGGCTCCACGATATAGCTAAACATATCACAAAGGGATGTCCTACCTGTTTGCGGGTAAATCGAAGTAACCTCAGAAAATTACCCTATGGGGGAAGGCCTCTAGCAAAACAACCCTTTGCAAATATTCAAGTGGATTTTACCGAATTGCCAAAGGTGGGGAGGATTAAATATCTTTTAGTGGTAGTAGATCATCTTACTCATTATGTGGAAGCCTTCCCGACATCAAAGGAAACCACACGAACAGTAGTAGAAGCCCTGCTGGAGGAGATAGTCCCCAGGTATGGTGTACCAGAAACAATTGACTCTGATAAGGGGCCGCACTTTACATCAAAGGTAACTCAGGAGCTGGCAGCAGCATTAGGAATAAAATGGGAACAACATACTCCTTGGTACCCTCAAAGTTCAGGCCGGGTAGAAAGGATGAATGGAGAAATAAAAAAACAACTTACTAAATTGGTACTAGAAACAAAATTATCATGGGTAAAATGCATTCCCCTAGCCTTGCTGAACATTCGGACTCAGCCCCGGGCGGATTTGGGAATTTCCCCATTCGAGATGTTATATGGCATGCCCTATAGTTTAGAAAAGGCACAGACAAACCCAAACGTTAGTGAACGATACATTAACGAGTATTTAATAGCTTTAATGAAATTCAAAAAACAGCTATGGGAAAAGGGAATGTTGGTTCAGAGACCACCATTAGATCTTGTATTACACCAGGTTCAGCCCGGGGACTGGGTACTGGTCCGAAGTTGGAAGGAAAATCCGATAACACCCAAGTGGGAAGGACCTTACCAGGTGTTGCTTACAACAGACACAGCGGTACGCACAGCAGAAAAAGGGTGGACTCACGCAAGCCGAATCAAGGGACCAGTAAATCCGTCTAAATTTGCCAACGACCCTGGGTGGGAAGTAAAAGGCACACCTGGGAGCCTGAAACTGACACTCAAGAAGCGAGTAAGCTCTAATTAAAAGACAAATTACATTATTCTCACCCCACCACAGGTATGAGACTTTTTCCATGTGGGAGATAGACTGTGGGATCCAAGATACTATTCCTTCCTAGTAGAGCTCCGAGCAACAGCAGCACCAGTGGGGGAGGGGGGAAGATCTGCTGAATAGAGCAGTAAGAATAAGATGTAATGTTGAAAATTGCTGGGGGAATTGAAACCCTTTTGTATGCTTTATTTGTTTAGTTTGTAAGGAGGAGTGGTGGACCCATTGCAGCAACAGTTACCCTCCAAGGGGAGTGTGTAAAAATTGTTATTCGGACCAAAGGCTACTCACCTCTCAGGTCCTGGCTACCAAAGTGGCTGCCAGAGAACTTTTAAGAGGGTCTGAAGAGTGGTGGAAAATTTTTGCAAAAGGGATAAACCTCCAATTCTATTGTTATCAATCTAACGAACCTGCCCCATTTGTGGCCAGGATAGTAGCCACCCTGTGCAGACGGTGGGTACCTGAACTTAGTTGCTATACCCCTCCGATTAAGAACCGCAAGTGGTATAAATACATAAAACTTATCAAAAAGCAAGGGTCAAACACCCCTCCTGAAGAATACTCCTGCTGCTGAGAAGATGGAACTCCCCATAGCTCAATGCAACCGAGTTGATGGGCAAGGCAGAGGACGGGAAAACTGTGGAGGAGGTCACCCAAACAACAACAAGAAGCAAGAGAAGCAAGAAATCCGAGACCGTCAGAAACACGGGGAAAAGAAAAACTTAAACTGTAGTTGGGAAAGAAAATCTCGGCAGGGCTGTTGCGGAAAAGGGGGAAGCTACTACCTCCAATTAGGGATAGTACATATGATCTTTTGGGTGAGTGTATCTGCAAGCCATGAATCCTTTAAATGGTCACTAATAAAATGGGAAGGTCAGAAAGAAATTCAAACACAAATTACTTCGAGAGGTCCTAGCTTTAACATAACCCTGGATGACCTACTTGATAGGACGGGTTCTAGCCCCTATAGTGTATTCTACATGTGTCCAGCATCTAACCCAGGGAGGTCATACTGTAACTACCCTGGAGAATTTTACTGTGAATATTGGGGCTGTGAAACAATTTCCCTGGGATGGTCGGTCCAAATCCAAGATAAATACTTAAGGGTTGAAAGAGGTCCACATGGATGTAAAAAGCCCTGGACAGATCCGTCAGGGGTGGTGAATTATATCGGTACTTGCAAATGGGTCTATCTTAATGTCACGCAACCCCAAGACCCAGGATGGGTAGTAGGAAAATTCTGGGGAGTTAGAATATGGGAACCCGGGAAAGACCGGGGGGGGCATATTGTTATAAAGAAGGAAATTGTACCCCACGATCCTCAACCTGTTGGACAGAATCCTGCAATAACAGACTCAGAAGCCACAATAATAAATCAAGGTGACTTAGACAACATGACCCCAGAAAATTTCACGGAGGCCAATAATAGATCACAGTTAATGGAGACCACGGCCATGACACAACCAAGTAGAGGGACCCTATGGAAGATCCTACAAGCCACCTTTAGGGTGTTAAATGGCACATACCCCAATTTAACTAAAGAGTGCTGGTTGTGCTACAGTATTAATCCACCCTTTTATGAAGCCTTAGGTTCTGTAGCAAAGTCTAGAAAAATAAACGGGACCAATCTCTCCTTGTGCCTTTGGAAAAGGGGAAAAGAAAGCACCCCAGGGGTATCGGTGGCTCAGGTAACTGGGAAGGGGAGGTGTATAGGCAACATACCTCGGGATAAAGACCACCTCTGCAGGGTAAAAATGGCCATAATCGACTCCCGCAAACCGGCCCAATGGTTGATCCCTGCTGCAAACACCAAGTGGGTTTGTAACACATTAGGGGTAACCCTGTGTATATCAATATCTCATTTCAATGAAACATCCGAATACTGCATTCAGGTCATAGTAGTCCCCCGGATTGTATACAACCCAAAAGACTATGTGTATGCTCATCAATTCACTCCAAAACACCACTTAGAGAAACGAGAACCGTTTACAGCCCTCACAGTTGCTATATTACTAAGTATAGGAAGTGCTGGGGTGGGGACAGGAGTGGCTTCCTTAGTGAACCAACAGCAAGGATTTAAGGATCTCAGAATTTCAGTAGATAAAGATTTAAGTAAAATAGAAAAGGCAATAGAAGGTCTCGTAAAATCAGTAAGATCTCTTTCGGAAGTTGTATTGCAGAATAGATGGGGATTAGACCTGCTGTTTTTACAGCAAGGGGGACTGTGTGTGGCTTTGCGAGAGGAGTGTTGCACCTATGCAGACCACACTGGGATAGTAACTGACACCATGGCTGAGCTCCGAAAACAACTGGAGCAGCGCAAGAGAGAAAGGGAGGCCCAATAAAATTGGTATGAATCTTGGTTTAAATATTCTCCCTGGCTAACGACTCTCTTGTCAACCATAGCTGGACCAGTAATTTTAATAATTTTAGGGCTTGCTTTCGGCCCCTGTATTTTTAACAAAATAATTAGCATTGTAAAAAGCAGGTTAGAAGCCGCTCACCTCATGTTAATACGAGCAAAATATGAAGCCTTAAATGGGGAAGAGGCAAAAGATTATCTGGAGTTAAGTAGGAGGGAATTACAAAGATTTAGCGAACAAAAGTAATAATATAGACAAAGGGGGAACTTGTAATGAATGAGGAGCCTTTTGTTCGCCTGACAGGCCTTGAAGGATATCGCCAGGACTTGTGAGGCCAGGGTGTAAATTGTTTTGCTTTGATTGCCTGACCTTGGGAGGATATCTCCAAGACTTGTTAATTGTTTTGCTTTGCTTACTTGCTTGCTTTGATAGACCTTGAGAAGTGAGGCCAGGCTGTGTTCTGTTTTGCTTGCATAAAAAAAAAACAAAACCGCCGGATCACCTTATAAGGAAAAGGGTCAGCGGCTGAGAAAGACTACTCACCTTCATCCCTCGACCACCAAAAGGCAGAAGAAGACCCCCTAGCAACTAGAGGAGCATGCGCAAAACTACTGGGGGAGGAGCACATAACCCGAAAACTGAACAGCTTAAAAGGAACAAACTAAGGGGGGTGGGGTGCGGCAGGTAGTGGAGCAAGGACTCCTCTGTCGCCCAGCGCTTATTTTGCTTTTGCCTTCTGTAACCAATAAATCTTTTAAATTGTTATTCGATCTTTTATGGCCCATTGCGCTCATTTATAACATAAACAGTTAATAGAATATTGTTTAAAAGGAAACAAGAGAAAAAAAAAAACAGATTGGGGGGGGCACATAATGAGTCATCCAACGGCTGCTCTTGAACAAAAGCATGGGTTCCAGACACTCAGGAGAGAAGCTTTACAAATGCAAATGAACACTGCCGGGGCAAAGTGTGGACAACGTACCAGGGTCTTCTTGCCTGGGGTAGGAATTGGGCTGGTTCCCTCTGTCCCTCACCCCAAGCTCTGCCTGCTTGCATAGATGGAATTTGCACAACTAGAGGCAGAGCCCATAGTAACAATATCTGACAGCAACAGAAACTGGTTAAGCTGTAAAGGGAAACAGCAAATGCAGAATGTTGTGAAAACTTCACAAAAAAAAGTGGGGGGGAATATCCCTCTCCCCACTTCAGCATGTGCTGTGACTGTCTAGGTTATATAGGGTGTATTAGGGTTATGTTATATAGAGTGTTTATGTTATATGGGGTGTTTCTGCTACTCCAGAGAAATCAGTTGGGAATCCAAGTATTTGATGATTTAATTAGAGAAAAGTGGTCAACTGATGCAGCCCTGGCTGGAGGGAGTGCCTAAAAATGGGAAAAAGATGAACAGACACCAGAACAAATCCTACAACACCATGGACAAGTCCTTGGGAACACTAACGAATTCATATCAGGAGAAAGAAAATCCACTTATAATTTGAGTGGCATAATTAGGGTAAAACCAAAATATTATTATCATTATTATTATTATGATTAATATTCATGTACAAAAGAATATACTATCAGTCCTTGAAATAATAACCAACTAGATAGCTCTGGCTCCTGACATTGATGACCAATCCAGGGAAATGAACACCGAGGCATTTCACTGCTGCTATACACTGTGTCTTTTAACTAATTACTAAAGATCAGACAAAGTATCGCAGCATGGATGGAAAAGGATACAAAAGAAGCTCTTTCAATCTCAGTTTATTCCAGGGCGGTGGTATGGCCGGAAACAGGGAGAATCTCTCTCCGAACCAGGTATTCAGGAGAGGGGAATGGGAGTGGCCTTGGCTGGCTGCCAATGGGATGAGGACACAGGGGGACTAGGATCAGCATACCCGACCCCCGGTGGGTACAAGGTCACAGGGGGAGGTCACAGGACCGGAAAAGGGGACATGAACTGGGGACTAGCAGGAAGGAAGCTTGCAGGGTATTTAATTTCTTATAACTCAGATACCGAATTACAACATCTCTCCGTTTTTTGTTTTTTAAGTAGGGGGATGATATTAAACTAATTCTAGTCCGGATTTATTATTTTGCCCACCATTTGTGATAAGTGGGAGAGTTAGATTGTTTTATATTTGCCATCTCTATATGATTGTATGCTGAGGTAGAAGAAATTATACCATTAATGGCTTTAAATATTAAATGACGTAAGATTCCAAATGCTATTGCTACAAGGAAAAGAATAACAACAAATAACATAATGGTTTTTACTATGGAAGTCCACCACCCAGAAAACCCCCAGCCCTTGAACAGTTCATTAAACCAGTCCTTTGTTTCTTGCCGAGCAGCGTGGACATTTAGGAGCTCTTGATGTCAGGTTTATGCAGCAGAGTCCTTTACCCAGATGTTTTGACGTGGCTGAGGGACGATCCAGGCCACTGCCAAACTGCTTAAGGCTAACAGGACACAGGGTTAACTGGAGGGTAGCTTTCTTCTAAAAGGAAAAACAAACATTTTAAAACATGTTATAAGTCTCTTTCTGCCGGAGGGTATTCCTTTATGAAGTTTTTGTTTCCTTTTCCTCTGCGGCGTCTTCTTTTCGAAGCAATGGTTACTTGCTTCTCATCTCCTTCTGCTGTAGCTGGAGTTTTGGGAACAAAAGGTTTAACCCACTTTTGGGGAATCCATCGAGGGCCTGAGGGAGTTGATACACATGCATAGCCCCTTCCCCAGGTTACTAGCTCATAGGGACCCCTGGTTTCCCATGTTTCTGGATCCCTAATCAAAACTGGTGGATGCTGAGACAATTTAAACTGTTTACTGCTGTTAAAATGATGGACCACAGGAGGACTCATATTTTCAAATGAACAATTCAAGAAATTCATTGTGAACAGAGCTTTACAGAGCTTTTATTGGGGAGACATCCACACAGTTGAACTGCTTTGCTTAGCTAGAACTTGTTTTAGTGTCTGGTGTGTGTGTTCAACCACTGCTTGGCCTGTAGGGGAGTGGGGGATGCCTGTTTTATGTCCCAGTCCCCACTGCTGGACAAATTCCAGGAATTCCTTGGATGTGTATGCTGGTCCATTATCTGATTTTATTTCTTTAGGGATTCCCAACACTGAGAAGGCTTGTACTAGGTGTTGTTTTACATGTACAGCCTTTTCCCCTGCATGGGCGGAGGCATAAACTGCACCTGAATATGTGTCTATACTCACATGAACATATTTGAGGCGTCCAAAACTAGGAATGTGTGTGATGTCTGTTTGCCACACCTCACAGCTGCCTAGGCCCCGGGGATTAACTCCTACACCCAGCGATGGCATGGCCTGGAGCTGACAGCTGGGACAGGTGGCTACAATAGCCTTGGCCTGACTCCGTGTTAGCTGGAACTGACGGACCAAACCTGGTACATTCTGGTGGTATTGCTGGTGGCTCAGTTTTGCCTGTTGGAAAATGTCAGGAAGGCATGCCTTTTCAGCTGGAGCTGCAAGAGTGTCTGCCATTCGGTTCCCTTCTGTGATCTCACCTGGCAACTCCGTGTGTGACCTCACATGCATCACATAGAAAGGATGTTCTCTGTGTGAAATCAAATAAATTAGTTTTGACGGCAGCCTAAAGAGCTGCTCATTATCCATGTCTTTGAGCACTGCCTGCTCCGCCCTGGATACTATCCCAGCAACATAAGCTGAATCTGTTACCAGGTTAAAAGGCTCTGAAAACCTCTCAAAGGCTCTCACAGCTGCAGCCAGTTCTGCAATCTAGGGTGACCCCTCCACAAACTTAACATCAGCTTCCCAATGCTGAGTCTGAGGATTTCTCCAAGTCATCACCGACTTATGGGAGGCCCCCGATGCATCTGTGAACACTGCGAGTGCCTGAAGCGGCCTCCTGCTCGTCTTTTCACGAGGGATGAGGTGGAATTCCTCATTAAACAACTTATGAGCTGGGCTGTTAACAGATATCTGTCCAGTGTAGCTATCCAGAGATATCTGGAGGCTGGCATTGCTCTGTAACAAATGCTCAAACATTTCTTTTGTTAGCCTTTCAGGAGAGTTTTTTCCCTCCCCAGAAAGTTTAATTGGCAGGTGAATGCATATGAAATCAGACCCAGACAGTTCACGCAGCCTCATTCTTGCTTTTTAAATCAACTGAGCCATAAGCTCCTGTGGTTTTGTGATAGTTTTGGATCTTTGGTGGGAGAGGAAGACCCATTCTATGATTAAGAGTGAGTTCCTCTGCCCCTCAATCCACTGAAATATTAAACCATGTAAGTGTGGCAGTTTTCCCAAAACAATGAATTTGAAAGGTAGTTCAGGCTGATAGCGGTGAGCCTGCCTCTTAGACAGAGCTTGCTGTACCTTTTCAATTGCAGCTTTTGCCTCAGGTGTCAGCTCCCTGGGAGACAGTAAGTCTCTCTCCCCTTTCAATAAATTAAAAAGGGGTTGTAAGTCCTCATTAGTGAGGCCTAACCAAGGTCTTACCCAGTTCAACCACCCACACAGAGAGTGAAGATCTGCAAGAGTTTTAGGGTTACAATTAATTTGTAATTTCTGTGGAACAATAATCCTGGCAGTGATCTTTAGGCCCAGATACTTCCAAGGTGGCATCCTTTGAACTTTGTCTTCCTGTAATTGAAATCCAGCAGAGGTTAAAACTAACTACTAGGTCAAGCGTGTGTTGGAGTATGGAGTTATCAGGAGCACACACTAGCATATCATCAATGTAGTGTAGGATTATAGCTTCCCTTTTTTGTGCACGCACAGGAGACAACAATGAAGCTACATACCACTGACAGATAGCAGGACTACACTTCATGCCCTGTGGAAGCACTTTCCAGTGGTATCTCTTCATTGGAGCCTCTCTGTTCAATGATGGTACTGAGAATGCAAACCTGGGAGCATCTTCAGGGTGTAATGGGATTTGGAAAAAACAATCTTTGATGTCTAATACTGCCAATTGCCAATCTCTAGGTAACAGCTGGAGAAGCCATTCCAAGTTGAGGAGACCCCATGTCCTGAATTACTTTATTTATTTCCCTAAGGTCATGTAATAATCTCCATTTGTCTTTCCCTGTTTTTTTTTATTACAAAGATTGGAGAATTCCAGTGGCTTGTTGTTTTTTCTATATGATTTTTTGCCAATTGTTCTTCTACAAGTTTTTCAAGTGCCTGTAACTTTTCCTTTTTTAGCGGCCACTGTGTTGTCCAGATAGGTGTGTCACTTAGCCATGTTAGCTTCTGGACCCGGCACTCAACGGTGGCCGCTTCCAAAAATCCTGAGGGGGTTTTTGGAATTATCATTTTAACTCCCCATTGTGACATGGAGTCTCGGCCCCACAAGGGACACTTGTAATCTATTACAAATGGATGAACACTGGCCAATTTGTCGTCCGGTCCCTCAATTTGTACAATGCGTTTTAATATTTTTGCCAATTTAACTCCTCCTATACCCTGAATTTGCCCAGCTACAGGTTGCAATTCCCAGTATGAAGGCCACATTTTTTCAGGAATAATGGTCACATCTGAGCCTGTGTCCAGAACACTCTGCACATGTAGGTGATCTGATCCATGTGTCATGTTGCATGCTAGAGAAGGTTTTTCCTCCTTTACTGTCTCTGCCCAGTAAATCTCTGGTGACTTATCATCTGCTGTGATATCTGCTGGAATAGGAAAGGCTTGGGCCAGTACTTGCCCCTCACACAAATAGAAAGGTGCTTGAGGGCAACGAGCTAATATTATAACACTGGATATTTTCCCCTTCATGATCATAGGAGCTATTTCAATTTCTAAAGGTGTGTATGCTGTGTCTCCCACAACAAAAAACTCACTCTCCATGTGGCAAACCATCATGTCAATTAAGGGGCTTGAGACGTCCACTGTAATGATGGTCCACTCAGCAGATCTGAAATAAAAACCTTTGGTAGTCTGGAGCCTTACACGGCCACAGGACTGCCTGACCTGGTTAAGAGAACACTTAACATTTGCATTATTTGCTATCCTCACATTGTCCCTTCCACCTTCCCCCTTTGTTTTTAAGAGAGAGGCTTTTGCTACAGTATAGCCTGCAGAATTTATATCCTGGCGCTCTATGGTGTTTATGGCAGGCCTGCGCCTCACTTCTAGTTTTTTTGTTTGTTGAGTTTCTTCTGTTTCCTGTTTTGAGGACAGTCCCTAGCAAAATGTCCTTCCTGCTGACTGGAAACAGGTGATCTTCTTTAGTTGCTGTGATGACATGTGCTGCTTCTTCATCTGTGGTTGTTCAGGTGCTGGAGGCTCAGGAGGTGCTGGACTCGGGTTCCTCTCAGGAGCACTGAACAGTTCTGCTTTGCGTGTGCACGCTTCTATCATCTGTGCTAGGGTTGATTCTGGGTATAGTGGCAGGCTTAGGATGACTCTTCGACATGCTTGATTGGCGTTTTTTTCTGCTAATTCTTTAATCAGTTCTGCATGCATGGCTGGATTATGCACCTGGCGTTCCACCTGTGTCTTTAATCGATCTATAAAGCTTAAAAAGGACTCAGAAACATATTGTTTAATATTAGCATAACTAGTAGTTACTTCAGGTGTTGGCAATTTGACAAAGGCCTTTTCAGCTGCATCACAAACCTTATTCAAAATAAATTTAGATAATAACCGAATTTGCTTTTCAGGGCAGTGTATTTCTCCCTCCCCACATAAATGATCTAATGTAATTTCATTATCATCCGAATCTTTGGAATGTTCAGGATTTTTGTGAAGCTCTGTTAAAAGACTGCTTAAAGAATGTTTCCAAATATTAAGCCATAATTCATATTCAGCTGGAGTTAGCAAATACATGAAAAGGTCCTTTATATCCTGGGGAACTAATTCACTGGACAAAAGAGTTGTTCTTAGCATCCCTTTAAATATTTCACTTTGCCTCCCAAATTCCCTTTGCACCTTACAAATTTCTTTTTTATCTTGGTATGAGAATGGTTCGTAGCTTCTTCTACCATTCCTTCTACCCACATATTGAACTGGTGCTGCATCAAAAACATGATGTTCAGAGTTAGTCAGCAAGTTAGGGGTTAATTGGTTCTGTGTCTCTGCAGTTTGCGTTCCTGAAACACATGCTGCCCCTCCCCCTCTCTCAGCCCTCCCGGAGTTTCTATTGTTTTCTGTCCCGGTGTTAGAAAAACGGTTACAAGGCGGCATAGAAACATCAGCTTGGAAAAATGGGTTAAAATAGCCAGGAAGATATTGAGCAGAGATGGGAGTTGGATGCAGGAATGGATTATTGGAAGAACTCGGGGGATTTTTAGAATTAGTAGTTTCTTGAGGTATTTTTGATTTCTCTTTTAATTCAGGGACAGAAGAGTCCGAATCTAATTGTGATAAGTGTTTGTGAATATTTAGAAATATAGGCAAAAATAAAGCAGCCGTGGTATCACCTTTCTGTATTTTAGAAGTTAATAAATCTCCAACACTGTCCCAAAATAAAACTGAATTGATATCTTGCTTTTCAAATTCTATAACTTCTCGAGACAACCAGCTAACAAACTTTCTAATCTGTTTTTTAGAAATTACAACATCCTGTGCATCTAACATTTCTTTAAGCTGAGAAATAATACTCTTTTGTTGTGCAGAAAATTTCCCCCCCATTCCGATGTTATAAACACAAAATGCACAATTCCCTTACTTTCACAGAAAGTTACACAGTAGCAGTTCGTTGCAAACCCAGGTGAGGGGGTGCTGGGCTTTGTTACCACACGTGGCTGTCGCTATGGCAGCACCCGGAGGTCCCGGGGAAATCCTCCTAAGGGAAAACCCCGTGCCCGTGCTTACGCCAATAACGTAGCACACGCCGGTAGAGCCGTCCGAGCACGTAAATGCCGGCAGGATTGCGTAACACTGCTCACATGGTCGCCGCTCTACACAGAACTGCCACAGCTCCGAGGCCCGCGGGATACAAACCTCCCCCCGCGAATTTGGGGCTATTCCGTCTAAAAAACCCCCCCTCCCCAGTACCTCAGGGCTAGATTGGGGTTCACGCCTCCCCGAAGGGATATTTTACCTTCCTCAGACGAAGTGCAGTCACGCCGTAACTCTGCAAAAGTTCCAATCCAGAACCGGCTCCTCCGACTCTTGCAGAGAAGTTATCCGTTTCACCCTCCTATGTTTGGTGCTTGTAAAAAGCAGCTCCGACCCACAGAGGTAGTTGAACAGCCCAACGGGCCTTTTAAAGTCCTAAAATAGGGACTTTAGCCAAAATGGGGTCTAAAAGTGAAGCCCCGATGTTTGGGCGCCAACTGCTGCTATACACTGTGTCTTTTGACTAATTACTAATGATCAGACAAAGTATCGCAGCATGGATGGAAAAGGATACAAAAGAAGCTCTTTCAATCTCAGTTTATTCCAGGGCGGTGGTATGGCCGGAAAGAGGGAGAATCTCTCTCCGAACCAGGTATTCAGGAGAGGGGAATGGGAGTGGCCTTGGCTGGCTGCCAATGGGATGAGGACACAGGGGGACTAGGATCAGCATACCCGACCCCTGGTGGGTACAAGGTCACAGGGGGAGGTCACAGGACCGGAAAAGGGGACATGAACTGGGGACTAGCAGGAAGGAAGCTTGCAGGGTATTTAATTTCTTATACCACAGATACCGAATTACAACATTTCACCATGGGATGGGATCAGATTATCTATTAACAGAAGGAGGAGGAGTTTGTGGAAAATTAAATTACTCAAACAGCTATTTGCAAATAGATGATAACTGAAAAGCCTTAAAATAGACAACAAAGGAAATAAGAAAGTAGGTCATGTCCCAGTCCAAACATGGAAAGGATGGGAATGGGACACACTTTGGTGGTTCCCTGTGGACACTGCTGAAGGCCTAGGCAAATTTCAACCAAGCCTTTTCTTAGGTTCTGACCTTCTTTCTCAGGCCGTGACACTTTCTCAGCTCCAGCTAGGATTTTTCCCAGGGTGATAGCTTTCTTACAAATAGAAAGAAATTAATAAACATAAGATTAGCACCTGGTGTTTACTCTGGGACAGTGCATGATGTATGTGACATGGGATGTTTTCTCGTATTGCCCAATGAACTGGTGTCCCGTTTGAGAGTCACAAACCATCCTATAAATATAGGTCAAATTTTAATTAAGTGCTTTTTTCCTTCCGCCCAAAAAGTGTGTTGCTATTATTTGCTGCTTGTAGTGAACAGTGGCAATTGAAGGTGTCCACCAAGACTGAATTCGACCGAGATTGCCCAAGACTCGTCCTCTGGAAGCTGAGAGGCAGGAGCCACAGCGTGGAGTCCGGCAACACAGAGTCCCGCAGCGTGGAGTGGCACGGAGCCATGAGGTCTCTTCAGCATGCCAGGAGCCCGGACAGCAGAGCCTAGAGCTGTCTGGGAGCCACAAGCAGTGCCAGACTGGTTTCTCCCTCATCGGAAAGAGTTGCTGTTTTTCTTTCCCCCCTCAGCTCATTAACTAGGTGGGAAACTGTAATAATGGGGAGTCATTTAAGCAACGAAGACAAAATCATACTTTCAATTTGGAAGGATGTTTTAGAAGGCTTGGAAGTAGCTTTTTCTCCAACAGCATGGGGAGAATTGGGAGACCAATTGTACGATGACCTTCCGGGAGGGGACATTTTAGTTTCCTCTCTATTGGGTACTTGGGCAATTATTAATCGAAGTATGGTGGAAGCCGAGGAGAAGGGCTCTGCTGTCAGTCTGGGAATGCACAGGAATCAAAGGCAGTCTCTCACTCTGTAACCCCTTCTGAAAATCTGCCGAGCCCAGGGACTCCCTGCCCAGAGACTCCCTGCCCACAGCTTCCTGATGAGAAGCACCCAGCGCCCAAAGATCACAAACCGCCTGTTTCCTCTTCTACAAAGGAGTTGGAGCAACCGATCCCTGCTGCAAATAGCAGCGCGGATCACCCTCCCCCACATGTCCCACAGGAGCCTGTGGCCCCCATCCGCCAAGTAGCGGCGCTGGGACAGTCACCTGCTGACGTCATCGCACCCCCGTACCCCCACTGCCTGCGGCGGCAGCTTTTCTTATCGATGTTGTTGTGTGCATAGTTGCCACCATGGCAGAGCAAATGGCGGCTCTGCACACCGTGATTGCGCCTTTTGCAACTGCCCAAGCGGAGCAACCGCCATCAGTGGTACCCACGCCGGGGCAGCCGTGGGTCATGGGCGGCCCAGCCGCAGGGGCGCGTCCCTCACTGCCTGCAGGTCCACCCAAAGGGGCGGGACAACAGGCACTGCCGGCTGCGGGGGCGGTGCCGCCTTCTACACAGCCCTCAGCATCGAGTCCCCCCTACCCGGAAGCGCCGGTTTCGCTCTCCTGTTCTCCAGGGACGCCGCCGCATCCTTCACCATCTCCAGGGCTGCATCCTGCCTCGCTGACAACAGTGAGTGAGCACTTTTCATTGATGCTTGCAGCAGCTGTGTCATCCCCCACCAGGCAGGAGCCATCTTCATTGCTTCGACCCTGCACTGACGATGCTGATGAGCAGCAGCCTCCTCGCTGAAGGCGTTTTGCTTCGGAAAGCAGGCGCTGCAGTGACTCATGACAGCGAAACTTAAGAATCGCCGCAGTCTTTGGGAAGCAGTTAAAATGCAGGCATTGCAGCAGGGCCATTGGGATTTGCTGGAATGGGTGGGGATGCCAAAGGGAGGTGTCCTTTGGGTGAAGGGTGTGGAGGAGAGTGTCCAGGTGGATGTTGCTGAGCTCGGCCCTATCCCTGAGGAAAATCTGCCACAGGATTGTGATAAGGATAGTCAGGGGACCGGGGGGGCTTAAGCCTTTCCTGTTTTTAAGGCTGTTCCAAATACAGGACAGCCAGCCAGACATGATCCTATAGCTTGACGTGCTGTTCAGCATTTGCAGGACAGGGTCGCACAGTTTGAGCTTAGCTCTACACAAGTTATACAAATTATTAGAGTGTTGAATGCGTATTTGCTGGCACCTTACGATGCCAGACATATAGCCCAAGTGCTTTTTCAGCCTGTTCAATTTAGAGTGTTTGAGAACACTTGGAGGCAGATGGCTGACAAGGCAGTTGCAGAAAATATGGTGTGATCCCAGCATGATCCCAGGTATGCTGTGGGGAGCGATGCTTTGCTGGGTCAGCATCGCTTTGCTAGCCCTGATTTTCAGGCTACCTGGGATCCTCTGATCCTTGCACAATGCCAAGGAATAGGATTTGCAGCAATTCTAAAAACAACAGAGGCCACAGCTCCAAAGCCAAAATATGTAAAAATTCCTCAGGGTCCTAGAGAGCCATTCTAACAATTTGTTGAGAAAGTGGCAGCAGCTTTGGAAAAGCAGGTTGAGGATGATGTTCTAAGGCAGCTGTTATGTAAACAGCTGGCCAAAGACAATGCTAATGCTGATTGTGCAAAAACTATACAGGCTCTGCCGGGAGACCCCTCGTTGATTGACATGGTTCAGGCGTGTGGTAATGTAGGTACCATAGATCATGAGATCTCTGCTTTAGCAGCTGCCATGTAGCACCATCAGATGATGTCGGGCGGTGGTCAACAGAAACAGGGCAAGAATAATGGCAAAAATAAGAAGAAGCTACAGCAGCAGAAGGCTGACACGCCTACCTTTTTGTGTGCTAAGTGCAAAAAGCCAGGTCACTATGCAAACCAATGCAAATCGTAAAACCTGTTGCTGGCCAGGGAAACAGTCAGACGAGTGCTCTGGGGTGCAGCACACAGATACAAGCACTGCCACAGAACCCAGTGCTGACACAGGTTTCCCCAGCCAGCATGCAGCCAGCACCCAGGATTCCACCCGTGTGGATGTACACATCACAGCCACAGTTGTCCTAGACTCTGTCAGGGTGCAAAAGGTTCCTCTGGACACCTTTGGCCCTATGGGTTAGAGACTGAGTGCACTGCTTATAGGAAGATCTAATGCCACTCTCCAGGGAATCTTTGCTCACCCAGGTGTCATTGATGCTGATTTTACAGGTCAAATTTGTTCTATGGTTTCTACACTATGTCCCCCGTCACTATCCCAGCAGGAACTCATATTGCCCAACTTGTATCTTTTCATTCATCTGTTCTCAGGGCTGATCAACAAGGTCGTAAAGACGGCTGGTTTGGATCTGCAAGTCTGTCACAAGTCTTTTGGACAATGAATATCTCCGATCAGCACCCACAGATTTTGGGCACTCTGATGATACCAGGCACCACCCCACCTCCAATTCAACTCAGAAGTTTGATTGATACTGGGGCGGATATAACAGTGATCTCTCTTTCTGCCTGGCCTCCCACATGGCCGATGGCCCTGCTTGGCCAGGCTATTAAAGGTTTGGGGGGTTCAGCACAGACCTCTGTGAGTCTAGAGCCTGTGTTGATCAAAAATGTTGAAGGGCAGACTGCTACAGTCTGACCCCATGTTACCACAGCCCCGATCAACCTCTGGGGGTGGGATGTTTTGGTGGAGTGCGCATTGAGGCAAATTTCTGATCGGGGTCACTGAGGTGAAGGGCAGGAATTATCCTATGATGCCTTTACGGTGGTTGACTGATACCCCTGTTCGGCAGAACTAGTGGCCTCTACCAAAAGTTAAATTGATAGCCCTTCATCAATTGGTTCAAATGCAGTGATGGAGAGCATGGGGGCATTGCAGTCTGGAACGCCTCCACCCACCATGCTCCCTGCTGGACGGGATGTTTTGGTCACTGATTTGAAGGACTGCTTTCTCACGAACCCCTTGTGTCCTGAAGATAGGCCAAAATTTGTTTTTACGGTGCCTGCAGTGAACAATTCTGAGCTAGGACAGAGATATCAAAGGAAAGTCTTGCCACAGGGTTGTCATAGTAGCCTGACATACTGCAGCAGGCTGCAGTAAGCTCTTTCTATTTATCAGATATACCGAGTAGCTCCTTCCATTGATACTGATGCCTTAAGATCCGAGTTTTCTGTTCTGCTTGGGTATGTTTTTCCGTTGTGCTTTAGGGTGATAAAAGCGAAACAGTCTGATACCAGCTATGGACTCAAAGACAGTTTCTTCAGACTCCAGGCCCAAAGTATAAACAACATGAGAAGAGGAGGGCAGACCAGCCAGGAGAAGAGGAGGATAACACCTTACAATTTGAGACTATTAATTGGATGGTTGACTCCTGTATGTAAATGGACTGAAGTCTATAAAAATGTAAAATCATGTGACCAAGCCCTCTTTTGCATCCACCTTGGAGCCACTCGGGGCAGGGCAGGGGCCACGCTGTGGCACTGTTGCTGCCAGGGTGTGGCCTTTGAAGGCCTTTCAATAAATACCTATTTATTTCGCCTAACTCTGTGTGATCTCTGTTCCAGCTCCTAAAGGCAACAGTTTTTGGCGAGCCAGGCAGGAGAGGAGGCATCTGGAAAAATCCCTGGACTGAGGCCGGCAGCTCTGGAAAGGCCCAGCGGAGGTCCAGAGATATCAGAGCCAAGAACCCTGGGAACAGAGATGTGTGACTGACAAAAGTAAAAAGTAAAAGGGTAAAAAGTAAAAAGTAAAAGGGTATTCTGTTAGTTTAGCATCTGGGTTAGATGCTAATAGGATTTGTAATTTGTAATTTGTAATTTTGTAAAGTGTGAATTTGTTTTGGAGAACCTCAGCACAACAATTCTGCTCTTTATCTATAAGAAGTACCGCCTTCATAAAGAGCAGGTTTGAATTGCAGTGCTCTTGGCTTAAAGCCAAAGAGTGGTGCAGTTAATTAGTGTCTGTGCTGTGGCTCAGAGGGTCATGGTTTCGAATCCTGACTGTTTGGACTGTTTGGTTTGTGCTTTGTTGTATATTTCAGGATATCAGAATGGGTTGCACATCCTCTTCTGAATCTAATAATAATAGTATTCCAAGAGATAGCCCTTTGGGGCTAATATTGAAAAGCTGGGCAAATCTGATTGGAGAGGAGTCCGAGCTTTCAAAACCTGAACTTATTAGACTCTTGGAAAAAATTTGGCCAGTGTATGAATTAGATAATAGAGAAACCTGGCCTAAGTTTGGAAGTTTAAATCGAAAATTAATATCAAGTTTAATATCCCAACTACGTAGAGATAAATTTTTTGAAGAGCTAAAATATACCCGGCTTTTCCTGATATTAGCATGTGAGCTGGACCGGGAAAAGGAGAAAGGGCATATATTAGTCTTAAAGGGTAAAAAGAAGGAGCCAACTTTCAGTAGTTTATGTAAAAATCCAGAGGAAGCAGAGAAAGCAGATTTGAACATGCTTGCACCTGCCATGAAGGCAAAATCGGTCCCAGCTGCGCGGCCCCTCATCCCCCAGCCCCGCAGAGGGGAAAAAGGGGGGGCGCGGCTCAGGCAGGGCCCCGGTCAGTGAAGGAGGAGGAAGGCGGGCCCTGGCACACACTGCCCGCGCTGCCGTCCCCGGCACTGCCCACGGGGATCGGGAAAGAGGGAAAAGATAACCAGTGTGTGCAGCCTTCGGTGCCGCCCCGAGAGGAGGGGCCGGGGGACAAGGCCTTTTACGAAGAAGGCGGAGAGGGAACCGCCCATGGGAGAGGTGGCACCTCCTCTGCTCTTAGGCTTGATAGATACTGCGGCAACCCCGAAGGCCAGGGCGCGACCCCTCCTCCCGCAGCCCCGCAAAGGGGAAAAAGGAGGGGGAGCACGGGAAGCGGGGTGACAACAGGGCATGAAATGGAAGTGGCTGCAGACGAAGAAGAAATTCATTTTTCACGTCCCCAAGAAAGAAGCGGCCCTGAGCAGTGCCCCGCGCCTCCCCGAGCTCGCCGCGCCCGGCCCCCGCCTCGCCAAGGGCGAATCGGGCGGCCGCCGCTGCGCAGGTTAAGCAGCGCCCAAGACAGAGAGCTAAAGCTGCTGCAGCGGGGCGTGCTGCTGTCGGAGCTGCGTGGCTGCTGGGTGCGGCTCCACAGCAACCCCAACATGCTGCGGGTGGGTGACTGCTGCAGATGCCCCGCGCTCTGCGGGCCCGTGTCCACCTCCGTGCGGGTGGAGGCTGCAGCGCCTGCCTGTGCGCGCTGGCCGGTTTGCAGCTCCGCACCCACCGCACTACCCACTGCTGGGTCTGTGTGCAAGTCACCAGCTGGGCCATCATCAAAGTCTGTCGCTAGGTCTCCTTCGCCCCCTACTTCCAGAGTTACTCTGGTATCGAGAGAGATTTCGAGTTGTCTGGGCTCAGCAGAAACAAAACAGTAACAACTGGAACCTGGTGGGTGACATTGACTGGTTAACTTATCCATGAACTCTGGGACTTAATCCCCAATATGTAATTAAATAATTCTACTTTATAGTTAAATTTAGAACTATAATATATGGCTAGATTTCTTGGTTAAAGAATACTGTTCTTGCACAAGTTGCTGCCATAATCTGTAGGTATCACTGTGAAATTTGCCAATTTCTAAAAGACTTTATTGTGAGTTCTAACTTATTGAGGTGGAGCAAAGGCCACTGGTACACGAATGACAGTGAGCCTCTGTTAGAGCTGTTGTGCTGCTTTCACTCACCCAGGCAGACTAAATTAGCTGCAGTGAGGCTGTCCTGTGCTATGGGCTGTTCCTCTGCCCACTCCTCTCCTGGGAGCAATCTGGCAGGAGCGGTATGAAAAGAGTCAGAGCCAGAGCTCAGAGCAGCAGGGCTGGGCCAGCACTGAAACAAAATGAGCCTAAGAGGGAATGCACCAAAACTCAGGGTTTGTAGGGTACTGTCAGTTCTCCCCCTAATCTGTCAAACAGGGCAGCACTGCAGACTCAGGTATGAGGTATTTATGCGCAGCAACTTTATGAGAGTAAACATAGTGGACGTGTCTCATCTCATCAGATAAACATTAGATCCTGCAGTTTGTAAGATGTTTTTGTGCTGTAGATGTGCATGTATGTTTGAGGTGAGCACCTAAATCTGCTGGTGTTTGCAGTAGCTCTGGGTCCCATCTGAGGTGCTGTCTGGTGGAAGCTCTCTGTCTCATGAGCGGGTCCCAGGGGAGACACCTGCGCTGCAGATGCAGCTTGTGGAAAGCAGAGCATTGGATATTTATTAGAATATATCTTCTGCATCTCAATTACCCATTGGGAATCACCCATTTCAGATGATTCCTTTTATGTGCCTGGAATGAAAAGATCAAATATCTAATTTTCTAACAGTTTGTAGTTGCCTGGTGCAGCAGACTGGGATGCAGAAGTCTAAAAGAAAAGATGTTTTGATAAACATCTAATGCTCTCCTGATATATTAATTACTTCAGAATTTAAAAAGGCTTTGCTGCTGAACAATTTTTGACAACAAAGACAAATGTAAATGATGGCGTATTTCCGGTGATTCCTTGTCTATGTTTCTATTCTATGTTTAATTGCTGTTCTTCTTTATTTAATATTTGATTATGTAAAATATTGTTCTTGTTAAGTTGTTTACTATTATTATGTTTGTTCTTCAGTCTGAATTTGTTATTAGATATTTGTCTAATATTAGATATTTCTATTATTATTGTTAGACATTGATTAATTATTAAGTTTCTGTTGCTGGTGAAGTTTAGAATAGAGACTTGACAAGGTAGTAGAGGTCTTGTCAAGCCTCTAAAGGGGGGAAATGATGCCTTAAGATCCGAGTTTTCTGTTCTGCTTGGGTATGTTTTTCCGTTGTGCTTTAGGGTGATAAAGGCGAAACAGTCCGATACCAGCTATGGACTCAAAGACAGTTTCTTCAGACTCCAGGCCCAAAGTATAAACAACATGAGAAGAGGAGGGCAGACCAGCCAGGAGAAGAGGAGGAGGACACCTTACAATTTGAGACTATTAATTGGATGGTTGACTCCTGTATGTAAATGGACTGAAGTCTATAAAAATGTAAAATCATGTGACCAAGCCCTCTTTTGCATCCACCTTGGAGCCACTCGGGGCAGGGCAGGGGCCACGCTGTGGCACTGTTGCTGCCAGGGTGTGGCCTTTGAAGGCCTTTCAATAAATACCTATTTATTTCGCCTAACTCTGTGTGATCTCTGTTCCAGCTCCTAAAGGCAACAGTTTTTGGCGAGCCAGGCAGGAGAGGAGGCATCTGGAAAAATCCCTGGACTGAGGCCGGCAGCTCTGGAAAGGCCCAGCGGAGGTCCAGAGATATCAGAGCCAAGAACCCTGGGAACAGAGATGTGTGACTGACAAAAGTAAAAAGTAAAAGGGTAAAAAGTAAAAAGTAAAAGGGTATTCTGTTAGTTTAGCATCTGGGTTAGATGCTAATAGGATTTGTAATTTGTAATTTGTAATTTTGTAAAGTGTGAATTTGTTTTGGAGAACCTCAGCACAACAATTCTGCTCTTTATCTATAAGAAGTACCGCCTTCATAAAGAGCAGGTTTGAATTGCAGTGCTCTTGGCTTAAAGCCAAAGAGTGGTGCAGTTAATTAGTGTCTGTGCTGTGGCTCAGAGGGTCATGGTTTCGAATCCTGACTGTTTGGACTGTTTGGTTTGTGCTTTGTTGTATATTTCAGGATATCAGAATGGGTTGCACATCCTCTTCTGAATCTAATAATAATAGTATTCCAAGAGATAGCCCTTTGGGGCTAATATTGAAAAGCTGGGCAAATCTGATTGGAGAGGAGTCCGAGCTTTCAAAACCTGAACTTATTAGACTCTTGGAAAAAATTTGGCCAGTGTATGAATTAGATAATAGAGAAACCTGGCCTAAGTTTGGAAGTTTAAATCGAAAATTAATATCAAGTTTAATATCCCAACTACGTAGAGATAAATTTTTTGAAGAGCTAAAATATACCCGGCTTTTCCTGATATTAGCATGTGAGCTGGACCGGGAAAAGGAGAAAGGGCATATATTAGTCTTAAAGGGTAAAAAGAAGGAGCCAACTTTCAGTAGTTTATGTAAAAATCCAGAGGAAGCAGAGAAAGCAGATTTGAACATGCTTGCACCTGCCATGAAGGCAAAATCGGTCCCAGCTGCGCGGCCCCTCATCCCCCAGCCCCGCAGAGGGGAAAAAGGGGGGGCGCGGCTCAGGCAGGGCCCCGGTCAGTGAAGGAGGAGGAAGGGGGCCCTGGCACACACTGCCCGCGCTGCCGTCCCCGGCACTGCCCACGGGGATCGGGAAAGAGGGAAAAGATAACCAGTGTGTGCAGCCTTCGGTGCCGCCCCGAGAGGAGGGGCCGGGGGACAAGGCCTTTTACGAAGAAGGCGGAGAGGGAACCGCCCATGGGAGAGGTGGCACCTCCTCTGCTCTTAGGCTTGATAGATACTGCGGCAACCCCGAAGGCCAGGGCGCGACCCCTCCTCCCGCAGCCCCGCAAAGGGGAAAAAGGAGGGGGAGCACGGGAAGCGGGGTGACAACAGGGCATGAAATGGAAGTGGCTGCAGACGAAGAAGAAATTCATTTTTCACGTCCCCAAGAAAGAAGCGGCCCTGAGCAGTGCCCCGCGCCTCCCCGAGCTCGCCGCGCCCGGCCCCCGCCTCGCCAAGGGCGAATCGGGCGGCCGCCGCTGCGCAGGTTAAGCAGCGCCCAAGACAGAGAGCTAAAGCTGCTGCAGCGGGGCGTGCTGCTGTCGGAGCTGCGTGGCTGCTGGGTGCGGCTCCACAGCAACCCCAACATGCTGCGGGTGGGTGACTGCTGCAGATGCCCCGCGCTCTGCGGGCCCGTGTCCACCTCCGTGCGGGTGGAGGCTGCAGCGCCTGCCTGTGCGCGCTGGCCGGTTTGCAGCTCCGCACCCACCGCACTACCCACTGCTGGGTCTGTGTGCAAGTCACCAGCTGGGCCATCATCAAAGTCTGTCGCTAGGTCTCCTTCGCCCCCTACTTCCAGAGTTACTCTGGTATCGAGAGAGATTTCGAGTTGTCTGGGCTCAGCAGAAACAAAACAGTAACAACTGGAACCTGGTGGGTGACATTGACTGGTTAACTTATCCATGAACTCTGGGACTTAATCCCCAATATGTAATTAAATAATTCTACTTTATAGTTAAATTTAGAACTATAATATATGGCTAGATTTCTTGGTTAAAGAATACTGTTCTTGCACAAGTTGCTGCCATAATCTGTAGGTATCACTGTGAAATTTGCCAATTTCTAAAAGACTTTATTGTGAGTTCTAACTTATTGAGGTGGAGCAAAGGCCACTGGTACACGAATGACAGTGAGCCTCTGTTAGAGCTGTTGTGCTGCTTTCACTCACCCAGGCAGACTAAATTAGCTGCAGTGAGGCTGTCCTGTGCTATGGGCTGTTCCTCTGCCCACTCCTCTCCTGGGAGCAATCTGGCAGGAGCGGTATGAAAAGAGTCAGAGCCAGAGCTCAGAGCAGCAGGGCTGGGCCAGCACTGAAACAAAATGAGCCTAAGAGGGAATGCACCAAAACTCAGGGTTTGTAGGGTACTGTCAGTTCTCCCCCTAATCTGTCAAACAGGGCAGCACTGCAGACTCAGGTATGAGGTATTTATGCGCAGCAACTTTATGAGAGTAAACATAGTGGACGTGTCTCATCTCATCAGATAAACATTAGATCCTGCAGTTTGTAAGATGTTTTTGTGCTGTAGATGTGCATGTATGTTTGAGGTGAGCACCTAAATCTGCTGGTGTTTGCAGTAGCTCTGGGTCCCATCTGAGGTGCTGTCTGGTGGAAGCTCTCTGTCTCATGAGCGGGTCCCAGGGGAGACACCTGCGCTGCAGATGCAGCTTGTGGAAAGCAGAGCATTGGATATTTATTAGAATATATCTTCTGCATCTCAATTACCCATTGGGAATCACCCATTTCAGATGATTCCTTTTATGTGCCTGGAATGAAAAGATCAAATATCTAATTTTCTAACAGTTTGTAGTTGCCTGGTGCAGCAGACTGGGATGCAGAAGTCTAAAAGAAAAGATGTTTTGATAAACATCTAATGCTCTCCTGATATATTAATTACTTCAGAATTTAAAAAGGCTTTGCTGCTGAACAATTTTTGACAACAAAGACAAATGTAAATGATGGCGTATTTCCGGTGATTCCTTGTCTATGTTTCTATTCTATGTTTAATTGCTGTTCTTCTTTATTTAATATTTGATTATGTAAAATATTGTTCTTGTTAAGTTGTTTACTATTATTATGTTTGTTCTTCAGTCTGAATTTGTTATTAGATATTTGTCTAATATTAGATATTTCTATTATTATTGTTAGACATTGATTAATTATTAAGTTTCTGTTGCTGGTGAAGTTTAGAATAGAGACTTGACAAGGTAGTAGAGGTCTTGTCAAGCCTCTAAAGGGGGGAAATGATGCCTTAAGATCCGAGTTTTCTGTTCTGCTTGGGTATGTTTTTCCGTTGTGCTTTAGGGTGATAAAGGCGAAACAGTCCGATACCAGCTATGGACTCAAAGACAGTTTCTTCAGACTCCAGGCCCAAAGTATAAACAACATGAGAAGAGGAGGGCAGACCAGCCAGGAGAAGAGGAGGAGGACACCTTACAATTTGAGACTATTAATTGGATGGTTGACTCCTGTATGTAAATGGACTGAAGTCTATAAAAATGTAAAATCATGTGACCAAGCCCTCTTTTGCATCCACCTTGGAGCCACTCGGGGCAGGGCAGGGGCCACGCTGTGGCACTGTTGCTGCCAGGGTGTGGCCTTTGAAGGCCTTTCAATAAATACCTATTTATTTCCCCTAACTCTGTGTAATCTCTGTTCCAGCTCCTAAAGGCAACAATACCACTGTGTTTATCACCACTCCGGCTTTGCATCCTACAGGTATCATTTGCCAGTGGAATGACACATGATCTGATCCCTTACATGTTCTGGAATGGCTCTTTTTGCCACATCAGCTGCAAAAGACAGCAAGGATGATGTTTGAATTGTTTGCCCAATGGATACTCAAATACCGTCAACAGTGCGTGCAATTGATAGCAGCAGACCCCGCAAGGATTGTATCTTCTGTGGAGCGGGAGTTGTTTGAAGGGGGCTTTGTTAATAGTGTTCCCTTGCAAAGTGCGCTGCAAGATTTTAGAGGGCAGATTGCTTATTATCTGCCCAGCCATAAGCTATTGTAAATGGCAAAAACAATCAAGCTGTTGTTGAGACTCAAAAATAGTTGGGTATCAGTGCAAGGCCCTGCCATCTTCACTTATGGGTCAGGCAAAATAGAGAAGGCCATTGTTACCTAGGAGGATGAGTCTGGTTGGCAAATGCTGGAAGGCCATGAGGCAGGTCCTGCTCAAATAATTGAGTTGAAAGTGGTGACATGTCATTCCAACGGTTTTCTCAGGTACCTTTGAATTTGGTCAAAGCATGTTCTTGACAAAGAGAAAAGGCAAGAGGCTGGTAAAGCACCAGCCGATTGGGAAAAGAAATCACCTTACTGTGCCGTAAGATTCCAATAATCCTGTTATTCTGAATCATTTCACGTCATTACAGGCTCCAGATGAGACACGCCTGCCTCAAGCGAAGGTCTTTGTGCCGGACTTGACCACGAACAAGTGGGAAGGCCGGCATAAACCCCTCGTTTGGGGTCGCGGGTATACTTGTGTCTCAACGGACACTGGGCTATGCTGGCTACCTGCAAGGTGTGTCCGCCCTGACCTGCCACATCAGAGGCACAATGTAGCCGATGAACAGCCTTCGAATGTTGAACAACATACCGATCACCAGCCAGACGGTCCCTCTACAAGCAGAGGATGAGCATTCATCTGTTCCCTTGGAACTGTTTTAAGTCATTGAGACATTGTTAGATAGGTTTTCTGGAATGTATTAGAAATGATAAGTCTGGTGAATGCTGGTGCGTTTTTGTTATTGTATTAGAATTAGCTTTTTAAGGAAAAAGCACCAGGTGTGAAGATTTCTGTGGGCACTTCAGGTGCCCCCAGATCTCCTGAGTTGTGTTTCTTCTCCGTTGCAAAGAGCCCTGTGGGTGATTACAAACACTTCTCATTCTTTTCCTTTTTTTAAACTAAAAGGGGGACCTATTGACACTGCTGAAGGCCTAGGCAAATTTCAGCCAAGCTTTTTCTCAGGGTCTGAGCTTCTTTCTCAGGCCGTGACACTTTCTCAGCTCCAGCTAGGATTTTTCCCAGGGTGATAGCTTTCTTACAAATAGAAAGAAATTAATAAACATAAGATTAACACCTGGTGTTGACTGTGGAACAGTGCATGATGTATGTGTGTGTTGGTTTCATGTGATAGGGGGGAGGGGTGGATTCACCTCAGGGAAAGCACCACGAGGCCAGGGGGGTAGGAGGGCTGTCCGGTCTCTGAGGATGCATACCCTGTGGGCTGCTGGGACCAATCAGAGAGCTGGTTTGGTGATGGACAGCTCGGGAAAACAATTGAAAGTTATTTCGCTTTCATAAATCAGATTGCTAAAGCTAATTTGTTCCCTTTGGCCTTCCAGCCGCCAGGCTGAAAGCAACCCTCTGGGGGCCCTGGCTCTGGGCGGCCCCAGCTCTGGCCTGGTGGCCCCCAGCTCCGCATGGCTCCGGCATCGGCCCAGGCCCTGCTGGCCCCCAGCTCACCTTGGCTCAGCTCTCCACCTGGAAGAAGCCTCCAGATGCCCACGTGGCTTCTTCATGATCTGGATACAATTTTAAATTCTTTATGCCTGGATAAGATTCTCAATGTCCTGAGCTCCCCTGGATGAGAAGAAATAAAGCATGGAGTCCACAAAGTCAGCAGAATGAAGATAAAGTTCCTGATGGGAAGAGATTGAAAAGATGCAACTGATAAGTAGCTGAAAACCATTTTTGTGGGCTAAGGGGATTGTGACTACATTAAAATTCCTTTAAACTGTGAAATATGGGGAGGTTTGGATGCTTGAGAAGAAGACTTTTTTGCCTCGGGGAAATGGAGCTCTCTCTGTTCTGGGACTGGAATATGAACAGACATATTTCATAGAAAAGGAGATGAAGAGAATTTTATTTTTCAGTAGCCTGCCTTTAAAAGTGGTATCCCAAGTATGTAACATAACCCACAGCACAGCTCTGAAAGGACTGTGGAGATGGCAGGAGAGTCATAATCTGCAATATTTTCCTGGGCGGATGTAGATTGTGAAGGTGAAGACACCCTCTAAGCCTAAATTGAAAAAGGAACTTTTCTCTTTTAAGTAAACTGAACTGATTGTTTGGGTGGATAACTGACTGAAGTGTTCTCTCTAAGTTGTTGGTAAGGAATGTGGAATGAAGGGAGGAGGGAACAATCTAAGAATCTTATTCTGAATTCTTTTTGTGTTATTAATAAATTTCTTCTTGTACCTTTTTAAGTTTTGAGCCTGCCTTGTCTCTACTCCTAAATCCTATCTCTAAAAAAAATTAAATATAATAAAATTGGCAAAACCCAAGTCACACCGTGACAACATGACGTGGGATGTCTTTGCCTATTGCCCAATAAACTGCTGTCCCATTTGAGATGCACAAACAATCCTCTAAATATATGTCGAGTTTTTTTCCTTCCACCCAAAAAGTGTATTGCTATTATTTGCCACTCATAGCAAACAGCAACAGTTCCCTGCCAAACCATGGTATAAATGACTGCTGCTTCTCCTCTGATGTGCTACACCAACTCTCATATTTTACCATGTACGACATCTTGCTAAGTGCAGCTCATTCAGCAGCTGAGCAAGGGGATGCAGGTGGCAGCCAGGCCTCCTGATCCAGAAATGGCTGCAAAAGCGCAGTCAATGAGGTCACTGAGAATAATCCCCACATCAAAGAGGACCCAGGAAGGAAAAAGGGAGTCAATCTCTTTGGAGACAGGGACAGGAACTTGTACATGAGAAAGCAATAGCAAAAATCTTCGGTTTCAGAAAAAGTTACTAATTGACACAGACTGCTGCTCAGCCAAGATCATTCTCCATTCCTGAACTTCGAAAAGGCGAAACACTTAACAGAGCCGGGAATATCAGATATTATACAAAAGGAGGGGTGCATATTAAGTGGGACATGCAGTTGGCAGATCGGGAAGTCTGAACCTTCCTAGTACCTTTTTTTTTCTGGGAAAGTGAGAGGGAGATGCAGGCGCGAAAATGAGGATAAAAAGGAGCCTGCGGTTTAGAGACCGCATGGAAATACCTCATGGCCTCTCCCTTTGTTCATTAATAAAGTCACTTTTACAGGACTCCTCTGTCTCCTTCGTGCGAACAAACCAACAGCGACGTGAAATTTCCCGCATAGTCCCAGGAACAGGGCAGCCACTTCTGTGCTACCCACAGGAACCGGGACAAGCCAGCGCTGCTCCGGCAGCGGCTCCTGCCGAGGCCCCAGAGGGAAGAAGACCGCAGACAGCTGCTCCCGCAGGGAGAACATGGGCCGGGCACGGCACAACGAACCCGCCAGAGCCCCCTGCCACCCCCTCTGCCTGCATGGAGCCCCGAGCCCCTGCAGAACCGAGCGCGACTCCCACCTGTGCTGGGGCTGCCTCCAAGCTCCTCCACCGCCTCACTGGGCTCCGGTCGCTACCGGGCCCACACAGACACTCCGACACTGGTGTCTTCGCTGCCATAGCAGCGCCCTGGCGGCGGCCCCAGGGCCGCGCTTGTCCATGCTCTGCCCAATCAGCGCATGAGAACGAGGAGTGACAGCAGAATCACCCAATCGCAGTGAGGGGCAGGCTGGCCAATCCCCCGGCAGCAGCCCGGGGCACTCTCAGGCCTCTGGCGCTTCCAGACTCGGGCAGGGCCCGGCCCGAGCTGAGGCCGAGGAGTCGCTGCTGCCCTGAACTGCCAGGAGCTCGGCGGGAGCTGGAGCTGAAGGCGGTGGGAGCGCTGGCTGAGGCCTGGATGGAGCAGGGACTCCCCTGCAGTTTCAGCATGAGCCCAGGCTGGAGCAGGGGATGCCTGAGAGATGGATGCCCCGAGCCCGTGGAAGCCCCTGTAGGACCATGGAAGTTGTCCCTGCCAAGACTTGTGAGCCTATGGCGGATCCCCGCCGGAGCAGCCTGTTTCTGAGGAACTGTGTCCCATGGGGGGGACCTCAGGCTGGAGCAGGACAAGGATTCCTGTCCCTGAAGGGGAGGCTCGACCTGACTGTGACCACTATTCCTGTGCCTTTGGCTGGGGAAGGGGGAGGGAATATGGGATAAAGCTAAGCCTGAGTAGAAGGGAAAGGAGGGGGAAAGATCTTTTCTTAAGATTTGGCTAATTTGTGTGATAATTGATAAAAGATTCATGTTAATCATAGAAGTATTGGGGTTTGATTAAACCAGAATACTAAGGTGTAAAGTGAAGCACAGACACTAAATAGAGGAAAATATATTATCAAATAATTCTGTTTTAAATCCCCCCCGTTATGAATATTATGTTTTCTAAATAAGTTGTATCTACTACCAGCTTGCAAAATCAGACTTTCCGATAGTCTGCTAGATTTTGCAAAATCAGACTTCCTGCCTTTGTTTGATCAATGCTGCCTATCTACAAAGACTTCCTGAGTTTTGCCGGTTTTTATCTAACAAGACCAGATAGTTATCTATGAGACTGACTATCACCCAGAGACTTTATGGATGTTTATTTCAATCACTGCTGCTTACCTGGCAAAATTATGACAGCAAAAAAATTATTGATTACAACGAGAGACCATACTATAGGAAGAGGCTGCAAACCAAGCTTCAATGGAGCATGGAGCGGGCAGTGACCCCTCATGTTCCCCAGCGCTGCTTGCTCCATCTACATAAAATAAAGCAATCTAAATTTTGCTGAATATTGAGACTTATTGTTTCTCATTTATAACAATTTGGTGCCGAAACCCACGATGTCCTTGGAGCCCTGAGAAGCACTGCGATTTTGGGGAGGCTCCCCACTACTGTGGCCATTGTTTGTCAGTGGTTCTCGGAACCCAACGATGTACCTCACGATATAGACTGAGCAAGGAAAGAGCTCCCTGGAAGATCGCGGCAAAATCACCTGTAATTCTCGTGCACGAAAACCCAGACAGGAGCATGGAAGCTGTAAGGAATTGTCTGGTTTAGTGGGCATGACTGTGTGCTTGCCTGAATGAGACGTGGATTTTGCCATGAAGCAAGTCCTTCTATCCACAATTTCAGTATCCTGCGAGGGATTTGGCTGGGGAAGGGACGAAGCGAGTGAGGGGAGGCTGCTTTTCCCACCCTAGCCCAGGTAGAAGCTGGGTTCTTTTCCCATCCCAGCCCAGGCAGAGGTGGGACCCGGGCAGGGAAAAGCGGAGAGCAACACACGAGTCACAGAGGAAAGAGGGAAAGCTGCTTTCTCCATCCCAGCCCAGGTAGAGGCAAAATTCCTTCCCATCCTGACCCAAGCAGACACAGGATCCAGGCGGAACACAAGGGGAGCACAATCACCTCAAGACAGTCCCTTGAGGTAAAAACAGGTTTTAAGTCCAAACGACCCATGAAAAGGTCCAAGTTCCTGTGGTCACAAAAAAAAAATAAAATTAAGTGAGTGTGAATGAATGAATGTATACGTATTGTTAATTTAAAGTTCGACTTTATTTTCTGAAAAGGTAGATTTTACTGTATTGTTAGAAAAGTTTTCTGTGCTGGGAGGTGGGCGATGGGGGGTGGTGGGGTGGGGTGGGATAAGTGATGTTTAAATTACCAAAGAAGCTAGAGAAAAGGAGGCAAAGACCAGGGATAAACAAACTGGCAGATATTCCCTGGGAGGCTTAAATTTGCCAGCCCTTAAATGTAATTGTAAATTCAGAAAAAAACAAGTAATTCAGAGAACAGGGAGTATGCCACGTGTGGGGCAGGAAACACAGAACCCCTAAGCATTAAAAGTTTTCAAATATCAGAACTCCCAGACACAGAACAAGAAAAAAAAAAAAAAAAAAGAAAAGAAAGGGCTGAGACCCTCTAAAAATATTGCTTACCTTGTTAGCATCAGGTTTCCCCAGCCCCGGAGTTTCCCTAGTCCCAGAACCGAACCTCTGGCGGCTCCTCCCCAGCCTCAATCCCGGCTGCCGCTGCTTTTTCGCCAGTTGCTCTGGACAAATCCCCAATCCCTACCAGGCGCCATGGGCCACATGTGCCCACCCATGCACTGATCTAACAAAAAGGTCTTTAGCAGTTCCAGCACCAGGCCCCACCCCCAACCCCTGTACTTTGGAGGATCAAATCTCGATCTTTCTCTAAACAATCATGTTTTAGAGATGAAGAGAGGGAATGAAGGCTTAACACAGTTGGGATACCAAAAGCAAGCTAAGGATGCCTGTTTCTGCTGTGAAAAAAAGTGTTAAGATTTATAGTAAATAAAAGGATAAAAAGAACTTGTATTACAAAAAGATGTAATGTGTATAATAACAAAAGTAAGAAAGGAGTTTAAAGTTCCTATCATTAAAAGTGTAACAACTAAGAATGTAAAAAAGAAATGTCTTGCTGGTTCCTAAAATAAGTAATAACGTATTGAGAGATTTATTAATTGTAGTAGACCATCTGACACACTGTCTTAGTTTGAAGGACAGGGGTCTGCCAAGAAAGGCAGAAATTTTTTTTTTAAACAGAGACCCGAATTGCACTTCTCTCAAATATTATAAACGTTTGAATCAAGGACTCTGAGGCAGAGATAAGGGGGTAGGAATAACAGCTCTTTTACTAATATATTTAACTGTACCAGCAGAAACAACAGCAATTGTTAAAATTACTAACAAAACAGAACAGATTACTCGGTTCCAGTCCTTTCTTTAGCTGTGAGCACGCTCTCTCTCGGCGGGAGCGGAGGTGGGAGGGGGCGGCCGCGGCCGCGCCGGTCTCAGGGGGGAGCGGGCTGGAGCGGGCAGCTCCTCGCTCACCGTTGGGTTCTGGTGGTCAGCTGTGTCCGCAGAGACTGGAGGCTGGAGCAGGGCAGATGCAGGGCAGGTGATCGCAGAGGGTCTGGCTCTTTCCTACGTTCCGCCGCGCGGCTCCAAGACCGAGAGGGTCCTCCCACCGCCCCAGGAAACACAAGTCCCCTCCGGAAGCATGAGAGCCCCTCTCTAAGCCGATCCCACCTACCCCTTTTGTTCAGAGCCCGCAAAGATTTGCAGTGTACCCGGCAGCTCTATTGGCATGACAATGGGAAAAATTCTTTAAATTGACACAGCAATAGGAAAAACACTCAACCCCCAACACACACTAAGTGAAAAGTGTGGAGTGTGTACAAGCCAGGAAAAAGAATAATAATGTAGTGCCTATTGCCATTGTACTCAAGGTAGTAAAAAGTATAAATGCTAGATGTAAAATTATGTGTGCAAATAGTTAAAGAGCTGGGATCAAACTTCTAGAAAATAAATAATTCTTTATAGTCTGCCAGTTCTAAGAAATACAGCATAATTTTGAGTGATGATCAAATGTGTGTGTATAGTTGTGCTTCTCCAATGCTGTAATCCTAACTGCCCAGCCAGCACCTGGAGCGTGCTGCACTTAGTAAATCATAAAAATCACAAGATAACAGAATGTGCTGAGTTGGAAGGGAGACATCAAAGTTAAGTCCAGCTTGTGTCTCTGTACAGGACACCCCAACATTCCCACCACATGCTGAAGGAATTGTGCAAACTTCTTAAACTCTGTCGGGCTTGGTGCTGTGACCATTTCCCTAAGGAGCCTGCTCAGTGTCCAACTACCCTCTGGGTAGAAAACATTTTCCTGATATCCAACCTAACCTCTCCTGAGGTTTTAACATCTTTCAGCTTCATGCTATCAACTAAAAACAGTCCTGGCTTTTGTGTAAGGTTTACAATAATTTGCTAAGTCTTCTGTGAGTGCAACGCCACAGATAAAAGTAAATAAATGTGCTGTGCCATGTGTTCTAAAGACACCCTCCCTGAGCAGGGAGATAAGACCAAATGATCCACTGTGGTTCCTTCCAACCTGACACATTCTGTAATTCCCTGATTCCTTGAAATGTTTTAATGTTTACAGGGGAGTGTGTGTGGAGCACAGTAACATCTAGTGCTCGATAAGCACATCAAACTGATGTGGCTTATCCTGAAAACCAAATTAATGCAATAAACAAGACAATGCTGAAGCAAAAGTCAGCAGCAGCTGCCCCAAGTGAGGCTGCATAGAATAAACCACTATAAAAAGAATTTAAGAAACAGCAGTTAAAACTAAGAAAGATCTCTGAAGTGTCTTGCTCCTAGCAGAGTGCAAGAAAATAAGAAATAGGAGATGTTGCATTAGCATGACACACCTGCTAAACTGTTATGGCTAGTTTAAAAGAAAGTCACTTCAGCAGCTTTTGTATGGTAGTTAAAATTCTAAACAATTAGTGTTGTTAAATTCTCATTTTTAGTGTTGTGTTATGTGTATTTATTTACTATTTCAAATGTCTTTAGCCTCAGTGCTTGGGCAGCCTGCCTGTTTTGTGTACAAACAAAAACACTAGCAGCTGACTTTGAGCTTTTGCATCTGAGGAAAGGTGCTTCCTCTTCAAACAAGAAGATCAGGACTGTTTCAGTCAGAAAGTTCTCATATTCTGGCCTTAACCTGTGATTTATACGATAACTTTGCTATGTAAATGGGAACTTCTAGTGCCTGTCAAATGGAAAATACCTAAGAAAAAGTAAAAATCTACAGTTGAGAAGTGTCAAAGATAATTTACCTGGAAATTAGCAAAAAGCGTACTGAGTTGTGGTGGTGTCATTCTGATGGTGGGTATCTCCCATTTGCATTATGTGTCCAATGTAAAAGAAATTAATATAAGGAAACTGTTAAGATACTTAATACCCTATCAGCACAAGGAAAAATCGAAATTCATGATCATAAGTGGTGGGAGTTATTTTAGATTGGAAAAAGACGAAAGAAGAAAGCCAAAGCAGAGGTATTGGCAAAAGAGTCCAGAAAGGGTTGCACATACCGTGCTGTTACTGCTGTACCTCGTACTGGAATGTTAAAACTAAAAGCTGGGATAAAATTAAGAAACTATACCAAAAGAGAAAGACAAAGTGGGAGACCCCAAGACACATTCCCTGCTGCTGAGACGATTAAACAAATGTCAGCTACTGGTAGCAGCCCCATAGGCCTTGAGGGAGGCAGAGGGATGAAAATAGGTGTCATCCTATTGCTAATTATGATAAAAGGAAATAATGCTGATGCTTGTTCCAAGAGTTACCAGACCATTAGGTACACGGTATCCACCCTTGCCTTCCACATGCATATCAATTCAGCCTGCTGTAATAAGCGTAACTTAGAAACCTGCACTATTATGGGAAAAAGTTACTGAGTAGCCACCAATTTGGGAAAAGGAGGGTGGGTCCATAGGAATACCAAAGTTGCCCAGTAGAAGCATACTTCTGCTTCACAAAAGAACGTATGTGGGAATATTCAGACCAGGGAGGAGGTGCAAGATCACTACAAGGAGGAATTGATAAAGAATATAATGAAATCTTTCAAGGGAACAAGGCCAAACTGTGAGAGAAGTTGTAACTTGTATGAAAAATTAAAAAAAAACGACTCAGCAAATCTGACTTACCCACCTCAGGAAAGGATTTATTTGTGGAATTAATGAAGGAAATTACTACTGAACTGAACTTAACTCACTGTTGGATCTGTGGAGGAATGCAGATGATTGATTACAGCCATGGAGTGGGGAGGAATTATTCCCAGAGCAGTTACTGCAGTGGAACCAAACGGAAATATCAAGGGGAGTCAATAGACCTGAAGGGTGAGTTCCAAGTCATGAGGTAATAGGAGAAGTACGTATAACACGCCAGGGAACTAACTTTACCCAATATGTGGGGCCCAACCCCTGTAAGACTATCCTGGTTACAAATACAAGCAGTCAGTCTTGGTGGCCCAAAGCTGCAAAAGGATATTGGGGAAAGTTAAGTAAAAGTAATTGTATAAAGAACAAATTTACAAGACCATGCTGGTATAAGAGGAATAGAGCCAACCCATACGAAGAAATAACAAGTGTAAGAATCTATTAGCAACAACTTAAATCTGTTAAACTAAGCTGGAAAGTCCCAAACGGAATATTTTGGATCTGTGGGAAAAGAGCATTTAATACCCTACCAGAAAGATGGAGAAGGACATGTACTCTAGGGATTATCCAGCCTGCGTTTTTCACATTACCAAAAGAAAAAGGTAATAGAGTGTTAGGAGTTCCCTTGTATGCAACCTTGTATGGAAACAGAAGAAGCCCCACCATAGGGGGAACACAAATCTCAAAGGATAATAAATGGCCCCCAGAACGAATTATCGAGTACTATGGACCAGCTACCTGGGCTCAAGATGGGAGCTGGGGCTATCGCACTCCAGTTTATCTGCTAAATAGAATTATCAGACTACAAGCCGTAGGAAAAATACTTCCAATTGGCAATGGAATTGATAGCTAAACAACTTACTCAAACTAGAGCAGCAGTACATCAAAATTGACTAGCCCTAGACTATCTATTAGCTGAAGAAGGAGAAATGTGTAGGAAGTTCAATAATTCTGAATGCTGCTTAGAAATTGATAATAATGGTGAAGTGTCCAAGTTTAGGACAAAACTGGGGGAAAGCCTCCAAAGGAGCCCCCCAAAATAAACCCCCCTCACAATTCCTCCCCCCCACTGGGCTTGGAGAGAATTTTACTCGGGGGGAAAAGTGGAAAAAACTTGTTTATTAACAAACACAAGAAAAAAACACTTCCCAGCAACAGGAAAGTACAATCCCAGATGACAAAAGAACTGTTTTCACCGAAGTGAGAGACGGTCGCTGCTGGGAAGGGCGAGAAGCTTCTTGGGCAGGCTCCGGAGGCAGTCTCTGATGCTCAGGTCCCGTCCGGAGCCAGTACAGATCTTGGAGCTGAAGGAGAGAAAGGGGGAGGGGAAGGCAGCAGCAGCCAGGGCAGAGCCGGGGCAGCAGCAGCAGCAGCGGGGCAGAAGCAATAGGGCAAAAGCAGCGGGGCAGAAGCAGCGGCCGGGGTAGCAGCAAGCGCGCAGCAAGCAGCAGCCGGGGCAGCAGGGCAAGCCAAGCAGCCCAGCCCCCAGGGCACCACCCCCCCAGGGGGGGAGAAAGGGCACCGGCGGCAGCTCCATGCAGACAGCAAGGTGTGGGGGCGGGAGAGGAGCAGACAAAACACCAACCCAGGACATGAAGTAATTACTAAAAGTGCAGAAGAAATAAAACAAATAGCCCATGTACCTGTACAAACCTGGAACTCTATGCTTAATAATAATTAGTGGAATAACCTATTAGGGGGAGCATAGTGAAAAAAAACGTAAGTTTTATGCTAACATGCATTATTAGGACTACTGTTCATCCCTTGTCTTGTTCCACGGTCCATTCGACTAATCCAATTGGTGGTTCAAGGAATGCAAGTTGCTACAATACCAATGGATTCTGAGTCAACAGTAAAACTAATGGCAGTAAATGAGTTAAATCTAATACAAGAATTACTGACAAAATTTGAAGCCCGAACATGAATCAACGGGATAAAAAAAAAAGAAGTGGAAAAATTAAGATTCGTGTTAATCATAAAAGTATTGGGGTTTGTAAAAACCAGAATACTAAACGCTGAAGTGAAGCATAGACACTAGATAGAAGAAAATATATTATTAAATCATTCTGTTTTAAATCTCCCTGCTACGAATATCATATTTTCTAAATAAGTTGTATCTACTACCAGTTTGCAAAATCAGGCTTCCAAATAGTCTGATATTGCAAAATCAGACTTCCAACCTTTTCTGATCAATGCTGCCTATCTTCAAACACCAGACTTCCCGATTTTTGCCTGTTTTTATCAACCAAGACCAGAGACTGACTATTACCCAGATGTTTATTCGACCACCACTGCTTACCTGGCAAAAGTATGACAGCAAAAAAGCAAAAATTATTGATTATAACAAGAAACCATACCATAAGAAGAGGCTGCAAACCAAGCTTCAATGGAGCATGGAGTGAGCAGTGACCCCTCACGTCCCCAGCGCTATTTGCTCCGTCTATATAAAATAATGCAATCTAAATTTTGCTGAGTATAGAAACTTCTTGTTTATCATTTATAATACTTGCGGTTGTCGTGCTTTGATTTGTCTGATGATAAATTAAATTAATTTCCCAAAGTCAAGTGTGTTGTGCCTGGGACCAGTGATTGAATTGTCCTTACCCTTATCACACTCGAGCCTTTCTTTATGTGCTCTATTCCGAGCCCAAGGTGAGGAGGGAAGTGACGGAGAGGTTTTGTCCTCTCGCAGGCATCCCCGGCTACGGCCCGGGCTCCTGACGAAGCTGTAGGTAGATCCCAGCTCCATCCCGAATTCACCCCCAGATCCCAGCGCTCTCAGCTCCCGCTCACCCCGAGCTCCCGGCTGTTCAGGGCAGCAGCGGTTCCTTGACTTGATTCAGGGCCCGGGCCCAGCGCGGGAGCCGCTCCTCAGGCGAGGTTTCCGAGAAATGGCGGCGCTCAAGAAAAAGAGAAGCGAGTCCGTGCCTTGTGAACAGCCCGCCCCGCGCTGCGATTGGCTGACTCTGCCGTCACTCCTCGTTCCCACGCGCGGATTGAGCAGAAAGGCGACATGCCCGGCCCGGGTGCCGCCCCCCACAGCGATCCTACAGTGGCTCCTTTGCTACCCCAAGAGCGCCCTGGTGGCGGCCCCAGCTCCGGGTTTGTCCCCGTTCTGCCCAATCAGCGCGCTGGAACCAGGAGCGACGGCAGAATCAGCCAATCGCAGCGAGGGCCGGGCTGTTCACCAGGCACGGACTCTGGTCTTCATTTCCCCGAGTTCCGCCATTTCTCGGAAACCTCGCCTGAGGAGCGGCTCCCGCGCTGGGCCCTGCCCGTGCATCAGGCCAAGGGACTGCTGCTGCCCTGAACCGGCGGGAGCTCGGAGTGAGAAGAAGCTGAACGCGCCTCACCGGAGCGCGGTGAGGCGGCGGCGGAGCTCGGAGGCGGCCCCAGCGCAGGTGGGAGCCGCGCTCGCTTCTGCGGGGGCTCGGGGCTCGCTGCGGGCGGAGGGGGCGGCAGGAGGCTCTGGCGGGTTCGTTGTGCTGTGCCCGGCCCATGTTCCCCCTGGGCTGAGGGCGCTGCGGGAGCGGCTGCCCGCGGTCTTCTTCTCTGGGGCCTCGGCAGGAGCCGCTGCCGGAACAGCGCTGGCTCGTTCCGGTTCCTGTGGGTAGCGCAGAGGTGGCTGACCTGTGCCCGGGACTGTGCATGAAATTGGTCGCTGTTGGTTTGTGTGCAAAAAGGAGTCAGAGGAGTCCTGTAAAACTGACTTTGTTCATGAGCTAATGGAGAGGCCATGCGGCATTTGCCATGGGATCTCTAAAAGGAGGCTTCCTTTTTGTCCTAATTTTCGCGGCTTCGTCTCCCTCTGCCTACTAGCTGAGGTACTCGGAAGGTTCAGACTTGCCGTTTCACCTACTACATGTCCCTTTTAATATGCACCCCTCCTTTAGTATAACATTCTATATTCCTGGCTCTGTTTCTACTTCTCGAAGTTCATGGCTGAGCAGCAGTCCGTGTGAATTACTAACATTTTTTGAAACTGATGGTTTGTCTTGTTACTTCCTTTTGTACAAGTCTCTGGCCCTGTCTACAAGGACATTCATCTAACTCTGTTCAAACCGTCTTCTCATTTTCTCAATAATTATCTTTTCTAACTTTAATTACCATTGTTTTAATCTCTTTTCCTGGGTCCTCTTTGATTTTGGGATTATTCTCTGTGCCCTCACTCCCTGTCCTTTTGTTGCCGTTTCTGGATCAGGAGGCCTGGCTGCAACCTGTATCCCCTTGCTCAGCTGCTGAATGAGCTGCACTCAGCAAGGTGTCATTGTCTTGGTTTTAAAGTCAGGTGTCTGCTAAGAAAGGTTGGAGCCTCTTTTTGAAATGGAAGATGTAAACTCCCTCCCTCCTTTCAAATTATTATAATTTTGAAATTAAGGGGTTCTCATGCAAAGATATGGAAATTAGGAATAACGGTTCTTTACTAGAAAAATTAAAATAGAAATACAGTATTACAAAGAACAAACTCAAAACACTCTCAGTCAGAATACAGCCTGACACCCCGTCAGTCACGGGTTGGTAGCGGTCTGATTAAATGGTGGCTGCAGTCCTCCTGGAGTGATAGATGTGGTTCTCTTGAAGCAGTGGTTCTTAGAAGGATGCAGTTTTCCTCCCAAGGTCAAGTGATGATGTGGAAATGTGTGGCTTTCTTCTGGAATCCTGTGGAAAAAAGACTGCCCTGATGTTCAAATCTCCGATTTTATCCAGGTAGGAAATGCTTGGCTCTTCCCCCTTGCTGGAGCATCTCCCAATGGGATGATGTAATTTTATCAGTCATACAGTGGGATTCAATGGCCCATTAACAGATGGAATCTTCAGGGAGGAAGGATGGGTTGAGGAAAAGATAAAGATGACTGCTCCACCTGTTTTTAACAGATGGCCTCTTAGTAGAGAATATGTGCCACAGGCTATGGATCACTGCCCCGCCTGGTTTCAGCAGATGGTGATAGAATACATACTTTTGGAGTAATAACAATAACAGTTATAATTATATTATGAATATTAAACATAATAATAATAAAAATAATAGTAATAAACCTAATTCTGCCACTAAAATTATGGATGAAATCCCTGTCTCCTGATACGTATTTGCTAGGGTTCCCTTGGTGTTCTAGGATTTGTTCTCGAGGCTGTTTATAATTTCCCCATTTTTGGGTGCTCCCTCCATCCAGGGCTGTATCAGTTAACCACTTTTCTCTAATTAAATAATCAAATACTTGGATTCCCAACTGATTTCTCTGGACTAGCAAAAACACCCCAGTGCTCTAATACACTCTGTATAACATATACAGTGACAGCACATGTGAGTGAGGAGAGGGATGATTCCTCCCTACTTTTTTCATTAAGTTTTCACAATATTCTCCATTTGCTGTTTCCATTTACAGCTTAACCAGTTTCTGTTGCAGTCAGATATCCTCACTATGGGCTCTGCCTTTAGCTGTGCAAATTACATCTATGCAAGCAGGCAGTGCTTGGGGTGAGGGATAGAGGGAACCAGCCCAATTCCTACCCCAGGCAAGAAGACCCTGGTGCCTTGTCCACACTTTGCCCCAGCAGGGTTCATTTGCATCTTTAAAGCTCCTCTCCTGGCTGCCTGGAACCCCTGCTTCTCTTCCAGAGCAGCCACTGGATGACTCTCATGTGGCAACCCCCCAATCTGCTTTTATTTTTGTATTTTTTTTTTCTTTTTAACAATACTCTATTAACTGTTTATGCGTTAAAGCATCACCTTTAAAGCCCTTCTAGTTTTGCAAAATCCATCCTAAAGGTGAACATCAAAAAACCCAAATGGAAATTTTGCCATCACTAAGAGCCACGTACAAATATACACAAAAATTTTCCAATGAAATCCAGTTTTTTCTACTTCTCCTAGGAGTAAAAATTGTCACATCCTTGGCCCAAACCTAACTGATAATACAAAAGCAGGATTATACTCCACTAGGTCAAGAATTACTAGGGTAAGGAATTCCAAACACTAATTCCAAGGTAGACAATTGAATATCTGCCCTGGTTCTGGCCCTCATTCTTGCCAAAGCCAATGGCAAAAGCCGAACCTGTGTCATCTTGGTTTCTGTCACCAGCTTCTGAAGGCATTTCTTTATTTCCCCATTCATTCTTTCGATCTGACCTGAGCTCTGGGGGTGCCAGGGCTTATGTTGGTCCCATTGTATTTCTAAAGCAGCCATAAGCCCCTGAAGGATCTTCCCTGTGCAATGAGTTCCCCATCTGAGTCTATTGCTTCACAATCCCTTATCTTGGAATTATTTGTTTTAGAAATACCTTAATGAGTGATCCAGTGATTGCTGAAGAGGTTAGAATTCTTTTTGCCACCCTGTTAGCTGCCATGCTGTCACCAGCAGATATTTGAGCCTTCCTGCTCAGGGCATTTCAGTGCCAGGCTCTTCCAAGCACACACAGCTCCACCGGTTGAGCTGACCATGTGGGCGGTAATCTGCGCTTGCTCTAATTCCCTTTCCTTAATCAAAGAGTGTCTTGGAACTCTTTTCCCTTCTCCTGCCCTTGCAGACCCATCCATAAATGCATTTTGTCCCTCAGGCCAGGGAATGTCTCATCAATCTCTCCTGTCCTGGCTCTGGAGCTCTGTCACTTGAATGCAGCCATGGGTTTGTTCCCAGCCCCTGTGCAGGCTGTTCAAACAGGAGGCTGGGTTAAACCCTTCCCCTGTCCTCAATTCTAAATCCTCCAGTGCCACTGAACAAGTTTCATTCTGTAATCACTGAGCACTGCTCATCCATGTAGAGCCTCTTTTATTTATCAAAGCTCTAACTTGGTGCCAGGTTTGAAGAACAGGAGATCCACCTGCGTTCAGTTTTTGGGCCTCAGGTCCCATTGAAGCTGTGGCTGCACAATTCTATATACAATGATGCCTCTCTTGCCACTGGGTTAAACATTTTATCACAAGAATTCCTTTGGCATGGACCTGTTTAAAATCCACGTACAATTCTGATTTCTTTTCTGAGTCTGGTAGAGCCATGGCTGCATCATCAATCATTTGTTTTTATTTCATTTTCTTAAATTGTGTTCTCTTTCTTATGTCTTTATCACAACATGGAAGCTATCTGGGCTTTAAAAGTCTTTCAGTGTTCCGGCTAGAACAGTGAATCTTCAATCCACGTCCTGCAATTTCCTATCAATTCTCAGACTTCTTGCAACTCCTTTTTAGTCCTGGCTTACTTCTGAGATTCCCTGGTCCCTCTCTGGGTCAATACACCACGAAATTCAGTCAAAATATGTCCCAAATATTTACCCTTTTTCTCTACCATTTGTGCTTTTTCTTTCAAATACTCAGAGATGCTTTTTAACCTGAACATTCAGCTATTTCACAGAAGCTTCTTCTACCACTTCTTCTTGTCCTCCTGATTGGAACAAGTCATCCACATCCTGCATTAACACAGTTCCTGGGCTGGGGTAAATTCTTGTGATATTTTCTGCAAGGCTTGCCCCAATAAGGCTGGTGCTTCCGTGCATCCCTGCAGAAGGACCGTCCATGTCTTTACCTTTTCCCTTCTACCTCTTGTTCCGACTCACATGCAAAATACAGTTTACCATCCTGTGTGAGTGAGCATCCCCAGAAAGCATCTTTGCTATCAAGTACTGCATGGTGGCAGTGTGAGGAGGAACCTGGTTCAAGATGGTGTAAGGATCTGAGACCCCCTGGGTTTTGGGGCCCCGTTAATATGCACCCCACTTCTGTACAGCTAACGATTTTCATGGCTTGCTTATGTCTTCGTTTTTCTTCTGGAAGTTCATTAATTTAGCAGGACCTTGGCTGAGCAGCAGTCTGTGTGGTCAATTAATAACATTTTCTGAACCTGAACTTCCTTATGTACACGTTCCTGGCCCTATCTCCAAGCAGATTCCCAGCATCTGTTTGTAAAGACACTTTGCTGTTCTTCCTTCCATGGGGGTCCCCCCGTTTTCGGGCCATCCCTCCTAGAGCAGGTTGTCCCCCCTTGGTGCAGCCCCGCCCCTCGGGCAGCGCTCAGCCAATGAGAGCGCGCGGCGCTGATGACTCAGCAGTGTCCAGGCAGAGCCGCAGCTCCCAGCGTTCCCCACCTGGACCCACCTGCACCCCCCTGGCCGCAGCGCCCCCCGCGAGGGGAATTTGGGGAGGTGGGAGGGGGGCAGCATCAAGGCCGAGCCCCCCGCGCTGTCGTGGCGGGAGCGGCTGCAGTGGGGACCGAGTGCGGGCGGGAGCGGCCGAGAGCCCAGCGCTGCCCCAGCCCGAGCTGCCCCAGCTCCATCCCTGCCCCTGCGCTGGGATGCTGTGGGTTTGGGGGGAAGAGGGAGCCGGCAGTGGGTGCTGGCCTGGGGGCAGCAGGAGAAGGGGAGGAGAAACAGGGTCGAGGAACAAAATGGTCAAACGACGCACATGGGAGGATATGATGGGATTGTGCAGGAGAAAGAGGAATAGTAGGAGGAAGAGGAATGTGAGGAGGAGCAGGGATACAGATGGAGGAGGAGCGGAAATGGGAAGCAGCACAAGGTTTCAACCCTCTTTTTATCTGCAGCCTCCCATCCCCAGAAGCCTCCCCAGAAGCCTTGTCCCATCCCCCCCCACCACATGCAGCAGGTGACCGGAGAGGGGAATTGATGGTTTTCCCAGGTGTGGGTCTTTGTGTTTCTCAGCTTTATTGGGCTAAATGTTGGTGCTTTGGTTTTTGTGGGGGCAGAATCTTTCAATTTTGCAGGAGGTTTTTGTTGAATCTTGGTGTTTTGCGAATTTTTGGTCTGGGTTGTGATGTTTGGAGGACTTTTGGGGTGAATCTTGGGGTGTGCAAGGTTCTTACAGACACAAGATCCCCAATGTCTTCCTGAGTTGCACTTGAGGAAGGAGGAACCCCCAGCCCAAGGCCCTCTTCTCTTGTTTTTTCCCCAAACTAGGATTCTTCATTCCCAAAGTGTGGGTGGATGGAGGAGGAGGAAAAGCCCCAGAGATCCCTCACGAGGTTGGGCTACAAACCCAATCCAGGGAGCTGTGAGGAGGAAAGACCCTCCCTGTGCTGGGAAGGCGGCCGGAGATCCAGCCAGAGCTCAGAGCTGGTGGAGAAGCATCCTGGAAGGGAGAAGCCCCACAAGTGCTTGGAATGTGGGAAGGGTTTCAGCTACAGCTCCGAGCTCATTCGACACCAGAGGATCCACACTGGGGAAAAGCCCTATAAATGTCAGGAATGTGGGAAGGGTTTCAGCTACAGCTCTAGCCTCATCCGGCACCAGCTGATCCACGCTGGGGAAAAGCCTTACGACTGTGGGGAATGTGGGATGCGTTTCAGAGACAACTTCCATCTGATCCGGCACCATGTTATCCACACTGGGAAGAAGCCCTATGAGTGTGGGGGATGTGGGAAGAGCTTCAGCAACAGCTCCAGTCTGATACAGCACCAGGCGATCCACACAGGGGAACGGCCCTACACCTGCTTGGAATGTGGGAAGAGCTTCGGGTGGAGGTCTGCCCTTAGAAACCACCAGCGCATCCACATTGGAGAGAGGCCCTATGACTGTCCCAAGTGTGGGAAGAGTTTTCAGACCAGCTCCAGTCTTCTCGTACATGAGCGGATTCACACAGGGGAGAGGCCCTTCCGCTGCCCCGACTGCGGGAAGGGATTCAAACGCAATGACAGCCTCACTGTCCACCGGCGCATCCACACTGGGGAGAGGCCCTATGAGTGTCCTGAGTGTGGGAAGAGTTTCTCACAGAGCTCTAACTTGACCCAACACCAACAGAGGCACCACTAAGGGAAGTCCTGCGAGTGTGGGAAGAGCTTCGCGCTCTGCTCCAGCTCCATCCCTGTGAGAGGATCTGTGTTGGATGATCCCCAGTAACCCCTGTTGGGCAGAGTCCTGGTAATCCATGGTCCTGGTGATCCGTGTTCGGTGTGGGGAAGGGGACTGAAAGATTTCTTGTCCTCCTTCTTTTACTGCTCTGATTTCTTTGGTGATAAATTCACTCACTGTGCCCAGGCTGGTCCCCTGCCGGTGCTCGGGGCGGGATCTTCTAACTGTTCCTTCTTTCAAGTCCCGGGCCTCTCCTCAGCCAATCAGAGAATACATTAAAATAATTGAGCCAATCAGAGCTCTTGGCGCTGATGACTCCTCAGTGTTCAGGCAGTCCCAGAGCGCATAGAGCTCCTCGCCTGGATTCCAACCATGCCCCGCCCTTGCCCCCTGCACCTTCCACCAGGGGAATTTGGGGAGGGGGGAGGTATCAGAACCTGCCCGGCACTGGCCATGGGGTGTGTGGTGGCAGCTGGGGCCCTGCTGGTGCCACTGGGAGCCCCCTGGGCTGGGAGTGCAGAGCTCTCGGGTGAGTGGGAGGGGTGGGAAGGGAACTAGTGGGAACAGTGGGGAATGAAAGGGAAGTGAGGAGGTGGGACCCCCAAATAGATGTTGGGGGGGGGGTTGGCGACTGGGGAGTTATGGGAAAGGGGGAGGGAAATGTGGAGAAGGATGGAAAAGAGGAACTGGGACAGCGGGAAAAAGGGTCCCATGGTGGCCGTGGGGTACTGGGGGTGAGGAGTCGGGTTTGCCCCTGAGCTCTTGGCTACTGTGGCTGCTGGGGGGGCACCCTTGTACCTGTGCCCTGCACAGGTAAAGCCTGTTCCAGGACATGCTTAAGTCCGAGTGTCACTTCATTAATGGCACCACGTGGAGAGGAACATCTCCAACCAAGAGCAGTTCCTGCACTTTGGTAGTGATGTGGGGCTGTACGTGAGGACACCTCCTTTGGGTGGTGTCTCTTCCAGTGTCCTCACTGTCCTTTCCTCGTGCCACCAGAGTGCCTCCCATTTCCTCTCAGTCCACAACCATTCCATTCCCAGTCTACTCCCAGTCCTTCACTCTACTCCCAGACCTCCACGCTCTCTCCCAGTGCCCTCCTAGTGCTCGTCCAAATCTCTGCCCTTTCTCCCACTGTCCCCCAGTTCCTCCCAGTTCATTCCAAATCCTTTCCAGTCCAATCCCAAATCTCCACCTTCTCTTCCATTGCACCAATCCACATCACTCTCTACAGTTTCATTCCCCATCCCTCTAAGTGCCACACCAGCCCTCTCCCATCTCTCCCAGTTCCCCCTCAGCTGAACCCAGTGTGTCCTCACTCTCTCCCAGTGCCCCCCAGTTTGTCCATCTCACTGTGCCCTCAAGCTCCCAGCCTGGCCCTGACTATGATGGATTTCTACCCTGCCAAGATCCAGCTGAGGTGGTTCCAGGGCCAGCAGGAGCTCTCAGGGCGTGTTGGCCACTGACCTGGTGCCTAACAGGGTCTGGACCCAGCAGCTCCTGGTGCTGCTGGAAACTCCCTGCAGCAAGGGGTCACCTCCAACAGCCTTGTCAGCCTGGAGCACCCCCTGAGCTGGCACTGGGGCACAGCCCAGATCCCACAGTGTGAGGGCAGTGGGGGAGGCTGGGAGGGGGATTGGGGTGTGCTGGGAGTAAGTGGGAGGGAGTTTGAGATAGCCTGGTTTAAACTGGGAGTGTTTCAATGTGTTCTTATTCTTATGGTTTAGGGAAAATTATGTGGTGTTTCATTTTTAATGGTTTGTTTTGGTTCCCTCTTATCTTGTTGGTTTAACCGAGGTTGTGTCCTCCTACACAGTTGCCTGTCATACCCAAACACCTGCCCCTTGTTGTGGAATGTTCTTTGCCCTTACCCCTGCCAGATTGTCAGTCCTTCCTTGTGGCAACACACCCAGTGTCTTCGTCTTTCGTCCCTGGACCCTCCTTGGTAATGAACTTCATTGGTGTTATAAATAAAGCAGGGCCGAGGCCTTTATTAAATAGCAGCTCTTTTATTAACAGGGGTCACAGGGAGGCCCTACACCTGCTGCTGCTGACAGTCCAACACGGGGAGGAGGTTCTTGTGCAATTCTGTCCGAAGGCAGAGTTGGGAGTTCCAACCTCACGGGCACGTCCAGAACTCCGTGGTGGCTCGTTGGTCTGGGGGGAGTTACTCTTTTCAGCTGCTCCTTAGATCGTGGTGATTAAACAGTTACAAAGGGCATATTGCAAGAGACTTAGCTTGTTAGTTGAGGTGATTTGTGGACTTGGGTTCGGTGTTGGTTGACTACTTTCATGAATTTTCTCTTTAGCAACAACTTCCGGTAATGGTGGTACTGGGAAACTTCTGGAGATTTACATATAGGGTGCTGCTGACTTGATAGGCAGGCAGGCAGCAGCAGGCCGGAAATGAGGTAAGGGAAAGGGCGGAAATGGGAGGTAACCGGGATAGGGAAATACAATAAGCTGGGGTTGAAATTACATAGGGACTACACATTTAACTGGGGAAAAGAACATAGCAACGTGATCAAAGAACTAACAAACGATCGAGTGGATAAAACGGTAAGGTGAGCAACAATCTTTTTAACTCTCCTAGCAACTTTTGTTTTATGGTTTTCAGCTAAGACTTTTTACCACAATTGGAAACCCTACAGAAGACCTTTCCCTCATCCTTGCCTCTGCCTGTGCCTAATTAGACCATAGTGCCGTAGAGCCTCTATCCAACTAAGCTGTATCTCGCATCTCTGTTTCTGGAAACAGCCCACTCCTTGATATGGTGTCAGGAGCCAGCAGGCTGAATCCAGAACCATGTCAGGCTGGTGCCACACGTCGGGCCCCAATTTCAATTTTTTGGGACCCAGTGTAGAGGTTGTCCCGAGGAGTCTCAGTCTCTTAGGCTGTTAAGCTTTTGGGCCATCAGTGGCCCCTGTGTGAGCACGCCACCTTTTGGTTGGTGGTCTCCCAGGGCTGAAGCGACAACCCTTTCAGCATCTGGGAGGATCTCTTCTTGGCAGAGGACCTTGTCTGTGGCTTTTTGTTCTAGAGGCCAGTTGTGGGTGAGTTGTCCCTACGGAGAGGGAGCTCACAAGTGGAGGGTGTGAGGGTGCACTGCTCCCAGGATTTGAGGGGAGCCACAAAGCAAAGGCCACCAGGTTGGCTGTGCAAAGCACCACTTCACCCCAGACTGGTCTCTGGACCCTTGTCTTTTAAGTTTGCTTTTTACCACAGGGGAAGGAAGACTTTGTTGCACAAGACAGGATGGTATGAGGCTGGCTGTGCAGCAGAGGGAGAGTTATAACCAAGTTGTGGGTTCCCTGGGGAAAAGTGGGAACAGGTTTTCAAAGGGGTTGTTAAAATGTATTGTTCGGTGGCTGTTCCTCCACTTTCCGCGGGTGTCCGCTGAAGATGTTCAGAGTGCCCCCTTTTAGAACCGAGTCGGTACAAAATTGATGGAGACAAATAAGGGAGACATCTCCGTAGCTAAATTTCCTCCTTTGTTCATATTAAGTCAGACTTCCTCTTTAAACCAAGGGAAGGTAGACAAACAGCCAGATCAGTTAGCCCCAGTTAATACCCATGTCTCTCTTTCCTCATCCCTCATTCATAAAACCTCGTCCCCTACACTGGGAGGACTGCGTGGAGCAAATTGCCAAGATGCACAGGATTGTTACTGCTGCCCTGGCTCTCCACAGTCTTCTCAGCACCCTTGCCCATGCAGCGAGGGCCCTGCT